>NC_069781.1:148462666-148767944 GCF_027406575.1 Nycticebus coucang | reverse complement strand
TCCTTATGTCCATATCTTTGGTGACTCAGGCTTTGAATTCATTAATTTATTGAGACAATTTTATAACTACTCTTTGGAATTCAATTTCTATCTTTTCTTTCATTCTATTTGTCTTATTTGCCATCTATATTCTGAATTTGGTTTCTGACATTGCTGCCATTTGTCTATGCATGACATCTTCAGTTGTATCTCCTTTGTCATTTCTTTGGGGGGGGGGTGTTGATCCAATCTGGTTATTCACGTTGCCAGAGTTCTTCTTTTAGGTCCACACCATTTTTAGTTTCTACTGTTTGGTTATTAGAATTGGTAGGGTGACATTGAATTGGGTTTCCCAGGTAGTTGAGATAGCCCCTTACCAAAGTACTAGACTTTGTAATTGGGGCTTATCTTCTACAACCTTACACAGGCCCCTTTCAGAGTTTTGACCGGAGACTCTGAGGACCTAGTTGGTGAAATAGCACAAGCTAGCTCTGTTTTGATATCAGCCAAACTCTACCCTATCCTAAGAAACCACAGTATTAGGTTTAAATCTCAAATGTGAAGAGATACAAACAACTGTGGCACCCAGCCTCCACCCTTCAGTTCTTTTTCACTACAGAACTTCGAAGGCCAACCTCAGAATGTCCCCAAGTGGACAGCCCCAGACACGGGTTCCAATTAAATTGTCTGAGGTAGTGCAAACCCTGCTTAGCAAAGAGGGATTCAGGGGTCTCCAACAGCACAGTTGGAGCCAGGGATCCACACTCCTGCCTACCAGACTCAGTCCACACTGTTATCTGCTTCTCTGCTCACAGGCTCAGTGGGAGCCAGGGACCATGCCCCTGTCCACCTGTCTCAGTCCACACCCAGCTAGCCTCTGCTTGCCAGAGTTGGACTCAGGGGACCACACCCTTGCCTGCCAGTCTCAGTTCACTGCCTGGCAAGCCTCTGTTCACAGGCTCTGTTGGAGTCAGGGCACCAGGCCCACCCACAGGTCTCAGTGCTCACCCAGTAAGCCTCTGCTCACCAGCCCTGCTGGAGACAGGGAACCACGCCATAGCCCTCAAGTCTTGGTTCACACCCAGCAAGCCACTGCTCGAGGGTTCTGTTGGAATCAGGGGACCATGCCCTTGCTCTCTGGTCTCAGTCTATGCCTAGCAAGCCTCTGCTCACAGGCCCAGCTGGGGCTAGGGACCAGCCCTGTCTATCAAACTCAGTCCACATGGGCAACCCCTCTCCTGCTGTGGGTGCTGTCAGAGCTGGGGTTTTTACACCCCATCCTGCCAAACACAGCCAGAACCGAGGGTCAACACCACCCTTGGCTGGGCATAGTCATAACCAGGGACTACTTCTCATCCTGCCAAGTATCCCTTTCTTCCCACACTGTCTTTCTTCCCCATTAGTCACAGATTCTGTCCTGATGGTTGGCGGTCCACACTATGCCCAGGTCTCTCTGTGCTCTGCAGGGGGCAGAACTTCAGGCCGCCATGCAAGGGGGAAAGGGTGGACAGGGAGTTTGGACTTGTGGGGGGAAAATATCTGTTCAAATTTATGTCTGGTGGGGTGGTGTCTAGGTTCATAAGTGGGACCTCCCTGGAGTTTAGCAGCTCTCTCCAGCGAGGTAAAATGAGAGGTCTTTTGTTCCCTGATCATTCGCATATAGCCTATGGCAGGCCTCCTGCTTGGGGGAGGGGTCTCCGGTCCTCTAGTTGATAGGCGTTGTACCTGTAATTTGTTTTCTTAAATACTTTTCCTTGGAGTTACAGCTTGCCAAACTTCTTCCTTGGCTCAGCTCCCCACCTTTGGCTTCATAGAGTCCGATTCCATCCAGTTTTTCTTCCTCTGCTCAGGAGCCTCTGCCAAGGATTGCTACCAGTCGGCCATCTTCCCAGAATTTCCCCTCAGCTTCCCTGGTTTTTAAGGATGTTCTCAGCCCCAAATTCTAGGACTAATAATTGGGAGAAATTAAAAAAAATACCAAAATGGAAACAAGAAGCCTTCCTGCACAAGGTATGCCAATGATGGTTGGCAGGCAGTAAGTTCTCATCACTGGCCAGGCATTGAGATCATTTCATTTATTTCTTATACCAACCCTGGGTACTAAGTGCTGAGCTCCTGCTTTTACAGAGGAACCATACAAGTGACAAGTGTTTAGACTCATTTTGAAGTGGGTGTGATATAGGTTTTCTAATATCCCTCCTCTGTAAAATAAGGTCTGTCACCAGGACTCAGTGAGATAGTATAAATGAAAATCATTTAGACTCCCCAAGAATTGCACAGAAATATGCTGGTGCTGCAATGTGGTTAACCCAGTCCTGTATCCAGAGGCTGATTGGTGTGTCTAAGGCACATAGGTCAAACCTGGTGCTTGGACATCAGTTAACACTGCTATGGCAGTTCTTTTGTGGCCACAGCCACATAGTGGGCAGCTCAACCCAGGTCTTTGCTAAACTAAACTCCGCTGAGCCTGGAGAACAAGGCTTTGTGACTTTGCCCTCCTCCAAGTTCCAAGGCTCCTGCCTGGCCTGTAGCACCAATGTCCTGGCCACAGGTCCAAATGTGGCTGTCTTGGGTCTGATACGTGGTCCCCAGAAGTCTTTTCACTTTTGGGGTCTGTGAGACATTTGTGGAAAGTCATTGTTGTGGACAGTGGACCTTGAAGTTTGTTCAGTTATATGAATATTAAAATACAATAAAAGCTTCTAGATTTTACAAATTGGTTGTCCCCTTTTACAAAACTTTTAATTTTGAAATAATTTTAGGTTTACAGAAAATTTGCAGAGATAGTATGGGGGGGTTCCCTTCATCCAACTTCCCCCGAATGTTTACATCTTACATAACCATGGCATGTTTGTCAAAACTAGGAAATTGACTTTAGTACAGAAATATTAACTACGCCACAGGCTTTATTTAGGTTTCACCAGTTTTCCCACTAATATCATTTTTCGTTTTCAGAATCCTATTCTGGGAATACAGGGGTGGAGACAAGATGGCTGACTGAAGCCAGCTTTCCACAGAGTCTCCTGTCCAGAAGGAGAGTTAAAGGACAGAAATTTAGCAAGTAACCTGGCGGATTAGAGCTGCGCCAAGAGAGAGGGTTGAAGAACTCACATCAACCCTGCTGAGGTGAGCTGTGACCCCCAAGGATACAAACAAAAGGTACAAAATCCATCACCAAGCTGATGGGAGTCCCCTCCCCCATGAGAACAGCTTGGAGTACCCCATAAACAAACGAGCAGAGTTCAAAAGTCCTCCCATTGTACTCCATGGGAGATACCCTCTAAAAACTTTATCTATCTCCCCTACTGGGGATGGTGCCCTCCTGTCAGGAATAAAACTGTTAAAAAATGTATAGATTCTCTACCCACAATTCTGAGCTCCCAGAACTCCCCTCCACTCTCACTCTCACTCCTGAGTCCCCCAGGAATCCAGATTCGTGGGTGATTTCTCAAGGGGTGTGGACAGGGCCTGGACAGCTGCTAGTCAGTTCTGATTCTGTGGCACGGGAGTGAGGAGAGGATAGTCGGCTAAGAGGGACCATGCCGGAGCAGCGGTGCCACAAGGCGCAAAACAGCAGCCGTTTTTTTGCAACAATAGGGCTCACCCATGAATATTCTGGAGTCACATCCCCTGTCTCTCCGGGCAACCAGAGGAGGCCGGGCATCTTTTCAGGTGGCAACCACCGGTGGAACAGATCTGGGATGGAAACACAGGCCATGTGAGTAAAGGGTTTGCCTGAGGTGGTACCGGCCTGGGTGGAGCGCAGGGACTAGTAAACGCACGCACAGTGCTGGCTGACTCCTAGGGCAGGGCTGACCCAGAGGACCACTTCGCTGAGCCTAAGACACACCCAGCCCTCAGGGGATCATCAGCCTAGACAAAGGAGGGCAGGAGGCTATAACTGACAGCTAACTGTGCTGCAAACACAAACATGCAGCAGCAAAGACAAGGCCTGAGGTGCAGGTTCTGTGAACTCAAAACAGCTTCTCTTCTGCAGGGGAATTTAGCTGGGACAGAAACAAATTCTGCAAAGTTGTGCTGTTCTGTCAGTAACATCAATCAGGGGCGGGGCTGGAACTGAGTGACCACCCTCAGCCTCAATCAACTGCCCAAGGTTTTTAGTCCCCACCTTCCCCTGCTGGATAGAGGCATAGAGCAGCGGCCTGGCTAAGGAGACATAGATTTCCTTATGATTCAGGCGAGTGCAAACCCCTGGAGTATCTGCTCATTGGAGGCAACTGGGTCACAGCCCTGTGGGGTTATCAGTGACTGGGTGTGACAGAGGTGCAAGGTGAGGAACGAGGCATCAACCTTCCCATACTAATCTATTTGTTGGGTGGGTCCTCCCGACCTCATGAGCATGGGAGCAAATCATATTTGAGTTGTCAGCATACCCCTGCAATCTAGTTGGCAGAGACCTTTTAAACTCTTCCACCTGAGACAGGTGCTGACTGAGACAATTGATTTGGACCTTTTGAACTGAGCCAATCGCCCAAGGACTATCCAAGTGGTGCCCTGGGTGTGTGGTTGTAGGAAGGTTTGATTTTCCTTTTCCAATTGTTGCCTGTAGGGGGGGCAGAGTGACTTAATTGCTGGTATTTCTCCACAGCTGAGACTTCAACCCAGAGTAACTGTTTCACTAGGGTCAGACAGAGAAGAGCTGAAAAAAAGACAGAGCCACTTAGCCCCACAACACCAAACAGGTCCCCAGTTTCTCAGGTTGTAGCACTGTACGGGTTCTTGGCAAAGCTCCAGGAGAAAAGTCAAATGGTGTAAAATAATCATGGGGTGGAATCAGCAGAAAAACTATGGTAACATGAATAACCAGAGTAGATCAACACCCCCCCCAAAGGAAAGATATAGTAGATGTAACTGAAGATTCCATTCATAAACAGATGGCTGAGATGTCAGAAATCGAATTCAGAATTTGGATCACAAACAAGATTAATAGAATGGAGGAAAATTTGGAATTAGAAATTTGAGGAGCAATTCAAAAGTTGGAATTAGATATTCGAGGAGAAATTCAAAAGTTGTCTCAAGATTTCAATGAATTTAAAGACAAAACCACCAAAGATTTTGACACATTGAAGCAAGAATTTGCAGTCCTCAAAGATCCTGAAAAATGCATTAGAATCCCTCAGTAACAGAGTGGAGCAAGCAAAACTCTTAGAAGTGATCAAGGAATACAGCAGCGTCTCAGGTTATAGAATCAACATTCATAAATTGGTAGCCTTTATATATACCAACAATACTCAAGCTGAAAAAACAATTAAGGACTCTATTCCATACACAGTAGTGTCAAAGAAGATGAAATATTTGGGAGTTTATCTAACAAAGGACATGAAAGATCTCTATAAAGAGAACTATGAAATTCTTAGAAAAGAAATAGCTGAAAATGTTAACAAATGGAAAAACATACCATGCTCATGGCTGGGAAGAAACAACATTGTTAAAATGTTCATATTACCCAAAGCAATATACAATTTTAGTACAATCCCTATTAAAGCTCCACTGTCATACTTTAAAGATCTTGAAAAAATAATACTTAGTTTTATATGGAATCAGAAAAAAACCTCAAATAGCCAAGACATTACTCAGAAATAAAAACAATGCAGGAGGAATCATGCTACCAGATCTCAGACTATACTATAAATCGATAGTGATCAAAACAGCATGGTACTGGCACAAAAACAGAGAGGTAGATGTATGGAACAAAATAGAGAACCAAGAGATGAATCCAGCTACTTACCGTTATTTGATCTTTGACAAGCCAATTAAAAACATTCAGTGGGGAAAACATTATAAGAGAAACTCGATCCACACCTTTCACCATTAACTAAGATAGACTCTCCATGGAATAAATATTTAAACTTAAGACACGTAACTATAAAAATACTAGAAGAGAGTGCAGGGAAAACTCTTGAAGAAATTGGTCTGGGTGAGTATTTTATGAGCAGGACCCCCTGGGAAATTGTAGCAGCTTCAAAAATACACTACTGGGACCTGATCAAACTAAAAAGCTTCTGCACAGCCAAGAACACAGTAAGTAAAGCAAGCAGACAGCCCTCAGAAGGGGAGAAGATATTTTCAGGTTATGTCTCCGACAAAGGTTTAAGAACTAGAATCCACAGAGAACTCAAACATATAAGCAATAAAAGAACAAGTGATCCCATCGCAGGCTGGGCAAGGCACTTGAAGAGAAACTTCTCTGAAGAAAATAGGTGCACAGCCTACAGACATATGAAAAAATGCTCATCATCCTTAATCATCAGAGAAATGCAAATCAAAACTATTTTGAGATATCATTTAACTCCAGTAAGATTAGCCCAATCACAAAATCCCAAGACCAGAGATGTTGGCATGGATGTGGAGAAAAGGGATCACTTCTACACTGCTGGTGGGAATTCAAATTGATACATTCCTTTCGGAAAGAAGTTTGGAGAACACTTAGAGATCTAAAAATAGACCTGCCATTCAATCTTATAATTCCTCTACTAGGTATATACCCAGAAGACCAAAAATCACATTATAACAAAGATATTTGTACCAGAATGTTTATTGCAGCCCAATTCATAATTGCTAAGTCATGGAAAAAGCCCAAGTGTCCATCAATCCATGAATGGATTAATAAATTGTGGTATATGTACACCATGGAATATTATGCAGCCTTAAAGAAAGATGGAGACTTTACCTCTTTCATGTTTACATGGATGGAGCAGGAACATATTCTTCTTCTTTTTTTTTTTTTTTTTGCAGTTTTTGGCCAGGTTCAGGGTCTGAACCCGCCACCTCTGGTATATGGGGCCGGTGCCCTAGGAACATATTCTTCTTAGTAAAGTATCTCAAGAATGGAAGAAAAAGTATCCAATGTACTCAGCCCTACTATGAAACTAATTTATGGCTTTCACATGAAAGCTATAACCCAGTTATAACCTAAGAATGGGGGAAAGGGGAGAGGGAGGGTAGGGAGGGGGGAGGTGGGCGGAGGGAGGGTGATTGGTGGGATTACACCTGCGGTGCATCTTACAAGGATATATGTGAAACTTAGTAAATGTAGAATGTAAATGTCTTAACACAATAATTAAGAAAATGCCAGGAAGGCTATGTTAACCAGTGTGATGAAAATGTGTCAAATGGTCTATAAAACCAGTGTATGGTGCCCCATGATCGCATTAATGTACACAGCTATGATTGAATAATAAAATTTAAAAAAAAATAAAAGGAATCCTATTCTGGGTACCACATTGTATTTAGATCTATTTTTATTTTACTATGTTCTAGTCTTTTATTATGAAATATTTTAAATATAAGGAAATTTGAAGTAGTATGATGAACACACATATATCCTGTATCTAGATTCAACAATTCAGATTTTGCTTTATTTAAAACTTACACATATATCTTGTAAATATAATCCTTTGCTTGATTTACTCTGAAGATAGGTTGTAGAGGGTGGAGAGCAAGATGGCAGCTGAGTAACAGGTTCCTTGCATCTGGGCACAGTGAGTCTGAGGAGACAGGACTCCAGGCATCTCTGGCTGGTGGGATCTGCCTATAATCATCCCTTTGAGGATACAGAGAGTCAGAGAGAGACTTCTGGACCCCAAGAGAAAGACAAAAACAGTGGAAAACTGACAAGTAATCACGTGTGTTCGATTGGTCTAATCCTGCTGACAGCTGTAAGTGCAGTAGCAGTGAGGCTGCAAACCGGAAAGGCCTTACCTGTGAACTGTTTTGGTGTTTTTGGACTTGGCACACAGTTGAACTGCCTTGGGGAGAGCTTGAGTGGGAGTGCAGAGAACTTTGGGTGTTGTCTGGAACCCCAGACTGAGCTGCTGAGCTGGACTGACGGAGCTAATAGTATTTGGCTGTGGGCCACAGGGAGCCATTGTGAGAGAACTGCCCTAACAAGGTCTGCCCCAGGGGTTGCAGAGCAAGCAGCCTAAAGGTGGGGTCTGAGCTGCCTTACAGCCCTAACCTTCAGGGGCAGAGTGAGACCGGTTTGGCACACCTGATAAGTGGATCGCCACTTTACCACTGATTCCAGCGACATGCACTTTCCTGGGAAAGCTTCTGCTTAGCGAGTTGAGAAGCTTAAAGTGCCTTTTCAGAGGGCTGAAGAGAGACTTAGGGTGTCTACCCTGTGAGGTTTGAGAAATCAGCGGAGGCCTCCAGTCGCATCAGCATTGTAATTAACATCTCATACCCCAGAAGACCACCTGTTACACAGACAATATTCAACAAGATATATATACTGCTTTGTTTTTGGTTGTTTTTTGTTTGTTTGTTTTGTTTTGTTTGTTTTGATGTTGTTGTTTTGTTTTTCAATTTCAACCTTTTCCATACAGATTTTTTCCTTTCTTTCTCCAGTTTTCGAGTATAAATACAATTTCCCACTGCTGCATTTTCAATAACTAAAACTTTATTTTTGCTAGTGTTTCTACCCCTATTATTTGGTTTTTCACCCAATTTTATCCTGTAAAGTTTTCTGTTTGCTTGTTTTGGTTTGATTTATAGCATTTTTGTCTTTCCTCTCTACTTGGTGGAGGTGGGGTACTGTGTCTGATCAGGTTAGCAAAGAGTTGCTGACCTCAAGGGAACCACCCAACCAGGCACCCCCAGAGGTTGGGGTTTTTTAAGATTGTGTCAAAGTACCCTACTCTACACCTATATTGTTCTGTCTCCATCTTTTTGTGCCTCTCTTTTTTTTGTCAATATTCCTTTTACCCACCCTTTCTCCTTTCTCTATTTTCTTTTTGCTCTTTCCTTCTTTCTTTCATCCCTTCTTGCTTTTCAACCTTCTCATCCCTCTGGTCCTATACCAAAAGGACTCATCGAAACCTTAGTCCACAGGCACAGGAACCTAAAGAGCAAGAGGAAGTGAAAGGAAATTAGGGCAAAGAAACAGATAAAAGAAACCACTCATGAAGAAGAATCAGCAGAAAACTCCAGCCAACATGAAGAACCAGTCCAGAACAACCCTTCCAAGGGATCATGAGGAAGCCACTGCGGAGGATTCCACCATAAAGAAATGTTAGGAATGACAGAAAGGGAATTTAGAATACACATGATGAAAACAATGAAATAATGATGGAAACAATGAAGGAAACTGCTAACAAGTGGAAAACAACCAAAAGGAAATCCAAAAACAGAATCAAATAAGAGAAGAACGATATGAAGAATATAGAAAGGATATAACAGAGCTGAAGGAACTGAAGCAGTCAATAAGGGAACTTAAAGATGCAATGGAAAGTATCAGCAACAGGTTAGACCATGCAGAAGAGAGAATTTCAGAAGTAGAAGACAAAGTTCTTGAGATAACTCAGATAGTAAAAGAGGCAGAAAAGAAGAGAGAGAAAGCAGAATGTTCACTGTCAGAATTATGGGACCTTATGAAGCGTTCCAACATAGGAGTTATAGGAATCCCAGAAGGGGAAGAAGAATGCCCCAGAGGAATGGAAGCCATACTAGAGAATATTATAAAAGAAAATTTCCCAAATATCACCAAAGATTCTGACACACTGCTTTCAGAGGGATATCGGACTGCAGGTCGCCTCAACTCTAATCGAGCTTCTCCAAGACACATTGTGATGAACCTGTCCAAAGTCAAGACAAAAGAAAAGATTCTGCAAGCTGCCAGAAGTAAGCACCAGTTGACCTACAGGGGCAAATCCATCAGAGTGACTGCAGACCTCTCGAATGAAATTTTCCAGGCAAGATGACAATGGTCATCTACCTTGAATCTACTTAAACAGAACAATTTCCAGCCCAGAATTCTGTACCCTGCTAAGCTAAGCTTTAAAATTGATGGAGAAATCAAATCATTTACGGATATACAAACATTGAGGAAATTCGCCACAACAAGACCAGCTCTACAGGAAATACTTCAACCTGTTCTACACACTGACCATCACAAGGGATCAGCAGCAAAGTAAAAACTCAGAAATTAAAGGACAGAACATAACCTTCACATTGATGCAAAAGATAAAATTAAGCAATGGATTCTCACAAAATAAGATGAATAGAACACTACCACACTTACTAATTATCTCAATAAATGTTAATGGCTTGAATTCCTCACTGAAGAGACATAGATTGGCTGACTGGATTAAAAAACACAAGCCATCCATTTGCTGTCTGCAAGAAACACGCCTGGCTTCAAAAGACAAATTAAAGCTCTGAGTCAAGGATTAGAAGACAATTTTTCAGGCAAATGGAATTCAGAAGAAAAGAGGAGTTGTGATCTTATTTTCAGATACATGTGGATTTAAAGCAGCTAAAGTCAAAAAAGACAAAGATGGTTACTTTATATTGGTCAAGGGAAAACTACAACAAGAAGACATTTCAATTCTAAATATTTATGCACCCAATTTAAATGCTCCAAGATTCTTGAAACAGACCTTAGTCTGAGCAATATGATATCCGATAATACCATAATAACAGGGGACTTTAACACTCCTCTTACAGAGCTGGACAGATCCTCTAAACAGAAATTAAACAAAGATATAAGAGATTTAAATGAGACCCTAGAACAACTGTGCTTGATAGATGCATATAGAACACTCCATCCCAAAGATAAAGAATACACATTCTTCTCATCACCCCCATGGAACATTCTCCAAAATTGATCATATCCTGGGACACAAAACAAATATCAACAGAATCATAAGAATTGAAATTTTACCTTGTATCTTCTCGGACCATAAGGCACTAAGGGTGGAACTCAACTCTAACAAAAACGTTTGACCCCACACAAAGGCATGGAAATTAAACAACCTTTTGAATAACACATGGGTGCAGGAAGAAATAAAACAGGAAATCATTAACTTCCTTGAGCATAACAACAATGAAGACACAAGCTACCAAAACCTGTGGGATACTGCAAAAACAGTTTTTAGAGGAAAATTTATCGCTTTAGATGCTTACATTTGAAAAACAGAAAGAGAGTGCATCAACAAACTCACAAGCCATCTTATGGAGTTGGAAAAAGAAGAACAATCTAAGCCTAATGTCAGTAGAAGAAAAGAAATCTCCAAAATCAAATCACAGATCAATGAAATTGAAAACAAAAGAATCATTCAGAAAATTAATGAAACAAGGAGTTTGTTTTTTGAAAAAATTAATAAAATAGATAAACCATTGGCCAGACTAATGAGAAATAGAAAAGTAAAATCTCTAGTAACCTCAATCAGAAATGATAAAGGGGAAATAACAACTGATCCCACAGAGATACAAGAGATCATCTCTGA
Source organism: Nycticebus coucang (assembly GCF_027406575.1). Taxonomy (NCBI): domain Eukaryota; kingdom Metazoa; phylum Chordata; class Mammalia; order Primates; family Lorisidae; genus Nycticebus; species Nycticebus coucang. Next base: position 148,756,716 of record NC_069781.1, on the reverse strand, counting down.
ATAGTACCAGAAACTCTTTGCCCAGAAATTTGACAATGTGAGGGAAATAGATCAATATTTGGAATCACACCCTCTCCCTAGACTTAGCCAGGAAGAAATAGAGCTCCTGAACAGACCAATTTCAAGCACTGAGATTAAAGAAACAATAAAAAATCTTCCAACCAAAAAATGCCCTGGTCCAGATGGCTTCATACCAGAATTCTATGAAACCTACAAGGAAGAGCTTATTCCTGTACTGCATAAATTATTCCAAAAAATTGAGGAAGAAGGAGTCTTCCCCAACTAATTCTATGAAACAATCATTACCCTGATACCAAAACCAGGAAAGGACTCAACCAAAAAGGAGAATTTCAGACCAATCTCACTCATGAATATAGATGCAAAAATTCTGAACAAAATCCTAGCCAATAGATTATAGCTTATCATCAAAAAAGTCATACAACATGATCAAGTAGGTTTCATCCCAGGGATGCAAGGCTGGTTTAACATACGCAAGTCCATAAACGTTATCCACCATATTAACAGAGGCAAAAATAAAGATCACATGATCCTCTCAATAGATGCAGAAAAAGCATTTGATAAAATCCAGCATCCTTTTCTAATTAGAACACTGAAGAGTATAGGCATAGGTGGCACATTTCTAAAACTGATTGAAGCTATCTATGACAAACCCACAGCTAATATTTTACTGAATGGAGTAAAACTGAAAGCTTTTCCTCTTAAAACTGGATCCAAAGTTGTCCTCTGTCACTTTACTATTCAACATAGTGCTGGAAGTTCTAGCCAATACAATTAGGCAAGACAAGGAAATAAAGGGAATCCAAATGGGAGTAGAGGAGGTCAGACTCTCCCTCTTTGCTGATGACATGATCTTATACTTAGAGAATCCCAAAGACTCAACCACAAGACTCCTAGAAGTCATCAAAAAATACAGTAATGTTTCAGGATATAAAATCAATGTCCTCAAGTCAGTAGCCTTTGTAGCTACTGGATGGATTAGCCAATAACAGTGAAGATGAGAAGCTAATTAAGGACACAACTCCCTTCATATAACTTCAAAGAAAATGAAATACCTAGGAATATACCTAATGAAGGAGGTGAAGGACTTCTATAAAGAAAATTATGAAATCCTCAGAAAGGAAATAGCAGAGGATATTAACAAATGGAAGAACACACCATGCGCATGGATGGGAAGAATCAACATTTTTTTTTTTATTAAATATATATATATATTTTTTATTGTTGGGGATTCATTGAGGGTACAATAAGCCAGGTTACACTGATTGCAATTGTTAGGTAAAGTCCCTCTTGCAATCATGTCTTGCCCCCATAAGGAATCAACATTTTTAAAATGTCTATACTTCCCAATGCAATCTATCTATTCAATGCCATTCCTATCAAAATACCAACATCGTACTTTCAAGATTTGGAAAAAATGATTCTGTGTTTTGTATGGAACCAGAAAAAATTCCGTATAGCTAAGGCACTTCTTAGTAATAAAAATAAAGCTGGAGGCATCAGCATACCAGACTTTAGTCTGTACTACAAAGCCATAGTGGTCAAGACAGCATGGTACTGGCACAAAAATAGAGACATGGACTCTTGGAATCAAATAGAAAACCAAGAAATGAAACTAACATCTTACAACCACCTAATCTTCGATAAACCAAACAAGAACATACCTTGGGGAAAAGACTCCCTATTCAATAAATGGTGTTGGGAGAACTGGATATCCACATGTAAAAGACTGAAACTGGACCCACACCTTTCCCCACTCACAAAAATTGATTCAAGATGGATAAAGGACTTAAATTTAAGGCATGAAACAATAAAAATCCTCCAAGAAAGCATAGGAAAAACACTGGAAGATATTGGCCTGGGGAAAGACAGACTGCCATGGCAATTGCAACAACAAAAATAACCAAATGGGACTTCATTAAACTGAAAAGCTTCTGTACAGCCAAGGAGACAACGACCAAAGCAAAGAGACAACCTACACAATGGGAAAGGATATTTGCATATTTTGAATCAGACAAAAGCTTGATAACTGGATCTATAGAGAACTCAAGTTAATCCATGAGACATGAATGGAACCTTCTCCAAAGAAGACAGACGAATGGCTAACAAACATATGAAAAAATGTTCATCATCTCTATCTATTAGAGAAATGCAAATCAAAACCACCCTAAGATACCATCTAACACCAGTGAGGATGGTCCACATCAAAAAATCTCAAAACTGCGGATGCTGGCGTGGATGTGGAGAGAAGGGAACACTTTTACACTGCTGGTGGGACTGCAAACTAGTACAACTTTTCTGGAAGTAAGTATGGAGAAACTTCAAAGCACTCAAGCTAGACCTCCCATTTGATCCTGCAATCCCATTACTGGACATCTACCAAGAAGGAAAAAAATCCTTTTATCATAAGGACACTTGTACTATACTGTTTATTGCAGCTCAATTTACAATTGCCAAAATGTGGAAACAACCTAAATGCCCACCAACCCAGGAATGGATTAACAAGCTGTGGTATATGTATACCATGGAATACTATTCAGCTATTAAAAAAAAATGGAGACTTTACATCCTTCATATTAACCTGGATGGAAGTGGAAGACATTATTCTTAGTAAAGCATCACAAGAATGGAGAATCATGGAGATCGGATTAAAGATGGCGGCCGAGTAACAGCTTCCCTGCAACTGGGAACAGTGAGTCTGGGGAGACAAGACTCCAGGCATCTCTGGCCAGTGGGATCTGCCTATAATCATCCCTTTGAGGATACAGAGAGCCAGCAAGGGACTTCTGGACCCCAAGAGGAGGACAAAAACAGTGGAAAACTGGAAAGTCTTTGCATGTGTTCTATCGACCTAATCAAGCTGGCAACTGTAAGTACAAGTAGCAGTGAGACTGCAAACCGGAAAGGCCTTACCTGTGAACTGTTTTGGTGTTCTTGGACTTGGCACTCAGTTGAACTGCCTTGGGGAGAGCTTGAGCAGGAGTGTGGAGAACTTTGGACATTGTCTGGGGCCCCAGACTGAGCCACTGACCTGGATGCAGGAAGCCATTGTGAAAGAACTGCCCCGGCAATCTCTGCCCTCAGAGTCTCAGAGCAAGGATTGGGTGGGTCAAAGTAACCTACTGACTGAGCAGCCTACAGGCCGGGACTGAGCTGCCTTACAGCGTTACTCCTTAGGGGCAGAGTGAGATGGTTTTGGCGCACTGGAGCCTTGGGCTGTTGCCCTGGGTAGAGTGCCGTGACGTCACAGCTCATAGCAACCTCAAACTCCTGGGCTTGGTGGCTCCCAGACTTCCATAAGAGCTGTGCAGTGACCCCCGACTGGTGACCCGCACCCACTGGGCCTCCACATTCCCTGACCAGGAACTGCGGGAGCCACGCAACCCTGCTTCCTCCCTTCTGTGTCCTCCCAGCTTCCACACTAGCCCGTTCATCTGGACAGGGACTCTGGTAGCTGCGTGCCCTTTGGAGCCCTCCCTGCCTCTGCGCAGAGCTCCTCTCCTGGCCAGAGACTGCTGGAGCCTTGGCCTCTCTGTGCCAAAGTCACTGGGTGCCTGGCACTCCCAGAACCGTGTGCACCACCCCCAGCCCTGTTGCTGGATCTGGGTGTGTCACAAACCAGAGCTGCTTCCACAACCAGAACTCCCTAGCTAGAGCAGCCCCAGAGGAACTACACAGGGTCACTCCCTACAAAGATCCAGCAACAATAGAGTGATCCCGCTGGGGTCTAATCTTGGAGAGACACCTCCCCAACTCTGAGGACAGCCAGAGGCAATGGTGAAAAACAATCATGAGGTGAAATCAACAGAAAAACTCTGGCAATATGAATTATCAGAGTAGATCAACTCCCCCAAGGATCAATGGGGCAGAAACAGCACAAGACCCCATGCACAAACAAATAGCTGAGATGTCAGAAATGGAATTCAGGATCTGGATAGCAAATAAGATCGAATTAGAATTCCAAAAGCTATCTCAAGAATTCAAAGGATTCAAAGACCAAATGACCAAAGATTTCGACACATTGAGACAAGAAGTTGCATCCCTCAAAGAGCTGAGAAACACAGTAGAATCCCTCAGTAACAGAATGGAGCAAGCAGAAGAAAGGATTTCTGAAGACAAAGCTTTCGAACGCTCCCAAACCCTCAAAGAAGAAGAGAAATGGAGAGCAAAACAGACCACTCTCTCAGAGAGCTCTCGGATAATTTGAAGAAAACCAATATTCGTCTTATAGGGATCCCTGAAAGTGATGAAGTGGCTTCACAAGGCACAGAGTCTCTTCTTCATGAGATTATGAAGGAGAACTTTCCAGACATGCCAAGAGATTCCGAAATTCAGATAGCAGACAGTTTTAGAACTCCAGCACAACTCAACCCAAATAAGACATCCCCCAGACACATCATAATCAATTTCACTAAAGTTAATATGAAGGAGAAAATTCTGAAAGCTGCCAGACGAAAGAAAACCATTACCTACAAAGGGAAGAATATCAGAATAACTGCAGATCTCTCTGCTGAAACCTTTCAAGCTAGAAGAGGATGGTCATCGACTTTTAATCTCCTAATACAAAATAACTTTCAACCCAGGATCCTGTACCCAGCTAAACTGAGCTTCATTTATGATGGAGAAATTAAATACTTCAATGACATTCAGATATTGAAGAAATTTGCCACAACTAATCCAGCTCTCCAGGACATTCTTAGACCTATCCTCCATAAAGGCCAATATAATTCTCCACCACAAAAGTAAACCCACCCAAAAAATTTTTGATCCAATTCCAACTTCCACAGTCACAAAAGGATTAAAATTGTCCACCGGTCTCTCAAAAGGCTTATCAATACTCTCAATTAATGTGAATGGTTTAAATTGTCCTCTAAAGAGCCATAGGTTGGTGGACTGGATACAAAAACTCAAGCCAGATATCTGCTGCATTCAAGAATCGCATCTTACATTAAAAGACAGATAAAGACTCAAGGTGAAGGGATGGTCATCTATATTCCAGGCAAATGGAAAGCAGAAAAAAGCAGGCGTTGCAATCCTGTTCGCAGACGCAATAGGCTTTAAACCAACCAAAATAATTAAGGATAAGGATGGACACTTCATATTTGTTAAAGGTAATACTCAATATGATGAGATCTCAATTATTAATACTTATGCACCCAACCACAATGCACCTCAATTTATAAGAGAAACTCTAACAGACATGAGCAACTCGATTTCCTCCACTTCCATAGTAGTTGGAGATTTTAACACCCCTTTAGCAGTCCTGGATAGAGCCTCCAAAAAGAAGCTAAGCAAAGAAATTTTAGATTTAAACTCAACCATTCAGCATCTGGACTTAACAGACATCTACAGAACATTTCATCCCCAAAAAATTGAATACACATTCTTCTCATCAGCCCACAGAATATACTCCAAAACTGACCACATCCTAGGCCACAAATCTAACCTCAGCAAATTTTAAAAAATAGAAATTATTCCTTGCATCTTCTCAGACCATCATGGAATAAAAGTTGAACTAAATAACAACAGGAACCTGCATACCCACACAAAAACAAGGAAGCTAAACAACCTTATGCTGAAGGATACATGGGTTATAGACGAGATTAAGAAGGAAATCACCATATTTTTGTAACAAAAATCAAGACACGAATTACCAGAACCTCTGGGATACTGCAAAGGCAGTCCTAAGAGGGAAATTTATAGCACTACAAGCCTTCCTCAAGAAAACGGAAAGAGAGGAAGTCAATAACTTAATGGAACATCTCAAGCAACTGGAGAAAGAAGAATACTTCAACCCCAAATGCAGCAGAAGAAAAGAAATAACCAAAATGAGAGCAGAATTACATGAAATTGAAAACAAAAGAATTGTACAACAGATCAATAAATACAAAAGCTGGTTTTTTGAAAAGATCAATAAAATAGATAAACCTTTGGCCAACCTAACCAGGAAAAAAAGAGTAAAATCTCTAACTTCATTAATCAGAAATGGTAATGATGAAATAACAACAGACCCTTCAGAAATTCAGAAAATCCTTAACGAATACTACAAGAAACTCTACTCTCACAAATATGAAAATCTGAAAGAAATCAACCAATACCTGGAAGCATGCCACCTACCAAGACTTAGCCAGAACGAAGTGGTAATGTTGAACAGGCCTATATCAAGTTCTGAAATAGCATCAACTATACAAAATCTCCCTAAAAAGAAAAGCCCAGGACCAGATAGCTTTATGTCAGAATTCTACCAAACATTTAAAGAAGAACTAGTACCTATACTACTAACTCTTCCAAAATATAGAAAAAGAAGGAATATTACCCAGCACATTCTACGAAGCAAACATCACCTTGATCCCCAAACCAGGGAAAGACCCAACAAGAAAAGAAAATTATAGACCAATATCACTAATGAATATAGATGCTAAAATACTCAATAAAATCCTAACAAACAGAATCCAACAACACATCAAAAAAATTATACACCATGACCAAGTTGGATTTATCCCAGGGTCTCAAGGCTGGTTCAATATACATAAATCTATAAATGTAATTCAACATATAAACAAACTTAAAAATAAAGACCATATGATTCTTTCAATTGATGCAGAAAAAGCTTTTGATAATATCTAGCATCCTTCATGATCAGAGCACTTAAGAAAATTGGTATAGAAGGGACATTTCTTAAACTAATAGATGCCATCTGCAGCAAACCCACAGCCAATATCGTATTGAATGGAGTTAAATTGAAATCATTTCCACTTAGATCCGGAACCAGGCAAGGTTGCCCGTTGTCTCCATTGCTCTTTCACATTGTAATGGAAGTTTTAGCCATTGCAATTAGGGAAGAAAAGGCGATCAAAGGTATCCACATAGGGTCAGAGGAGATCAAACTTTCACTCTTCACAGATGATATGATTGTATATCTGGAAAACACTAGGGATTCTACTACAAAACTTTTAGAAGTGATCAAGGAATATAGCAATGTCTCAGGCTACAAAATCAACACCCATAAATCTGTAACCTTTATATATACCAACAATAACCAAGCCGAACAAACAGTCAAGGACTCTATTCCTTTCACAGTAGTGCCAAAGAAGATGAAATATTTGGGAGTATACCTAACAGAGGACGTGAAAGATCTCTACAAAGAGAACTATGAAACTCTAAGAAAAGAAATAGCCGAAGATGTTAACAGATGGAAAAACATACCATGCTCATGGCTGGGAAGAATCAACATTGTTAAAATGTCCATACTGCCCAAAGCAATATATAACTTTAATGCAATTTCTATTAAAGCTCCATTGTCATACTTTAAAGATCTTGAAAAAATAATACTTCGTTTTATATGGAATCAGAAAAAACCTCGAATAGCCAAAACATTACTGAGCAATAAAAACAAAGCAGGAGGAATCACGCTACCAGACCTGAGACTGTACTATAAATCCATAGTGATCAAAACAGCATGGTACTGGCACAAAAGCAGAGAAGTAGTTGTCTGGAACAGTATAGAGAACCAAGAGATGCATCTGGCTACTTACCATTATTTGGTCTTTGACAAAGCAATTAAAAACATTCAGTGGGGAAAAGATTCCCTATTTAACAAATGGTGCTGGGTAAACTGGCTGGCAACCTGTAGAAAATTGAAACTGGACCCACACCTTTCACCATTAACTAAGATAGACTCTCACTGGATAAAAGATTTAAACTTAAGACATGAAACTATAAAAATACTTGAAGAAAGTGCAGGGAAAACTCTTGAAGGAATTGGCCTGGGTGAATATTTTATGAGGAGGACTCCCCAGGCAATTGAAACAGTATCAAAAATACACTACTGGGACCTGATCAAACTAAAAAGCTTCTGCACAGCCAAGAACATAGTGAGTAAAGCAAGCAGACAGCCCTCAGAATGGGAGAAAATATTTGCATGTTATACCTCCGATAAAGGTCTAATAACCAGAATTCACAGAGAACTCAAATTTATTAGCAAGAAAAGAACACGTGACCCCATTTCAGCGTGGGCAAGGGACTTGAAGAGAAACTTCTCTAAAGAAGACTGAGCCAAGATCTACGAACACATGAAAGAAAGCTCATCATTCTTAATCATCAGAGAAATGCAAATCAAAACTACTCTGAGATATCACCTAACCTCAGTAAGAGTAGCCCACATAACAAAATCCCCAAACCAGAAATGTTGGCGTGGATGTGGAGGAAAGGGCACACTTCTACACTGCTGGTGGAAATGGCCACTAATACGTTCCTTCTGGGAGGATGTTTGGAGAACACTTAGAGACCTAAAGATAGATCTGCCATTCGATCCTATAATTCCTTTACTAGGTTTATACCCAGAAGACCAAAAGTCACAACATAACAAAGACATCTGTACCAGAATGTTTATTGCAGCCCAATTCATAATTGCTAAGTCATGGAAGAAGCCCAAGTGCCCATCGACCCACGGATAGACTAGCAAATTGTGGTACATGTATACCATGGAATACTATGCAGCCTTAAAGAAAGATGGAGACTTTACCTCTTTCATGTTTACATGGATGGAGCTGGAACATATTCTTCTTAGCAAAGTATCTCAGGAATGGAAGAAAAAGTATCCAATGTACTCAGCCCTACTATGAAGCTAAATTATAGCTTTCACATGAAGACTATAACCCAACTATAGCACAAGACTATGGGGAAAGGGCCAAGGAAGGGGAAGGGAGGGGGGAGGTTTTGGTGGAGGGAGGGTAATGGGTGGGGCCACATCTATGGTGCATCTTAGAATGGGTACAAGCGATTGCACTAATGTACACAGCTATGATTTAACAATAAAAAAAAAAAGAATTGAGAAGCATGAAACCTGTGTACTCAATTTTGATATGAGGACAATTAATGACAATTAAGGTCATGGGAGGGGAGGAAAAGCAGAGAGAGAAGAAGGAGGGAGGGGTGGGGAAAGGAAGAGCAGAGAGAGGGAAGGAGGGACCGGGGTGGGGCCTTGGTGTGTGCCACACCTTCTGCGGGCAAGACATGATTGCAAGAGGGACTTTACCTAACAAATGCAATCAGTGTAACCTGGCTTATTGTACCCTTAATGAATCCCCAACAATAAAAAATAAAAAGATAGGTTGTAGAGTTCATGACATCTTACTTTTAAATACCTTAGATGTATCTCTTAAGAATAGGAACACTGGGTGGGGCCCATGCTCAGTGGGTAGGGTGCTGGCCACATACACCAAGGCTGGTGGGTTCAAACCTGGCCCAGGCCAGCCAAAATAACAATGACAACTGCAACCAAAAAATAGCCGGGTGTTGTGGTGGGTGACTGTAGTCCCAGCTACTTTGGAGGCTTACACAAAAGAATTGCTTAAGCCCCAAAGTTGGAGGTTGCTGTGAGCTGTGATGCCACAGCACTCTACCCAGGGTGATAGCTTGAGACTCTGCCTCAAAAGAAAAAAAACAATAGGAACACTGGGCCAGGCACAGTGGCTCACGCCTGTAATCCTAATACTCTGGGAGGTTGAGGTGGGTGGATTTCTTGAGCTCAGGAGTTCGAAACCAGCCTGAGCAAGAGTGAGACCTGTCTCTACAAAAAATAGAAAAACTAGCCAGGCGTTGTGGCAGGCACCTGTAGTTCAGTTACTAGGGAGGCTGAGGCAGGAGGATCACTTGAGCCCAAGTGTTTGAGGTTGCTGAGAGCTATGATGTCGTGGCATTCTATCCAGGGTGACAGAGTGAGAATCTGTCTCAAAAAATACATAAAGTAAAAATTAAAAATTTTTTTTTAAAAAATAGGAACACTGTACATAATTGTGTCATCATTATCATGACTTAAAAATTAATAATAATGCCATAATATCTAGTTTCAATATTTGAATTTCACTAGTTGTCCCAAGAATGCTTTTATGTCCTACTCTTTTTAAAAATATATGTATATAGTAGCAGGATCTCACTTTGTTGCCCAGGCTGGCCTCAAACTCCTGGGCTCAGGTGATTCTCCTGCCTCAGCCCCTCCAGGTAGCTGGGACCACCGGTATATAACACTGCACCTTGTGCTTTATCTTTTTGAACCAGGAATTAATTAAGGTTTGTGCATTGCATGTGATTTTTATGTATCTTTTTTTTTTTTTTTTTGTAGAGACAGAGTCTCACTTTATGGCCCTCGGTAGAGTGCCGTGGCCTCACACAGCTCACAGCAACCTCCAACTCCTGGGCTTAAGCGATTCTTTTGCCTCAGCCTCCCGAGTAGCTGGGACTACAGGCGCCCGCCACAACGCCCGGCTATTTTTTGGTTGCAGTTTGGCTGGGTCCGGGTTTGAACCCACCACCCTCGGTATATGGGGCCGGCGCCCTACCAGCTGAGCCACAGGCGCCGCCGATTTTTATGTATCTTTAATTTCTTTCTTTCTTTCTTTCTTTTTTTTTTTTTTTGAGACACAGTCTCACTTTGTCTCCCTCAGTGGAGTGCCGTGGTGTCACAGCTCAGCAACCTCAAACTCTTGGGCTCAAGTGATCCTTTGCCTCAGCCTCCAGAGTAGCTGGAACTGCAGGTGTCCGCCACAATGCCCGGCTATTTTTAGAGATGGGGTCTCCTCTTGCTCAGGCTGGTCTCAACTCCTGAGCTCAGGCGATCCACCCACCTTGGCCTCCCAGAGTGCTAGGATTACATGTGTGAGCCATGGTACCTGGCCATAATTTCTTTTCATTATAAACATTTCTGTTTTTTCCTTCATGATACTGACTTTGAGTCCGAGCCAGCTGTCTTATAGAATATATTCCATCTGGATTTATCTGCTTCTGTCCTCGTGGGATCACGTGACTGTTCCTCGGGTCCCTGTATTTTCTGTTTAGTTCAGTTTAGAGGAGGCTTGAAGAGATTCAGGCTGTCTGTTTTCGGCAAGGGTGTTTCATGGGTGGCGCTGCCTGTTCCTGTTGCGTCCTATCAGAAAGCACCCATCGTTAGTCACTTAGGGAGCGTGGTTGCTGCCTGGGACAGGCAGGTTTTTCCCTGGCATCAAGCAATTCTCCTGTTCCCCATCAACTTTTACCTAATTCTGTCCATTGATGATCTTCACCCAACTCAATTATTATATTGGCCTTCCCCTTCCTTTTCATCAAGGTATAACATCTTAAATATTCAGTTTAGTGAGTTTTGAAAATTAGACTCATGCAACCTGCATCCAAAACAAGGTACAGATGTTTCTGTCACTCCCCAGGGATATGTCCCATCATATCCCTTTCCAGGGACTCACCACCCCCTCCCCGGCCTTTCCTGGCTTCCAACCTTGGTTTTGTCTGTTCTTAGACCTTATATAAGTGGAATCAGGCAGTATATCTATTTTGTTGAGACTGGCTTCTTTAGGGTGCGTTTGAGGTTCATCCATCTTGTCACATGAGTCTGTAGACGGCATCTTTTTGTCATTAAGCAAGAGTTTCTTGTATGGATAGGCCACAGTCAGCAAGTCCTTTCTGCTGATGGTGGGCTTTGGGGGGTTGTTTGGTTGTTTCCACTTTGTGACTCTTGTAAGATTGCTGTGAACATTCCTGTACATTTCCTTTTGTGGATGTGTCTTCATGTTTCTTCTTTTTCTAAAAACAAATCATCTTTTCAGTCTATTTTCATTTTTCTTGGGTGAACTCCTTGTAATGAAATTGCTGAGTCACAAGGTAGATGTATTCCCACAGTGGCCCTGCCGCCTTGCAGCCACCAGCAGCGTCTGAGAGCTCAGGTTGCTCTGTGCCCTCACCCATGCTGGTGGTGTCATTTTAGCCTTTCCACTGAGTGTGAAACACCTGTCATTGTTTTAATTTGCATTTTTCAGATGATTAATGATGTTCAGTGCCTTTCTCATTTTCATTGTTCTTTTTTTTGAGAGAGAGTCTCACTATGTCACCCTCAGTAGAGTGCCGTGGTGTCACAGCTCACAAACTCTTGGGCTTAAGCGATTCTCTTGCCTCAGCTTCCCAAGTAGCTGGGACTATAGGCGCCCGCCGCAATGCCCGGCTATTTTTTTGGTTGTATTTGTCGTTGTTGTTTGATAGTCCTGGGCTGGATTCGAACCCGCCAGCTCCTGTGTATGTGGCTGGAGCCCTAGCTGAACTACAGGCACCGAGCCTCATTTTCACTGTTTATCTGTGTAAGGGATGGGTTAGGGAAGACTTCCAAAGACCTCTTTGTCAGTATATTGGTTTCTTAGAATTGCTCTGACAAAGCATTACCAGGTGAGTGGCTTAGAACAACAGAAATCCATGGTCTCGCTGTTCTGGGGCTGACCAGTTCCGGTGCCAGCAGGGCTGAGCTCCCTCTGAAGCCCGCAGAGGTTCCTCCCAGGAGCCCTGCAGCCGCTGCTCTCTGTGTGTCATAACCTGGTGTTTGGACCTGGGCATTCCTCAGCTTGTGAATTTACCACCCTGTCTCTACCTCGGTCACCACGTGCCATCTTTCTGTGTCTCCCGTCACCTGTCTCTTTGCCTGTGTCTGCAGCCACATTGTCCCCCACTTCCAAGGACACCAGTCACTGGACTAGGGGCACTACTCCAATGTAACCTCATTTTTACCAGTTACATCATTCTGAGGTGTGGCGAGTTGGGATTTCAGCCTATCTTTTGTGGGGGGCACAATTCAACTCATAACACTCAGCAATAAGGAAATGAATTAATTCGTCTTTTCCTTTGGGGATTTGGAGGGCTAATAACAATATAGAATTTTTTTAAATGAGGATGTAAATTGGGATAGATGTCCTTCTACCACTTTCAAAAGAAACTTTCTTCCTTAGTTACATGAACTCTAGGTTTTTCCTTTACAGTGTGAAATCTCTCATCTGGCCTGGGAGCTTTCCAGCTCACTTGACTGACAATTCATTTAGGTCCTAATGTCCTACGATATGGCTGACAGGTGGCATGGTGGCCACAGACCAGGTGATGGGGTATGGGAGGTTGAGAAGCACAAATCTCCCAGAACCCTTGCAGAGCCCTTGCATCTTGCTTTAGCTGGGCATTGGTTCCCAGGCCCTTCTGCTCCCTTACAGAGAGGGAGAATCTCTGTAAGAGAGATCTGCTCTCAGGGATTTTCAAAAATGTAAATGTATTTTTCACGATAGGGTTCTTGAGCCCTCCCTTGCACTTAAATGTACAGAAACTTGCTGGGACCTTCAGGGTTGTTGGATGAACCCCTAGTATCTATAGGAGAAAGACTTTTTATTTTCTTATAGTCATCTTAGATCAAGGTTAGTAACTTGTGTTTAATGTTTTGAAGACAGTATGTATATTTTTTAAAGCATAGATTTTCCTTCTCTTCCTTTTTCTTCCTTCCTTCCTTCCTTTCTTTCTTTTTTTTTTTTTTTTTTTTTTTGAGACAGAGTCTCACTGTTACTCTGGATACAGTGCCATAGCATCACAGCTAACAGCAACCTCAAACTCCTGGGCTAGAGCAATTCTCTTGCTTCAGCCTCTCACACTGAAGGTGAGAGGTGTCCACTGCAACACCTGGCTAGTTTTTCTATTTTTATTAGAGATGGGGTCTCACTGTGGGCTGGTCCTGAACTCCTGAGTTCAAGCAAACCACCTGCCTCGGCCTCCCAGAGTGTTGGGATTATAGGCGTGAGACACCCATCTGCTTATTTCTTCCTTTTATTAAAAGTTAGGAATTTTAAAAATAGGCTGTGCATATACCCATGGCACAAAATTCAAGAGAAACAAAAAGTAAACAGAAAAACGTAGTTCTTCCACTTCTATTTCTTAGCTTAACAGTTTGTGTCTCTTTCTCTAGGTATTTATGCATGTGCACGTGTGTATAAACTCATACACAAATGATAACCTACCATAAACATCACTCTACCTCTTTGCACAGCTTTCTATTATATCTTGGAAATGATTATTCGTTAGACATATTGTTACCTCTTTTTAATGATAGGAAATTATCCTCTAGTATTAGATGTGCCATAATTTACTTCATCAGACCTTTAGTGGTGGACATTTGAGGTCATTTCTAATCTTTTGCTGCTTGAGCAAAAGAGTTTATTTTTATGAAAATTGGTTTTGTTTTCAGTTACAAAGTAACAAGGTTTAAAGCCAATTTCCATGATTCCTAATTGTTACTCAGTATGATATAACATCAGCCTGGGTGACATATTGAGACCCTCATCCATAGAAAAAATTTAAAAATTAGCCAGGTGTGCTCCAGCTACTCTGGAGGCTGAGGCAGGAGGATCACCTAAGCCTGGAAGTTGGAGGCTGCAGCGAGCTATGTTCATGCCGCTTCACTCTAGCCTGTGCAACAGAGCAAGATTCCATTTCTAGGAAGGAAAGGAAGTGTGGGGAGAAAGAAAGAAGGAACAAAATTGGGCTTCTGCTATTAGATGGAAGTATAAAGACAACTAACCCATAGTGTGAATTTTACAAATGAAAGCACCTTATGACTTTGGCTAAACACTCTTGCTTTCTTCAGGCTATAAATTAGTAGGCAATACTAACATTGGGAAGAAGGCCCAATGAGTTATGTTTTCTGACATAGAAAATTTGAAGTATTATTATAGACACTGATTTATCAGTGGATTTTGGGCAAAAAAGAGTTTATTTCTCTAGTCCACAAAACATATTTTCATTTTCCATTTTAGCCTGTGATTTGTTTCAAATCCCTTTGGGAACAGAGCAGGTTTTAGCTATTGCAACCTGGCTGGAACCTTTGTCCAGATCACTGAGGTCTTTTGATATGTGGGACTTTTAGTTTCCTATTGCTGTGTAACAAATTTCTATACACTTAACAGTTTAAAACAACCAAAATTTATTATCTCATCATGTCCATGGGTCAAGAGTCTAGGTACAAAAAGGGCGTCTCCTGTGGTCTCCTCCTTTTCCCCTGTCTGGCGGTATCGGGCAGCTGGCTCGCTGTGGCCAAGCCCTGGGCGTTGAGGTCAGGCACACAGGAGTACCTGCTTCTTGTAAGTCTCAGGGCCTCGGTTTCTTCCCCTGTACGATAAGTAGGTGATATTATAGTAACATCTATCTCCCGAGGCTGTTAGCAGGGTTAAATGAGATACCCCAAGAAAGTCCCTGATGCAAATAACACCTCAGGCCCTCAGCAGATGGTAGGTGATGGTCTACTCTCGAATAGCCTCTCTGCCCCCCGCATTGGCGAAGATTTCATCAGTAAATTCCTGCTGAATCTCATCTTTGACTCCTTGACCAGCTATGTCCCAGGTCAGTTGTCCCATCTGCTTGTGCATTAGTATATGAGGCAGATCAGAATTGGCTGTGGCCACACCCCACCCCTCAGGCCAGCTCCTGCTTCAGAGGGCTCAGACGTGGAACCTGGTTGGGCCAGGTTGGTGAGTACCTGAGCCTGGCCACTCTCACAGGAACTCACTGAGAAGCGACCCTTCTGAAGCTCAAGGGCTGTGAGGAAGGTGGGGATGGCTGGGAGGGGATCCACAGGGCAGCCCTAAAAAGAAAAAAAAAAAAGAGAGAGTCTAGATACAGGTGAGCAGGGTCCTCAGTCTCACCAGACTGAATCAGTATATTGGCAGGGACTGACAGAATTAATTTCCTTAGTCACGTAGCTCAGGCCCCCATTTTTCCCTAGTTGTCCCTGCCCAGCTCCTCGGGATCATCCTCAGGCCTTGCCACATAGCCCCCTGCCTGTCTAGGGAGGCAGTCTGCTTTCTCCTAGGCCAGCAGGAGTCTCCCAAGCTTCCCCCTTAAAAGAGCCAACTTGATTAGATCAGGTCCTCCCATGCAGGATGATTTGTTTAAAAAAAAAATCGTATGTATTTATGATGTGCAACATGATGTTTTGAAATAGGTATACATTGTGGAATGGCTAAATTGAGCAAACTAACATATCCACTACCTCATATACTTATCATTTTGTATGGTGAGAACATTTAAAATCTGCTCTCAGGGATTTTCAAAAATATAATGTATTTTTCACTATAGTCACCGTGTTCTATATAGATCTCTTGAACTTGTTCCTCCTGTCTAACTGAAATTTCATAGCCTTAAATCAACACCCCCTGCCCCCATGCCTCTGTGACCCGCATCCCGCCCCTGCTTCTGTCCTTGGATTCTCCCACTGCCCTACTCTCTGCTTCTATGGGATCAACGTATTTTGCTTCCACATATGAGTGTGAACATGTGGTATTTGTCTCTCTCACCTACGTTGCCGTGAATGACAGGGTTTCCTTGTTGTGTGAGGAATCCTAGTCCACTGTATATATGTGTGCTACATTTTCAGTACCCACTTGTCTGTTGATGGACCCTTACGTTCATTCCGTATCTTGGCTACCATGGACAGGGCTGTATCAAACATGGGGGCAAGTCTGTCTTTGGCAGACGGATTTTCCTTTCTTTGGATATATACACTGTAGCAGGATTGCAGGATCATATGCTAGTTGTATTTCTAGTTTTTTGAGGAACCTCCGTCTGTTTTCCATAATAGTTGTCCTAATTTACATTCCCACCAGCAGTGTGAGGTTTCCTCTTCTCCACATCCTGACCAACATGTGTCACCTTTCAGCTTTTTGATAATAACTGTAGGGCGGGAGGTGACATCTCATTGTAGTTCTCATTTGCATTTCCCTGATGATTAGTGATGCTGAGCGTTTTTTCATACACTCGTTGGCCATTTGTATGTCTTCTTTTGAGGAATGTCTGTTCAGGTCCTTTGCCGTTTTTTTTTTTTTTTAATTTATTTATTTTTATTGTTAAATCATAGCTGTGTTCATTAGTGCGATCAAGGGGTACAATGTGCGGGTTTCATATACAATCTGAAATATTCTCATCAAACTGTTCAACGTAGCCTTCATGGCATTTTCTTTTGAGTTGGGTAGTTTATTTGTTTCTTGCTCTTGAGTTGTTTTGAGTTCTGTATGGTTTTGAACACTAACTCCTTAGCAGATAGATGGCCTGCAAGTCTTTTCTCTCATTTTGTAGGTTGTTTCCTTTGCTGTGCAGAAGCTTTCTCGCTTGATATGCTCTCATTTGTCTGGGTTCACTGTGGTCATCTGTGCTTTGGGGGTCATAGCCAGAAAAGTCACTGCCCAGACTGATGTTATGGAGCTTTCCCCCATGTTTTTTCCTAGTAGTCTTTTTTTAGGTTGTTAATCTATTTTGAATGGAAAACTTGCTTTTGATGAACTCAAAGTGATATCCCATGAGCTTAATTGGCCCACCCGCATTCAAAGAGGGGGGCTGTGCAAGTGTGTACAGGGAGGGGAGGAATCTCTGAGGTCATCTTAGAATTCTGCCCACCACAGTCGGAGGTTTCCTTTGGCCCAGGTAGATTGGTTATGAGTGCTGCTGTCATAGGGGAGGTGAGGTAGAGTTGTTGCAACTTTCTTTCTATGTGAAGATTTAGTGATAAGGCAATAATTAATCTATATCTTTTTATATGAGATAATCCCTTAAACCCAGTCAGTGTGGATAGATGAACAGTTCTACTTGTCTCTACCTGAATAGCCAGTTGCTTCCATATCATTTAATTTTATTTTTTAGCATCCAAAAAGTATATCTCTATATGTTTTATTTTGTATTAATATGAGGGTACATACAATTAGGTTACACTGTTTGTGTTTGTAAGGTAAAGTCTGAGTTGCCCTGGTGTCCTTCACCCAGGTGTTATGCCCTGTACCCCTACATTGTACTTACTAGGTGAGAACTTAACAAACCCCCTTCCCATACAATTTTAAAATGTTGAATTTTCAGAAGTGACCTATCCTATTCTCAGAAGCTTCTGTATTTCTTTCCTCCAAGCCCATAACTTCATGCTTTCCTTATAAGCTAAACATGTCAGCTAATGGTTCTCTCCACACTGTTTTCCAAGAGCAGGAAGGAGGAACTGACTCATTGTCAGTCTGCTCCTTTGAAAACTTATTTCCCTGGGGGCGGCACCTGTGGCTCAGTGGGTAGGGCACTGGCCCCATATACCAAGGGTAATGGGTTTGACCCCAACCCCAGCAAAACTGCAACAAAAAAATAGCTGGCCATTATGGCAGGCGCCTGTAGTCCCAGCTACTCAGGAGGCTGAGGCAAAAGAATTGCCTAAGCCCAGGAGTTGGAGGTTGCTGTGAGCTGTGACGCCAAGGCACTCTACCGAGGGCGATAAAATGAGACTCTGTCTCTAAAAAAAAAAAAAAGAAGACTTATTTCCCTTCATAGGCATCAGCATGTACTATACAGCTGTACTTGACCAAGGCTGGGAGCCAGGCGCGCCACAGAGCAGCCCAGTGTGTTCTGCAGAAGTCTCTGCTTTGAATGTCTGCTCCTTCACTGTGGTCCTCACTGTGGGTGGGATGAGCACTGGGTCCTGTCACAGGAAACCCACACATGTTCCAGGCCTGCCTCCCTCAGTCAGCTGGGTGGCTCTGGTGTGGGAGGCAGCCCGTCCTCCAGCCCGTGGAGTCAAGAACAGGCACACGTGTTTCAGAATGACCTGGCAAGTTGCATCTCCTCTCTGGGCCTCAGTTCCCATGTCACATATAACAGAAAGCATCTCATGACAATACGTGGCAATTTTGTTTCCTATTGTAATGGAAGGTAATGGTGAGTCTCACATATAATGATGGTCATGCTTGTTTTTATTTTTTACTTTTATTATTTATTTATTTATTTTGAGACAGAGTCTTGGTTGCCCTGAATAGAGTGCTACGGTGTCTTAGCTCACTGCAACCTCAAACTCTTGTTTGGGCTAAAATGATCCTCCTGACTCAGCCTCCTGAGTAGCTGGGACTATAGGCACCCACCATGACACCATGTCTAGTTTTTCTATTTTGGAGAGATTGGCGGAGGCGGGGAGGGTGTCTTACTCTGGCTGGTCTCAAACTCCTGAGCTCAGGTGATCTTCCTCCTCTGCCTCCCAGAGTGCTGGGATTACAGGTGTGAGCCACCGTGCCCAGCTGCCATGATAGTTTTTACATCAGTGAGTTCCTATAGGTTACAGATCAGGAATTGACAGGAGAGTTTCTCCTGAACCAAAATTCCCCCTTAGAGTGGGGAAGGTGGGAGCCCAGTTGGCCCTGTTGGGGTTTTCTTGCCTGCCTAGGTGCTACGTTTCACTTCATTCTATAGTGGCAGCTTGTCCACACTCCTCCCCTCAAAGCAGCAATCCCTTGCAGTCAGAGTTGTACTTAGCTTCCAGCCGTCTTCAGCCACAACCTTGCTTTGAAATGTCAGTGAGAAGTAACAGAACTGCCGCTTCCCTGTGGCCCTGCTGCACTCGCCACCCTCCTTTCTCAGTACTCTCCCTTCCCAAGGCTGCCCTACTGGTCCCAGGATAAAAGTCCCTGAGGTCTGCTCATCCTGCCCCTTTCTCTGGTGTAAGGCTGGGCACTGAAATGCCCCTTTTGGCCTGGCATGGCCTACCGTCATGCTTCCCACCCTCCCCGTGGCTGGCCTGCAGCTCTGTCCCTTGTCCCTGACACAGTGGGTTCCCCATGTGTGCAGCGTGAACCACTCATGATATGTGAGATAATTTTAGGGGACACACAGACACACATTTTCATTGTAATGATTCATTCATTTTTTTTATTCAAAAGCTTTATTAAATTGTTCTCCAAACCAGAATACCAGAGATCACTTATGTCCATAAACATAAATTTAAATAAACTAATTTGTTTAAAAATAAGCTAATAGGTTATTTAAATAAGCAATGATAAGACTAGTCAATAATGCAATAAGAAGTAATTAATAGTAGGACTCATTAAACAAACAATATTATGGGAAAAATATACTATTTTTTAATATTTACCATTATTCTATTTTTTTAAGTTCAATATACAAATATCCATAACTTTCAGCAGCAAACACAAAGTGCATCTCATGTGCTGTCATGGTTGCAGGTGCACATGTAATTACATATGTACACACATCTTTTATTAATAGTAATAATATTTTAGTAATAGCTTTTATTTTGGAAAATTTCAACCCACAGAAAAATAAGAGTATAATAAATTCCTGTTTAATCTTCACACACATTCACCCACTCACCAAAAGTATTGACATTTTGTCCCATTTGCCTTATGTGTCTCTCACTCTGTATTTTGTACATATATAAAATTCAGACACAGGAATATAAAATATCTAAAATCAGTTTTGCTCATTTAGCCATTTGGGAATAAATTTCAGTAAGTGCCATTCACACCCAGATACTCCTTAATTATCTCCTAAAAATAAGGATTTTGTTTGGTTAATCATAGTGTAATTATCAAACTCAAGAAAATTAATATTTATAGAATGCTATTCTCTATGACTACGTATTCCACCAGTTGTCCCTGCAGCATCCTTTACAGCAAGTTTTGCCTTACTCCAGGATCCAATTCAGGGTCCCATAATACATTCAGTTGTTACGAATTTTTAACATTTTTTTTTTTTTTTTTGCAGTTTTTTTGGCCAGGGCTGGGTTTGAACCCACCACCTCCGGCACATGGGGCTAGCACCCTACTCCTTTGAGCCACAGGCACTGTCCCATTTTTAACATTTTTAAATTTAAGACAATGTCTCACTCTCATCCAAGTTAAAGTCCAGTTGTGTGATCATAGCTCAGTGTAACCTTGAACTCCTAGGCTCAAATGACCCTCTCCTCTCCCAAGTAGCTGAGAGAAGGGGTGCAAGCCACCACACCTGACTAATTTTTAAACTTTTTATAGAGACAGCATCTCGCTATGTTGATTGGGCTGGTCTCAAACTCCTGGCCCCAAATGACCCTACTGCCTTGATCTCCCAAAGCGCTGGGATTACAGGTGTGAGCCACTAAACCCCACCTGGGTTCCTTTACTTTTAAAGGAACTGCCAATTATTTTGCAGAAGACCTTTCAATCTGGGTTCAATATTAAGTTTTTGAATTATTTTCCTTTTAGGACAAGTGACACCTGTTTTTCATTTATGGTCATGTAATTTCCTTTCAAAATAAATTTATTTAAATTTTAAAAATGAGTCAACCTAAAGAAAAATAGGAAGTAAATAGTGTCATAGCACAAGAGATGCAAGGATCTGACAAAGTTGGTGTGTATGAATGAGTGAAGTTTGGAAGATTTAGTGAAATCTGCAAACTTGGTCTCACAGCATACAGACTGTCATCATCCCTTGGTCCCTGGTGGTGGAGGAGGCCAGAGGAGTGGCCTCCTCTTGGCTCCTTGGCTCTGTGAGCTGGGGGTGCCCACGCCCCAACTGGCAGTGCTTGCCTCTCCCCAGGGGACTCATTCCTTTACTTCTGCACACGCCGCAGATGGTCTGCTCTGTGGCTGCTCTTGCCTCAGCCCTCCTCTTGTTGAAGTTCTCCCTCGCCTTGAAGCCTTTCCTTCCCGTGGGGAGCAGGCAAGGCGACTCATACGCCATCTACCCTAAATGGAATCCTGTGGGGGTTTCTCAAGAGTTTTTTTGAATGATTTCTTCAGTCTTTTATTCAGTGAGATTTGTGTCTTAGGTTTCCAAGTAGGCTCCAAGTTCCAGGAGGGCAGGAACCACTGTCATTTATCAGTCTGCACAGCAGGGAGCCCCTGGCCTCCACCCTAGAAGGTGTCAGGAACCCCAGCCTCAGGCCTGCGTCACCGTTGGCCTGAACTCCCCAGTGCCCGCACTGAAGGCCCCCCTGACCTTCTCAGCCTTGTCTCTTATGCCACTGACTGAGCCTTCTGGAAACTGTGCACCTCTAATCCCTCTAACCTCTGTGCTTTCTCCCACCCCCCCCATACACCTAAAACCTTCTATTGTTTTAATGAAGTATTTTTCAGATTAGAGACACAGCCCCTGGGAGTCTTCCAACATGTATCAAGGTGAATGTGAGTTCTATAAGTATTTTATTAATTTTATGTTTTGGGTTTAATGATAATCTTTGAGTCATTTTTAATAAAAGCTTATCCTGAACCATCTGTATCACAACTTGGTAACAGAACCTGTTTCTGATTTCATGGTCCGTGGGCTTCCTACCAAGAGCACATCCCAGATGGTGGACTTCTAACTGTCCGAGAGGTGTTCCTCTTATGTTAGGGCTGTAGACACGTTTCTGTGTGTGTGAGAGTATGTGCGTGCATGTGTGTGATTGTGTCTGTGAGCGTGTATGAGTGTGCACGTGTGTGTGTGTATCATGTGGGTGTATGTGTGTGCATGTGCACGAGTGTATGTGCGTGTGCCTGTGTGAGAATGTGTGTGTGCGTGTATGTGAGTGTGTGCATGTGTGTGTGCGCGTATGTGAGTGTGTGCACGCACGTGTGTGCACGCGCACTTCCAGCCTGAGAAGCACTGGCCCACCAGTTAAAACCACACCCCTAAGCCCAGCTTCCAGAGACGTTCTTGCTCATGTTCACCTCCCCACATACAGTCCATGCGCTGTCCTTGTGACTCCTCCCTGTCCCCACACCCTGTAGTACCTTCCTTCCCACCTCTCCAGACTCAGCTTGTCCTCTGTGAGGATGTCTCAGACTTCCCCAGAGGTGGACGTTCCCTCCTCAGTTTCTGTAGTTTCTGGAATGCCCTTGGTGACAGCATCTCACTGATGCCATCAGGGTCCACCTTTGTCTCCTGCAGACCGTGACCACTGGAGGACAGGACTGTGCTCTCTGCCTTTTTGTATTTGCAACACCCAGCACAGAGCCTGGAACCCAACAGGTGCCTGCTAGATGCTTAGCGGGTGTTTTGTCGAGCCCTGGAGTTTGCGGTTGCTCCAGATCTCTCTTGCCATGATAGCCTTGGCCCCTGAGTCTTAGGGAGCTGGGAGATTTGCTGCTGTGATTGTCTAACTCAACTAACATAGCATGCTTTCTCTGCTCAAGACTGTCAGATCAATTACTCCTTTCATGGACAACTGTCTTACAAAAAAAAATCTGAATTGTGTATTAAGATCCCAAAGAAGCACTGCTGGCATATTATTTTGCAATTTTCCTTAAAATTTGCCTCACTTGGATATAACGTTGCAGGGAATTGCAGGTGGACTGCTGTGGGCACTCAGAGGTGTTTCTGGAGTTATTTTCCCGCGGCAGGATACTGTGCGTTCACTCCGCCCCTTGACCTTTTCCCTGCTGGTGGCAGCTGTATCCTTCCGCAGGGTCCTTCCCAGCCCATCAACTGCCTCCCACCGGTCAAGTTGTTCAGTCGCCCCGGGGAACCGCCCCCGTGGCCCTGTGTGGCGGACTCACCGTCTGGAGCTCGTGTTCTCTGGAGCTCGTGTTCCCTGGAGCTGCTGTGCAAATGAGTTGGCTTGAACTTGAACCTTCTTCTCTCTCTTGTGCTTGTTTGTGTATGATAAACTTTCTAAAGATGTTTGAAAAGTCAATGTTTGAATTGCGCATCCTTATTTGATCAACGTTTCCTACTCTTTGGCGCAGGGCGGGGGCCACCTATGGTCCTGACCTTGGCGGGAGCGACGGCCAAGGCGCTGGCTCAAGATGGCACCGGTGCGGCTCTAGGCTGCTTCCTGACACCCCTCTGGCATCTGGCAGAGGCTGTCTTTATAAGGTAGAAACTAATTTAATGTGACGAGCTTTTCTTTTTTTGCTAGTAGAACCTGTCACGATCTTTCCCAAAAATCAATGGAGGATACCATAACCTTCAGGGATTCTGTTGTCTAAGATCTTGGACTTGAGTAGGATAATAGCGACAGCTATTTTATAAAAATAACATCCTTTCGCTATTAGAGGAGTAATATACAGTCAAGGCAGGAAACTTGGAAGATTCAGAAATATCACCAATGAAGGCACAATCCCAACACTCGGAGGTAGCTGCTAGGGCCTCTTCCTGTGGTTCCCTTCCACACTTGTCTTCTGCACATATATGGCTTTATTTTTCTAATGTAGTTTGCTGTTTCTTTCCCTGATCAATAGAGCGTAAACATATCACCATGTCAATATTTATTCTTTTACCATATGTAGATACACATTCAGTCAATCCCTTGTGGAACACAATTGGTTCCAATGTTCTGTCATTGTAGTTATCCTGTGATAAGCGTCTTTATTCATGCATCTCTTTTACAATTTCCTGAGGATAACTTGTGAGAAATAGAATTTTTGGATCAAAGGGAATGCACATTTTTTCTAAAAACCAAAATAAGAATAGATTTACTTCAAGTCATTCATGTAGAAAATTAAAGCTTAGTCTACAGGCCTACAATCTGGAAGCAGTGTTAATGGCGGGCGATTCTTTAAATTTTCCGCGTGGGATCGTGTTGTTCCTTTGGGGAAGCAGTGGAGAAGAACATGACACTGGGCTGCCTGAGTTCTGGTTCCTGCTCCATCAATTACCAGTCACATGACCAGGGCAAGTCACTCCAATGCCTTTGGCCTCGGTTTCCTCATCTACAACGTGAGGACAATAAAAGTACCTACCTCGTAGTGTTATCATAAAAATGCGGTGACTCACTATCTAAGGAGTTTAGAATGGCCGAGGCAAACAGCAAGTGTCATATAAGTAGTTACTGTTATTTTATAACAACTTTTTCACTTAACAACTTGCTCTTTGGGCATCATTGAATATGGATCAAGTCAATGTTTTTAATGGCTGTATTTTATTCTATTCTAAGAATGTGCCTTAATTTTTTTAGGCAATCTTATGCTTCTCACGAGTTATCTTCTTGTGATAAATTCCTAGAGTAAGGATTGATGGGCTCACTTTTAGTGTCCTGTAGATATATGTATTTCTAAATTATCTCTTCAGGGTGGTGCCTGTGGCTCAGTGAGTAGGGTGCTAGCCCCATATACCAAGGGTGGTGAGTTCAAACCCAACCCTGGCCAAACTGCAACAATAAAAAAAATTTTTGTAAATAAGTAAATAAAAAATAAATTATCTCTTCAGAAAAAGGAATTACTATGCCTATTTGAAAGTGAAACCACTGTTTTACTATGACTGTGTCTAAGTATTGTGCTTTTTTACCCCCAATTAATATGAGGATAGAGACAATTAGGTTACATTGTTTGGGTTTGTTAGGTAAAGTTCAAGCTGTAGTTGCACTCCTCATGGGGAGGTGCCCTTAGGTGAGAGCGCACCAATCCCCTCCCTCCTCCCTTCTCTTTCCCTCCCCCCCACACTTGAATTTGTGTTTTTCTCCTGTGTGGGCATGTATTTGTTAATCTACTGGTTTCACATTAGTATCGAGTACTTTGGATACTTGCTTTTCCATTCCTGGGATACTTTCCTAAGTAGAATGTTCTCCATCTCCATCATTTGTTAATACAAAAGACGTAAAGTCTCCATCTTTTTATGGCTGAATAATATTCCATGGCGTACATACACCACAGTTTCTTAATCCATTTCTGGGTTGATGGGCACTTGGGTTGATTCCACAGCTTGGTGATTATGAATGGAGCTGCAATAAACAATCTAGTGCAAATGCCCTTGTAGTAAAATGAGTAAGTGTTGTGTTTTCATGAGTGGCTTCATCATATCACCGGGCATAGTGGAACTGTAGAAACAATGGAGAACGTAGACTTGTTGGCTGAAACCCCAGTTGTTTAAGAAGCTGTCCCCCTATAGCCCCAGGGTCAAACCGCACATTAACAGCCAGAGATTCTAAAACCTCCTCTTACTGTTACCATCTATGCCTCTTTTGCAGGCATGTTATAATATAGGGGCTTTTGAGAAGGGAAATTACCTAAATGCAAAAAGGGAATTATTTAGTTTATTGTTTTATCTTAATTTTCTTTATCCTTTATAATATTTTAATAGAAAAGACATTCATGGAAAAACTTGCTGATGATTAAAGAAAAATTGGAATGAAAAGTAAAACTCTCCCTCCCAAGACCCTGCTCTTTCTCCCAGAGGTGACCACTGTCATCAGCATTTTGTTTTCTTCTAGACATTCTCCTATGCAAATAGATGGCTGTGTCGTTACTGGTTTTCCAGGAATAAGAGTGTATTAAAACACTCTTCTAGGCTGGGCGCACTGGCTCACATCTGTAATCCTAACACTTTGAGAGGCCACATCAAGGATTGCTGGAGCCCAGGAGGGTGAGGTTACAGTGAGGTATGATTGCTCCATGGAGCTCTAGCCTGGGTGACAGCCTGAGACTCTGTCTCAAAAAAACAAACAACAAAAAAGCCCACCCAAATCCCCCAAACCCCAAACTGTTCTGTGCTTCACTTATTACCCATACCTGCATAAATGGTTTTTGTTTTTTTAACCTGTCTGAAGGGTATTAATATCAATATTCTTGTAACCAAATGATTGAATGGAATGCCTCTTGTAATGTGTAGGGGGGCAGTTTTCATGCAGTTGCCAAGTCTCTCTGAAAGGCCCCTCTAAAAACAGACCTCTTTAAAAGGTCCCACAAAAGTTAAATGAAACAGTTCCTTCAGCCAATCATTTAATGCAAGCCAAACCCTTCACAGAAGTGGGTGGAATGTGGGGTATCGAAATTGAGATCAGCAGATTGACAGAGGAGCTCTGGGTCCTGGGAGGGAAACAGGCTTCCTTCCTGGGCCTTAGGCTGGTCCGTTTTAAAATGAGGAATTGTGGGATCTAAGGTGAATCTCACGAGGCCAAGGCTGCCGTCCCTCCCCAGACTGTGTCACCCCAGAAAACAGAGGACTGTGATGAATCCTTGCTCCTCCCAGCCCAGAGGGTCTCACCTCTGTGGCCTCTGCTCTACCATGTGCAGGATCCTTCAGAAGGTGACCTGGGCTTTGTGGTGACAGTGGTCACTGATACATGGAGTTCATAGTCATTGACAGAACTGGAGGGTGTGGTGCACGGGCCAGAAGGGAGGAGGATGGACTCCTCAGAACCTGTCCTGTCCTTCCACAGCAGTAGACCAGCTGCTTTCTCTGTCTGCCTCCATGGTTAAGTGGCCCATTTCATTGCTGGGAGAGGCACCGTGCAGGTCATTTCACTCTGCAACTGACAGTCCTCAGTACAAAACTCTCTTGTGAGATGATGACAGCTGCTAGTTTTATGTATAAAATGTGTTAGGTGCTTATGAATGTTATTTCATTTAATCCCCATAATTACCCTCTGGAGTGGCTACATGGTAGGACCTCAGAGAGGTTAGGATGCTGGGCAATGTCAGGCATCTAACAAATAGCAGAACCAAGCTTTAAAATTGGGTCTGTGCGTAGGTAAGCCCTGGAGTTTAGCCCCTGTGCTGTTAGCAGGGGGACTCGTAGAGGGTGGGCTCATTTCTCACTCTGCTTTGTCAGCGCACCATGCTGCGCAGCCATGGGCAAATCCCTTCTCCTCCGGGCCCTAGTTCCCCATTTGAACAATGAGAAGGGATTTCCATCATCTCTAGGTCTGTCAGAGGCTTATATGTTAGAATTCTGAGGTGCCAGAACTACTTTGATGTTAGGAGATGTGTGGCATATTCACAGGGTTTTAACTGAAGTGAAGGTAATGAAAGGACTAGTTATAAATGTGTGGGATCCCAACACAGATGAGGAGGACCCAGGGACCAGGGCTGGGGAACAAGGCAAAGCTGTGACCACCACGAGGCCTGGAAGGACAGGGGAGGGAATGGGCTTCCTGGAGCTGAGTGCCCGTTGCAGCAGTGGGAGAGAGGTTGCTGGAGCCATGGCCTTCAACAGAGGGGGACAGAGATTGCTGAAAACTGTCACCCACCCCACGTATCTGTTCCTTTGTGGCACCACCTAGGGATGGCGACGGAGCAGTGCACTCACTCCCAAGGCGCAGGCACAGGAAACAACAGGTCTTGCTGGGTTTGCTGCCTGTACTTTGGGGCAGGAGTGAAGCTGCACAGATGCACGGGCACCTGTGGATGGGACACAGCAGACACAGCAGATAGCCTCTTGCTGCAGATGTCCTGTGTCCAGGCCCTTCCTTTTGTAACAGGCAGGAAAGCGGCAGCTCAGCCCTCCTCTGATTCAGTGGGTTGTTCTGATGCTTCTGAATCATGGTTCAACCTGGCATCCTTTCCTTTGTGGATAATAGCGCCTCTAGAATTTGAGAGAAAAGTGTCTTGGATCATTCCAAGAAGTCGAGCAAGGGAAATTGGTAGAAAAGGTAAAATAACCATTTGGTGGGAGCCGTAATTTGTGACTTGGCAAGCGGTTTCTGGGAGCTGTCACTTCCTGTCCTCCAACCTATACACACACCCACCTGCCTGTCAGGTCTCCCTTCATCTACCCATGATCCAGGCATGGCTTCGGGGTCCACCTGGAAGCGGCCTCAGGTTACCCGGGGCCTCCCTCCTCTTCCCCGGTCACGCTGCGCTGCACCACTGCAGGTGACTGCCTTCAGTGCAGCTGTGAACGTGCAGGGCACGCTCAGCGGGGCCTTCCTCCCCACTCTGTAGGGGAGGGCTGATGGTCAGAGATTCCCTGTCAGTCCATACTAGGAGCTTTAAAAGCATTCTGCTTCAACCCATCATCTCTTCTGTGTCCATCTCTTAAGGAAATGAAGGACTTCGACTGCAGGCAAAAATGTGTCTGACAAATCTGTCCTAAGACTTGAGGGTGAGAATCACAACTCAAAGTGAAGAAAACCTGGGGATTTATCAGCTCGTGTGACCAAAAGAATGTCCCGGAGTTCCTGTCCTGAGGCGTGCTGGGCTCAGGGTCTCCCTGCTGTGGTTTGCTCTCTGGGGGGCTGACGGCTCCAGGCCTTCCTCTTAACGGAGGGACCCCAGTGAAGAAGAGGCCTTATGACAGCTCCGTGCTTGTTCTAGAACTGAGGCTCTGGCTCTGGTTGGGTCATGTGCTCATCCTGGATTGACCTGGGTGGAGTAAGGCCTCCCCACCCCCCTCTGGTCGCGCTGCAGTCTCATGCCTTTTGCAGGACCCCGGGAATCAGGTAATCCTCAAGCCGAGAGGCCGGCGGGACTCCCAGGGTTTCTTCTGCCAAAAGAAAAGCAAATGCTGGACAGGCGAAGGCTGCTGAAGGCCACATCTCCCTCACCATATCACGTGAAGAGGAGGAAGAATGGCCTAACTTACGGCCCATTCCTAAGGCGGAGTGGTACACAGCCATTAAAACATACGTTATAGTTAAACGCATGAAGAAAATGTAATGCTAGGATTTACGTTAGAATGTGTTGGAAAAAATGGGTTACAAAGTACAGATGCGGTATGATTTCAACTGTGTGAACTGTATTTATGCTTTGAAAAATGCTGAAAGAAAATATGCACAAATGCTCAGAGTCGTTATGGCAATATGGGTGAATTTTATTCTGTAATCTGTTTCTTTTTCTTTAAAATTTTAAAGCACCTATTACAGGCACACCTGAGAAAGAAACAGTAATTTTAAGAACCCGAGCTGCAGAAAGACGTGCGCTTGGCCAGCATGTGGCTGTAGCCAGGTGGGCACGGGAGGAGGAGGTGGGAGGGAAGCCGGTGGGGGTTGCAGCGGGGAGAGGAGGGAGACGGCTCTGCCAAGTCCACAGCTTTAAACCTTGAAGAAAACTGCAAGCAGGTCTTGGCCTGGGGGGAAGCAAACTGTGGAAGGTGTGCTGGGGCTGGGGGAGGGCCTTGGTTTCCTTGGCAGATCAAGGTCAGTGCACAAGACTGAACCCATTCACTCATTCAGGCACTCATTCATTCAGTAGATGAGTGTCCCCAAGTGCCAGAGGATGTGGGAGGAAATAAGACACATCCACATCCCTTGGAAGCCACAGTCCTGCACGAGGACACATATGCACACAGATGGCCTTCTGTGTGTCATGGACCTGGCCAGTGAGCAGCCATTAACAGAGGAGGCTTTGGGAGGAAGCCCAGACTCCATCAGGGCGCAGCAGCTAATTCTGGGGGAGGGACAGTGGGGCCTCCCCACGTGAGCTGAGGACACGTCATGCCTGGCATGAGAGGACGTGTTGGGCAATCAGCCTGGGTTCTGCCTCCCAGGCTCTGAGCGAAGTGCTGTGGTTACGAGGTTTTAGATGAGCAGAGAACGCCTGATGGTGGGGTCCAGGTAGTGTGGAGGGGGGAAGTGAGGGTGTCCAAGGAAAAAGCTAACCTGGGCACAGCGGCCAGGCGAGCAGCTCCAGGAGGGTGGGCAGAAGGGGAGAAGGGGGAGCGCAGCCCCACAGTTGAGAGAGAGGTGGCCTCATGCTCAGTGACCTGGCTTTCCTATTGTAGCACATGGTCAGGCCTGGGCTCTTGACACAGAACAAGCTACAGTTTTCTCATCTGGAAGAGGGGACTTTATCCTACTCTTGCTGGGGAGTCTCATGGGGTTCAGGACTAATGAACCGAGGTACCCGGGCTGGAGTCAGGCAGACAGCAGGTGCACAGTGCGAGCAGGAGGGCAGGAGACAAAGGTGTGGCCCACGCAGCTGGCACCTTCCTCCCATCCATACCAAAATCTGGATCCAAGTGGCAAATTTCATTTTCTGAAGAGAGCTATGAACCCATCCTTCGGGTTCTCTTGTAATATGACCTTATAAGCATGACTTCTGTAGGTCATAAGCATCCACAAGCTTCTCTCCCCCCTCCCTTCCCTCCCTTCTCTTGGAAGCCAGCCATCATGCTTCAGGGAAGCCCAGGCCACATGGGGAGGCCAGGTGTACATGTGTGGGCTGACAGCTTCTGCCGAGGTCCCAGCAGACCTGAGGCATCAAATATGAGTGAGGGAACCTTTGGGGTGACTCCAGCCCCAGTCGCCACCTGACTCAGAGACCTGAGAACTGCCTAGTTGAGCCCAGTCAGGCTGCAGATCTTTAATAGATAACAAAAATGATTGTTGTTGTTTTAGGCCACTAAATTTTGAGTGATTTATGATGCTGCGGTAGATAGAATGTTCAGTTTTTCTTTTTTTAAAGAGCTTTATTTTTTTACAGTACTTTTAGGAACACAGTAAAATTGAGCAGATGATACAGAGACTTCCCACCCAGCCCAGGCACAGCCTCCCCTCTGCTCAACATCATTCACCAGATGCTTTTTACTGTAAAAAGGGGTGCTTTTTACGACTGATGAACATATCCTGATAAATTCTGTTGTTTACATTAGAGTTCTCTCTGGGTGTACCTTGTATGAATTTGGACAGATATATAATGACTTGTATCCACCATTATTGTACCATACAGAGTTTCACTGCCCTAAGAATCCTGTGCTCTGCCTGCTCATTATGCCCCCACCCCCACCACACCCCCTTTTAACCACTAATCCCTTTAGTATGTCTATAGTGTAGTCTTTTCCAGTATGTCATGAAGTTAGAATGGTATAATATGTTTATGTCTCTTCAGATGGCTACTTTCATTTAGTAATATGAATTTAAATTTCCTCTATGTCTTTTCATGCCTTGAGAGTTCATTTTGTTTAAGTCGTACCAAAGATGATCTATTTTCTGGATGTACCACAGTTGATCTGTCAAGTTACCTACTAAAGACATGCTGGTTGCTGCCAAGCTTGGCAGTTATGAATAAAGCTGCTATAAACGTCCATGTGCAGGTTTTTGTCCAGACCCGTAAATTTTCAACTCATTTGGAAAAATACCAAGGAGTGTATTTGCTGGATCATGTGGTTATGCTGAGTTTTGTAAGAAACTGTCAAACTGTCTCGCAAAGTGACGGTACCATTTTGCATTTCTGCTAGCCATGAATGAGGGTTCCTGTGGCCGCACAATCCCCCCATGCCCCTCTAGCGTTTGGTGTCAGTGTTCTGGATTTTGGCCATTCTAATACTTAAGTAGCGGTATCTCATTGTTATTTTAATTCCCCTTTCCCTAATGACATATGAGGGTGAGCATCTTTTCATATGCTTATTTGCCATTTGTGTATCTTCCATGAGGTGTCGGCTTAGGTCTTTTGCCCACTTTTAAATCAGGTTGTTTGTTTTCTTACTGCTGCATTTTAAGAGTTCTTTGTTTACTTTGGATAACAATCCTTTATCACATACGTGTTTTACAAATACTTTCTCCTGGTCTGTGACTTGTCTTCTCATTAACCTTGACAGTGTCTTTCACAGAGCAGACGTTTTTAATTTTAATGAATCCTTTTCTCAGTTATTTTTTTCGTGACTCATGACATTGATGTTGCATTTAAAAAGTCATTGCCAAACCCAGAGTCACCTAATTTTCTCCTACATTATCTTCTACAAGTTTTATATTTTGCGTTTTACATTTAGATCTGTGATCCATTTTGAGTTAATTAAGGTCTAGATTGTTTGTGATGTCCAGTTGTTCCAGCACCATTTGTTGAAAAGACTATCTCCATTGTATTACCTGTGCTCCTTTGTCAAGGTCAACCGCCGCTATTTACGGCCTATTTTGCTCCATTGATCTAATTGTCTTTTCACCACACTGTCTTCAGCACTGTAGCTTTAACCCAGGTCTTGAAGTTCAATGGTATCAGTCCTCTGACTTGGTTCTCCTTTAATATTAAAATGGGCCATTCTGGGTCTTTTACCTTTCCTTAAAAACTTTAGAAATAGTTTGTTGATATTCACAAAATAACTTGCTCTAGTTTTAATTGGATTGCATTGAATCTGTGGAATTTGGGAAGAACTGACTTCTTTTTTTTTTTTTTTTTAAGAACTGACTTCTTAATATTGAGGCTTCCTGTCCATTTATTTAATTCTTTTCTGATTTCTTTGATCATTTTTTTTTAGTTTTCCTTCTGTAAATTTTGTATGTATTTTATTACATTTATACTTAATTACTTCATTTCTTTGGGTGCTGATGTAAATGGTATTGTGTTTTTAATTTTAATTCTACCTGTTTATTGTGGGTATATAGGTCAGTGACTGACATTTGTGTATTAACTTTCTATCCTGCAACTTTGCTATAATTGCTTATTAATTATAGAGGTTTGATGGGGATCAATTCTTTTTGATTTTGTATCATTGGAACCATTTGTTTTTAAAAAAGTATACCCTTTGGGCAAAACAAACAAACCAACAAAAAACTCATACCTTATTTTTTGCTCCTAAGATCTCATCTACCTAATGATAGATTTTGTTGGGTGGTGATGAGGGACTGAGAAGATGAAAATAACTATTATGCCATGAAAGGTACACAATAATTGTAAAACTTATCTAAGTAATTATACCTTAAAATGTCAGGTGATAGCTAATGTATCTGAGATCATTCTTTTTCCTAACAGTGCAGTATACCTTGAACTAATTCTTAGAATAGAAGGTGCAGTTCTCTGGCTTTGTGGCCCCAGGTTGCCAGGCGGGGTGTGCCAATGCTAAGACCCAGCTGTGCAGGGAGCTGGGGGTGTCTGTGCTGCCCCAGATCTAGGTGAGGCGAAAGCCTGGTGTCCTGGCCTTGGAGACTGAGTGGTGGCAGCCTTCTCCACCCAGGACCCTTTCCAAGCAGCCAGTGCAAGGGGCCTCAGTCCTCAGGCTGCCAAACTGCTGCTAGCAACTTTTTTCTGTGTTTGGCCTAAAATAGCCATTTCTAGACTTGAAAGAACAAAGCAAATACCGAACAACCTGAGGATAACAAAAGCACCACCATTTACAATCAACATCTGTTATATTGTCTGCAGGGATCTTCCACTCACAGGCCCTTAGTCTCCCTTTGGAGAACCACCTTTTCCCAGCTCTCAGCCCAAGGGACTGATTTCTCGCTTAGGGCTGCAAAGGTCACGTGACTTGGGCCTGGCCACTTAGCATATCCCATTGGTGTGGACTTAGTGATTGGTTCAGAAATGATGGGCTTGTGATTCCTGTGGGTCCATTGAGAGCCCTTCTCAGAACTTGTAAGCTAGAATGCACTGGGACCCAGGCAGGTGCACCCTTTCCGTTAGGAAGTCACCCTAGAGCTGGGATTGAGAGGAGGACAATCCAAGGGAGGGAACAGGGAGCCTGCCTGAGAGTGCAGCCACCACAAGGCTGGCAAGAAGCAGGTTCTTGATATGACAGTCTGAGGCCCCAGGTCCACGATGCTGGCAAGCAGCCACAGCTTGGCATTTGCACATGAGCTGATAAATCCCCTTTGAGACTTAATCTAGTTTGAGTTGGTGTTTGTCACCTAGACCTGAAGAAACACAGACTGACATCCTCTGAGCACTGTGCATCAAGCTGTGTGGAGCAGGCTCCTCTGGAATGACAAACTCCCGTCTCAGAAAATCAGCTGTGTCTGTGCCTTTCTCTCTCTCCCTAGAACCTGACTCCCTTACACATGTACCTAGGGCTGACCTGCAAGGTCCCCATTACCCCTGCCTCCCTGCCTGGTGATAGCACTGGGCAGTGGGGGTCTGTCTATCCATCTGTCTCCTCTTCTAGAAGAACATGAGTCTTAGGGGAGCTGGAGCCCATTCTGCCCCCACCCCCTGGCCCTGGCACCCTGCCTGGCACTTGCCAGGTGCTCAGTGGACTGAATGGAGAAGGCAAAGCTGCCCAACAAAGATCAGGTCACCTGGAAAGCTGGGCACGGGCAGGCTGGGGATGAGGAGGGCACTGGAATTGGAATCTGAAAATAAAGACTGGTATCATGATGGCAGCTAGCCAGCGCTTTGCTTGGGTGAGTCCTGGCTTCTTTGATCTCCAGCTGCTTCATCTGTGGCAGAGGGACTGTGGGCCTGGCCCTCTGAGTGTCTCTAGGGAAAGCACGCCTGGGGCTGGGCTGGCACAGGAGCTCCAACAGAGGCCTGTTCGCTGGACACTGGCCTGCTCCTTGTGCTTTAAACATGTGATCTCACTTAACCCTTTGTTCTGCTGGATCAGGAAGGCTGCACTATTCGCCTCATTTTACAGATGTGGAAACAGGCACAGTGAGGTTACGTTGCTCGCCCAATGCCACATGGCTAGGCTGCATGGGCCCAGATCTGCTGGCTCCAGAGTCCCTGGGCTTAGTCTGTAGGCTCGTCTCCTTTAGGGTGTGGAGGTGACTTAGAATCTGATCTGGGCTTCAGACCTTTCTGAGAAGAAGGCCCTTGATCCACATGTCTCAGTTGGAGTCTGGTCCGGGGCTGTGTTCAGGGCTGGGCTGCTTCCAGTTTTAAGGCTTTCCATATTTAAAAGTAAGGAAGCATCAAACAAATTTCTACCATTGTAGAAACTTTGTATAAATAGCTTTAACAGATCAATGCTTTTAACACACACACAATGGTGTCACTGAACTGTGCTGGGGTAATCAGCATATTTATTTTTTTTAATTAATTTATAGGTCACCGAACGCAGCCTGACCTGCTGTGCGACATAGGTTCAAGGTGGAGAACGCTGCTCCTTTCCATCTTGTTCCCGTGGCTTGTACATGACAGACAGCATTTGCTGGGAAGGTCAAAGGCATACATTTGAGGCCATGGTCATGGTAAAGAAAGGACGTGCTACCACCACAGGTTTAAGAAGGGGCACCAGCCCTGCACCTTCACCCCACACCTGGGCTGGAGCTCTTGCCTGCCTGAGGCTTCCTGAGCATTTCCAGCCACCAGAAGGGGGCAGACTGTGACTTCTGAAGCTGGGACACAATGGGTCTGCCAGGACACAGGCAGGAGGCAGCAGAGGGGCTGGGCTGCATCATTGCCCCCAGCACCTAGGACACACTGAGCTCCATAGATGTGGTCTGGCTCAGAGGGCCCCAGCCCCAACCCCTTGTCAGTTCCTGCAGCAGGGACTTAGGACTGGGGGCTGGGGGCTGGCCTCGAAGCTGAGGAACAGACACCTGTCTACCTGGGCTGTGTGTTTGCCTGAGGGGCTAGGGCCACTGGGGAGAGGTGAGGTGTTTTAAGTTCCCCTAATCCTCCCCTTGGCTTGGCTACTGCTGAAGGAACCTTCAACCCTCAGAAGCCCCTGGAGCCACCAAATTGCCATGTGTAGAAGACACAGACCTGAGTCTCTGAAATACCCTTGTGCATCCTGGGAGGTGCTGGCAGATAGGGTCCTCCCCACCTACCAACTGACTCCCCTCCCACACCTGGATGCATGGTCCACTGCTCCAAGGCTGCCACCGTCAGTGCTGGATGCAGGGGCCCGTGCTGTGGGGATGGGCCTTTCAGCAGCATGTGTTCCTGGGGCCCAGTTCCTGCTAAAAGTGAGTCCTTTGTGTGTTCTCTAAGCCACAAAGCAACCCTGACCCTGGATGGCACATACAAAGAGAATTTCTAAATGACATGAGCTGGACACACAGCCACAAGAGGATGTCTGCCCAGATCAAGGCGAGCTCCAGCTTGGGCCTTTGAAGGCCACTCGGTTTCCCAGGGTGGAGATGGGTTTCCACAACAGAATTAAGAAAAGCCTCTCCAGCCCAGACTCACATGCTGGGACTAGCCTCACTGTATTACCTGTGGCTGCGGGAGAGGTTCCAGGACAGCTGATTCTTATCACATCCCTCTGCACACTGCTGTCCAGAACCAGTTATCCCCATGCCAGAGTCCTTGGACCTGTGTCTGCCTCAAGTGTCCTGATCCCATGCCGCCCTGTCCCAGCAAAAGTCCCACTGTGTGTCCTGCTCTTCACAGACTCCATGGCTCCCAAAGCCTCAGGACCAACTCCAGGCCTTACTGTGCTATGTGGTCTCTTGTGGCTCCACCTCCTCCCTCCACACACTGCCTGGGCTTCCAGTGCCCAGAGTCCTAGCTTGCCTTTGATTGTCACACATGGGTGTGTATGGAAGCCTGCCTGGACCCCCTCTCTTCTGCTCTGGGAGGCCAACTTCTCTCTCTCCTTCAAGAGTCAGTTTAAACATGATTTCTTCTAGGAGGTCTCATCCTCAGTCCTTTCCCCCTGATCTGTGCTGTCATAAATCTCATCACTTGTTTGTGTCACTACTACTGACAGATTACCTTCTTCCTGAAATCCACAGCCCAGCTCTGTGCCAGGCACATAGGTGCTCAACAAACATGTTACCTGAATGAAAGATGAAAGGAATGAAGGGCACATGTGGGCCCCCAGGTGTCTGCTCCCTTGGGGAGAGGCATCACTGAGGGTGGAGTTTGGCTCTCAATCCAAGGGTGCACAGGGGACATCTGAGCTGTACCTGAGGCTCCCACCTGCCCATAACTCTTCACTCTTTCCTCCCTTGAAACATACTTTCTTCACTGTCCACAGATCTAGGGCCTTCTGAAGGAACTGACCTGAGCTGGCTGACCACAAATTGCCAGGCAGGGAGAAGACGCAGGCGTGGTCTGGAGCCTGCCTCAGAGACTTGTGCTTTGCTTCTCAGGCCTCGCTCAACCACCTTCCTTAACTCCCTCTCCCAAGCCCACCTTCCTGGAAAGGTGGAAGTCTCAGCCCCACCATTCCACTGAACCTGCACCTCTAGCCTCTTGCTGCAAGTTCCTTGGCCAGAGGGAAAGGCCTTTCTGGACAGGCCTGTGTCTCTGTGTGAGGCCTCTGGATTGGCAGGCAGCATTTGGTCCATTGGTCACAATCCAGAGTAGTTTTTTACACCAAGAGGAATAAACACAGCCCCTGTCTCCCCAGTCCCGTGTTTATCCCAGGAGTTCTCATTCTTTCTGTTCAGGAAAAACTTTGGAATGAATTTTATTGGCTCGTGGGAGGGGATTAAGGGACTATAAACCAGTGGGAATTATATATCACTGCCAGAAGCGGATGGCAGAGTCCACAGGAGCCTATCCATCTGCTATCAGCTCAGCGGGTCCTTTGGTGGTAGGACAGAGGAAAGGTCCCCAAAGAGTGGCCTTGAGAGCCAACGAGGAACAGGAAAACAGTGCCCAAGTGTGGCTCCCACCAGCTCCTCGGTCACCCTGAACAACCCTTGAAATCAACGTGCTAAGTTATATGGCCACAAGGGCCCAGTGGCAGCATAAATGAGTCCCAAGAGTTGGCTACTCCAGGTGCCCAGCAGGGAAATAAATTGCCTGATGAATGTTTTCAAGAGAATTTTTTAAAATCTGTGTTGTTATATAATAAATTTCCCATTTTAAATTTGGCTCAATGATAAGAAATCAAAAGTAGCGCATCAGTAAAGGCAGACAAAATGTTTCCCTAAGCCATATTTGCCAGGGTAGTCTCTGACTAAAGCCCCAGATGCTGTATCCCGGCTGGGGGCCCCCACAGCTCCTCCTAACCAATCAGCTCAGCCCATAGACCCCATGACTCCCCGGCCACAGCTCACTGGACCAGGGATGGGCACCTGACCCAGTGGCAGCCACTCCCGGGCCAACAACAATTTACGCTGTTATTTGGGGCATACAGGTGCCTTGGGCCACCAGCATGTCTGCTCTTCCTGCTCCAGGTCCTCCCTTCCTGGCCCTTGGCATCGCTCAGAGCTGAGCTCAGATGGTACCTCCTTGCTAAGGGCCTCTCTCATCACCCTGCTT
Source organism: Nycticebus coucang (assembly GCF_027406575.1). Taxonomy (NCBI): domain Eukaryota; kingdom Metazoa; phylum Chordata; class Mammalia; order Primates; family Lorisidae; genus Nycticebus; species Nycticebus coucang. The sequence continues at coordinate 148,718,620 of NC_069781.1, read as the reverse complement.
AAAGCACCCACTGCTTTAAGGCAGATTTTTTTCCTCCTTTATTTTGTTCTCTGCTGTAGCTACAGCACCCAGAATGGTGTCCAGCAGATATATCATCAAAGCTCAGTAAATACTCGTCTTTGTTGAAGTGAATTCCTACAAGTCCACCTCCCTCGTTGTCACTCCATGGCCCCTTCTGTGACTTGTGCTGGCTTTAGCAAAACTCGTTATAGCAAAAAAGTGGGGTAAAGCTTAACCTCACCGGCTGTCGTAGGCGCTCCTGAGCAGATCCCAGCTCATAGTAGCGGCTCAATGCACATCTGGGCATTTTCCTTTAGGCCTCTGTGGTCTTTCAGTCACTGAGCGGCTGTTTCAGAGTGACCTTTCCATTCTCCTGCAGGTGCACAGGAGCCCTATTAGTCATTTAGAAAAGCTGTCTGGGCGATGCTGGCCCAGCACACTCACCAGCTACCCAGCCTTTCAGGAACTCCACCCTGGGTCAGTTCCAGGCCTGCTCAGAGAGTCCAGGTGGGTGGTATCACGCTGGAGCCTATGGCTGATCAAAAAAAGGTCATTGAGCTGCTAGTTGATATGTGTCATCCAAAAAGAAAATCAACTTTAAACTTCAGATAAAATATGACAGGCATTTTTAAGAATGTATTTTACAAGCAGTGCACTGCAGTGGGAACAGGGCTGGCAGTCGGGCTGAGGCCTGGCTGCTGAGCCAGTCAGTGAGATCTGCAGAGGACGCTCTTAGCAGCTCCACTGGCTCCAGCTCTGTGTCCCAGCCCCTTGATGGCCAGACAGTAGGGCGCCTGCAGGCCAGGCTGCTGGCGGTAGGGAAACAGGCCAGAGAGGGTGTCACACTTGAGAGTGACTGCCCAAAGAGTGGCCTCCAGAGTCCAGGAGTGGGAAGCAGCAGGAAAACAGTGCCCTATTGCGGCTCCCACCAGCTCCTCGGTGACCCTGAACAACCCTTAAATCAAGGTGCTAAGTTATATGGCCACAAGGGCCAGGTGGCATCATAAATGAGTCCCAAAGGTCAGCTCCACCGATGCTGGAACCCCTTCTGGTGCAGAGCAAAGAGGTGGTGCTCAGGCCTCGCTGGAAACTTCCCAGATTCCTGGAGAAAATCCCTCAGCTTCTGTGGGCCTCAGCCTTCTTTTCTTTAAAGTGGGAATAACCATGCCCACCCACAGGGAGGATTAAACAAGATTGCGGGGGGAATTAAAACACTTGGAAAATGAGTCTGTTATTTTAAAGAGGGAAATTTTCCATATAATAAAAATTTCCAAGCCTCGAAAAAACTAAGATACAGAGAAGATTTCTTTGTCGTCCTTGGATGCTTGTTCCTCCTTCCCTGTCCCTGAGGCAACCACTCTCAGCAGCTCCCTGTGTGTGTCCCTCCCGAGATGTCCTCACCACACACACATATAGCCTGTTCTGGAGTTGGCTTTTTTCACGTGAGCCCTACACCTCAGAGCTTTTCTATGTCAGTGCCAAGAGGAAGGCCTCATCTTTTCAAGCAACTGCCTTGCGTTCAATGGTGTGGCTGTTCCCTGCTCTGTTAGCCACTCACCCGAAGCTGCGACGCACAGCCTGGTTGGTGTATGCGAGGAGAATCACCCCATAAATTAAGGTGTCATGTCAGGGACCTGCACAAAGGGCAGGGAAAGACGAGACCCACACCCTGCAGGTTCAGGATTTGGCTTTGCTGACTTCCTTCACGAACCTTCTTCCTCAGCCCAAACTTTTATTTTGCACCTGCCTGTTGTGTGAGCTAAACTACATACAATAATTAGTTTTACAGATGTCCAGTACTTTCCCTGGAGGAACAGCTATAAGGACTCTGCTACTATCTTTAGTGAAGAAACTTCTGGATTCCCAAGGGTTCACACTGGAGGGCACAGTGGGCGGGGGCTGCAAGGTTTCTGTTCCCTAACATTCTCTTTTCTCTGGGACTTCTAGATGTCATGGGGTGCTTGGTTTGTAAGTCTCCCCAAGGGGCTTTGTCCCACCACTCCCTCTCCTTCTGGAATAGAAGCTGCCCCCATGCTGCAGACCTGTCCCTGTCAGCCAAGGCCAAGCAGTTCTTGGTTCCTGCCTGGACCAGCTCTTCAGTAGATGATTGACAGTGAGGGGCTCATCTGCAGAGAGGAGACCTGCTCTTCTGGTGGGGTGTGGCCTCACCCCCTGGGCCTGCTGGACACCCTGCAGCAGGATCCAACTCAGGGAGACCATCACCATGTGGAGGCCTTCCCCCCTGGGGGCCTGGAAAAAGTTGGAGAAATATTCCAGGATGGTTTCTAGTCTCCATTCAGAACTAGTGGAGGGGCCGGGTGCAGTGGCTCACACCTGTAATCCTAGCACTCTGGGAGGCCAAGGCAGGTGGATTGCTTGAGCTCACGAGTTTGAGACCAGAAGACCCCCAACTCTACTAAAAATAGAAAAACTGAGCCAAGAGGATCTCTTGAGTCCAATAGTTGGAGGTTGCTGTGAGCTATGTATGATGCCACAGCACTCTACCCAGGGCAACAGCTTGAGACTCTGTCTCATAAAAAAAAAAAAAAGAAGAAGAAGAAGAACTAGCGGAAGCCTCTTTCAGGGGATAAGACTAATATCTGATGAACTTATAGTCATACAATCATAATATCAGCTGTGTTGTTTTCACATCAATTTTCTCTTCTGTAGGGGTATTTATTTTATTTTATTATTATTTTTTTGAGACAGAATCTCACCCTGTCATCCTAGGTAGAGTGCCATGGTGAAATCATAGCTCACAGCAACCCAAAACTCTTGGGCTCAAGCAATCCTCCTGCCTCAGCCTCCTGAGTAGCTGGGACTACAGGCATATCCCCTCCCCCCCCTATTTTTTCTATTTTTTTTTTTTTTTTTAGTAGAAATGGGTCTCTCTCTATATATATATATGTATATATATGTGTATATATATGTATATATGTGTATATATATACACATATATATATTATTTTTTAAAGACAGTCTCACTCTGTTGCCCAGGCTAGAGTGCCATGGCATCAGCCTAGCTCACAGCAACCTCAAACTCCTGGGTTCAGATGATTCTCTTGCCTCAGCATCCTGAGTAACTGGGACTACAGGTGCCTGCCACCATGTCCAGCTAATTTTTCAATTTTTTTTTTTTTAATAGAAATAGGGTCTCGTTCTTGCTCAGGCTCGTCTCCAACTCCTGGTCTCAAGTGATCCTCCTGCCTCAGCTTCCCAGAGTGCTGGAATTACAGTGTGAGCCACCACGCCCAGTCTAGGACATGATTTTTGACTGACCAGGCTGCATTGACTTCCTCCTCTTCCTAAAAATTGATCAAAAACCGTGGCGTGAGGTGAAGTGCTGGCTGAGTCCACTGGAGCCTGGCAAGGGGTTTTCCTTGCTCTGATGAAAGGACCCAAGTTAAGAGTACACCCTTTTATTTTTTTGCCTCTGATCATCATTGGCTATACGTGATTTCTGTAACTGCAGTAGCCAATTTGAAGAGAGCTAACCTAGAATGTAAGCTGATATGCTGAGAATGTGTATCAGTTATCCACAGCCACAATAACACTGTGTAACAAACTCAAAACCCCACAGGTGGGCTGGGCACAGTGACTCACTCCTGTAATCCCAGCACTTTGGGAGGCCAAGGCGAAGGATTGATTGAGCCCAGAAGTTCAAGACCAGTTTGGGCAACATAGTAAGACCTGTCTCTATAAAAAAATTAAAAATTAATGAGACATGGTGGCAGGAACCTGTAAGCCCAGCTACTTGGAAGTCTGAGGTTGCAGAATTATTTGAGTCTGAAAGTTTGAAGCTGCAGTGGATGATAATCATGCCACTGCATTCCAGCCTGGGCAGCCACGGGGGACCCTGTTCCCCAAACAGACAATCCAAAAGCATTTAACTAGAAGTGTTCGGTGCTCATGTGATTGGAGCCAGCTGATCTAGGTTGGCTCAGATCGGGCCTATGTGTCTGTCATCCTCCAGCAGGTTCTCAGAGGATGACAGAGGTACGGGGACACACTCTAACATGTGCCACTCCAAGCCTCTGCCTGCATCCGTGTGCTAGCATTACATGGGTCAAAGCAAGTCACGTGGACGAGCCCAGTATCAAGGGACTGGAGCTGGTGACTATCCAGGGGATGTGAGTACTGAATGAACAGGGGGGCGTGGATGAAGAATGGAGGCTGTTGTTCCAATCTACCACAGATCACAGGGCAGAAAGATGAAAGGAATCTGCTCCCTAATGATGTTGCTCAGTCGCTGAATTAACCCAGCCTGGAGCTGCCTACCTTGGAGCTTTGGGTTATTCAATTTAAAAGGGAAGGGCCGGTGGCATGCACCTGTAATCCCAGCTGCTCGGGAGGCTGAGGCAGGAGTGATTACCTGAGCTCAGGAGTTCAAAGCCAGCCTGGGCAACATAGTGAGACCCTGTCTCTGGAAAAGAAAAGAAAAAATATGACTTTTTGGTACTAAAGTTATCAAAAGGAAAAAAAAGCCTTCTTATTGTGTAAGCCATTTAGAGGTTAGGTCGTCTGTTAGTCCCCCTCCCCCAAATCGCTAACAAGTCTAAGATTTCCTGTCTATAAAGTGGTGAAGCTGAGACTCTAGATCTAAGCCTCTTGCAATGCCTTTGTGTCTTGGGCCTTTGTTATGTTTCAGACGATGTGATTTGACCTTCCGCTCTCCAATCCCAGACCATAGGAAGCTTTGTCATGCACCAGGCCTGGTTTTGTGAGGACTGTAGAGAGAGACATAGGCTCTGTGCTCTGCAGGGTGCTGCTGCTGGAGTGGGGGCTGGCTCGGAAGCACCATCCACAGTCCTGGGTGTGGCCCTGGGGGAGGGCTCAGGCCTGAGGCTGGGGGCCAGTTTCCTCTGGGAAGGCTGATAACCCCCTGGAGAAAGGGACCGTGCAGTGGCTTTCATCCTAGGGTTTGCGGGATACCACATATGAAACCTTCTCACCCACGTGTCTATTCTTAAAGAATCTGGGCTGTCCAGAGCCATCTGCTTCATCCCCACCTCCACATAGGCACATACCCAACCACGCCAGACTGATCAACAGTTAGTCAAGGGCAGGACAGCATTCCCACCAAAATAGAGGCTTCCCTGGGTCTCCCATGAACAGAGGACCTAGAAGGGTCCCAAAAGGTCCACCAATCATCTTCAATCTTCTTCCCTACAGCCCTTCATGGGATTTGCTTGCAAAGCTTCAATCTAATGAATTGGATTCTCCCTGTCTTTCCCCGGGTTCTGAATGGCAGAAGCAGTACTAAACAATCACACCTCAGAAGAGGGTATATCATATATAAGCTAGGATTAGGTCAAATGCACATAACAAAAAAATGCAAAATGGTAGTGCCTTAAAGAAGGTAAAATTTATCCCTCTTCTGTGAAATAAACCCAGATGTAGGCAGCCGAGGGAGGTAAGAGCTCTACCACCTATAGTCACCTAGGCTCCTTCTTTATTTCTGCCTCTCTGATCACAGAATTGTCTTCAATCCTCAAGGTAACCACATGGTCCAAGACGGCTACCAGAGCTCCAGCCATCGTGATCAGGATCACAGGAAAGTAGAAAAGCAGAAAAGCAAAAAGGGGCTCCTTCCATCTCTTTCAGCTCCCTTTAAACATCTTCCCAAAAGTCCACTCAGCAGTTTCACTCACTTCTGTTGTCTGGGACATAGGAAGTTGAGATATATGCAGGCTAAAAATCAGGATTTGATAGCCTCAAATAGGAAAGAAAGAATGAATGATGGGCAAGCCAAAAGGCAGGCCGCTGCAAGATGTTCAGCCTGCACCTCAGAACACATGCATTTGTTGGGTACCTAGTATGCAGCAGGTGCAGGGCCGGGCTAGGCCATGCAAAGATAACCAACATGTGGTCCCTACTCTTAAGGAGCAGGCAGTCAACAGCATAGAGGGGACCACAGGCAAAATGGCTCTTATGAGTATGTATTTGGGACAGAATGTTTGAAAAAAATAGCCACCTTTGAAACTTAGAAAGATTTGGAATTTTAGAGTCTCTTTTTTTTTTCTTTGTTTGTTTTGTTTTGTTTTTGTTTTTGTAGAGACAGAGTCTCACTTTATGGCCCTCGGAAGAGTGCCATGGCATCACAGCTCACAGCAACCTCCAACTCCTGGGCTGAAGCGATTCTCTTGCCTCAGCCTCCCGAGTAGCTGGGACTACAGGCGCCCACCACAACGCCCAGCTATTTTTTGGTTGCAGTTCAGCCGGGGCCGGGTTTGAACCAGCCACCCTCGGTATATGGGGCCGGTGCCTTACCAACTGAGCCACAGGCGCCACCCAGAGTCTCTTAAGTAAAACATTTGACACGCTGATAGCACCAGGACTGCATTATGTTCTCACAGCTGCTTTTTCTAGGAGGTCCCGTCTCCGTTCCCTGTTTACTGCAGTCCCTGCCTTGCACCACCCGGGATGCGTGCTGGCTGGGGCGCTGGACAGATGTCGGATATCTATGTGGACAGCAAGCTGACGCTGCTGAAACGCCCCTCATAGAGGTGAACTCACTTGAACTCATACCTCTCAGGAAGGAAAATGGCTCTGAAAAAGAAGCAAAGCAGACCTCACACCTTCCACAAACCCTCCTCTCCTCTCTAATTCTAATACAGAGATTGAAGGTGTGAAAATACCCTTTTACAACTTCTTTCTTTCAGAAGACATCTCCTGCATGGAGATGGGGAGGGGGTGCTGGAGGCAGGCATTTCTCCCTCCCTAACAGGCAACCCTGTGTCAGGCCAAAGGCAGCCCCACTCACTGAGGCAAGAGCAGCTGTTGGAGCTCCCCCAAATCCAGCAGGGCCTTCTCCCCACCGGCTCCCCTCGGAGCACAGTCTCCTCATTAGTGCTCAGCGCCTTCTCTGCAGGCTGTCCCCAGAAATCTTTCTCCCACGCTCTGGGCTGGTGAGATTGCGCTGGAACCTTCTGTCTCACTCCAGCGCATCCACCTGGCCCAGGCAGCCCCAGAGCCTGCGTGTTCCGAAGCCCATTCTGGGTGGCCTCCCCTCCTGCCCAGCCCAAGGGCATCTTGCAGCTATAAATTGAGTAAATTGAAAATGTTACTGAGGGTTGGAGATAAAAGAGAGAGCTGGGTGTCTCCATGAATAAAACATGGGAGGGAGGCCATTTCTTGGAAAAATAGAGAGAATAAATTGTGGTGGATCAATTTTATCTAATTTCTTGGCCAAGCTTCTGACATGCAAATGAACGTGCTCATAATTTATGAGTGAGCGGTGGAGATTACCGGAGGGAAGGGACGCCTGCAGTTCTGCTGGGGAAAGGCGGGGCATGGCCAGGGATTTAGCAAAAGTCCACTAGGCTTTTTCTCCTTAAAACCTGAAGATTTAGAAATCCTCCCAGAGAAGGCAAAACCAGGGCACAGTAAATGCTAGATTCCTGGGTCATCCTTGGGGCCTGTTCCTCTAGTCACCCACTCTCTGTCCCTGCCACACTGCTGGCTAGCCCTGCCTACAGCAGACATGGTCAGGCCACCAAGCCTTGATTGGCTGGTCTCCACCTCCCAGCATCCATTTCACCAGCCAGATTCCCCCTTGACCTATGGTTTCCAGCCTGAGTCTTGCCTGCCAGGTCCCATCTGAAGTCGCTCTTCTTTCTGTGCCCTAGAACCCTTTGAGGAATGGCACATTTGCCCCTTTTCTTACAGGTAGCACATTGGCCCAATCCTGCCTAACCACCTGTTTTCTTTGGCCTGAGCAATGGCCATAAAATGCCAGCATATTAAAAGTTGGGACATTTCTCACGCACTTCAGGATGTCTGGCTTCTACTGAAAGACCAGGAGGTCTGCTTGCACGGGCTTGCAAGGCTGGCACCGTCTTACATGGTTTTGTGGGTTTGTGTGTTTCACTGGCAAGAATTGTCTGGAATCAGAGGAGCCATGGCCCTTGGGGGCAGAGCCTCGTGCTCTAATTTTCCGCAGGTCCTGCTCCTCCCTATCGCCTCTCTGGCCCTGAGGAGCCAGATATACATTGCCATCGGTGATTGGGTTTGAGAGGTTGTTTTTCACATAGTGAAGTTAATGGGAGCGTGAAATATTCTTTTCCCCATAACTAACAAAATGGAAAAATTTCAAGAGGGTGAGGGTGCCTTTTCCTTCATTGGTGAGAGTCCTGAATGACCTGTGTGGTGAGCGGGTTGAAGGTGGCAGTGGTGGGAAGGGGTGTGCTAGGCTGCACCCTTGCTGTGTTCCCCCCAAGGCCCTATGGGGGCTTGAGTCTGCAGCCCTGTTCCAGATTTCTGTTCTGGAAACAGTGATTCAGAGCTGGGGCAGCTTGGAGAAGGAGTGCAAATGGTCCAGGCCAATCCAAGGGGTCACTCAAATCTTCCCTGGGAGGTATGCTGTCACTGAGAGCCTGTTATGGGCAGAAGGCTTGTGTGTCCCCCAAATCCTTATGTTGAAGCCCTGACCCCCAGTGTGATGGTATTTGGAGGTGGGTTTCTGAATGGTGATTAGGTTCCAATGAGGCCTCGAGGGTGCCTTCAGCACCCTTCATGGTCACCTCCTCATAGGAAGAGGAAGAGACACCAGAGCTTCATCCTCCACCACAAAAAGACACAGCAAGAAGGGGGCCATCTGCCACCTAGGAAGGGAGCCCTCACCTGAACCCAGTCCTGCCGTGCCCTGATCTCGGGCGTCCCAGCCTCCCAACTAGGAGAAGCATCTGCTGTGTGAGCAGCCACCCATTCTGTGGTGTCTTGTGATGCAGCTGACAAAGACAGGACCCATGTAATAGGTGCTCCTCCCACTTTACAGGTGAGGAGACTGAGGCACGGAATCTGGCGATTCTGTGGAAAAGGCTGGATTTAAACTCATGTCTAGCTGGTACCAAAGCCAAATTTCACTAGTGCCCTCTGGCCTTCTCTGACTACTCCTTTTTTGGTCTGCCAGGGTGATGAGTCAAAAGAACTTACTAACCATGCACTGTCTAAACTCTGGGACTGGCCGCAGCTGTGTCCGGGGCACCACACGATCTGCACCCCTCTCCTTCCCTCCCGCTGCTCCCGTCTGTCTCACAGCCTGTCCAAAAAGCAGGAGCTTCAAGCTCAAAGCCCCGCAACACCGTGCTGGAAGCCCAGTGACCTGCCTCTGGGCCTTTCCCTGCTCTTTCCTCTCCTAGCATTGCCCCCTTCCTACCATTAAGGTCTCTGTCACCTCCTCCAAGTGGCCTCCTGGTCACTTGTGACCCCCTCTCCACAGTATTACATCCCAGCAAGATGGAATCATCTTGTTTATTTTATTTGCTTTTATGTGTATTGCCTCTCTCTAACCCCTCGGAATTAAGCTCCTCAAGGGCAGAGACCTACTCTTTAGCTGCTGTATCCCCATAGTTGGCACATAGTAGGTGCTCAATGATTACTGAAAGAATGAATGAAGAGTGGCATATCCAAGTGTCTGACCCAGAGGAGCCTTCAGAGAAGAGGGGTGCTTAGAACAAGGTTCTGTGGCAGAGAGGCAAGGCAGAAAGGGAGGGGCACTGGCACAGCTGCCCTCTAGAGCACGAGGTGGTGGGAGACCTTGCTACTCACCCCATGGGGCATCTGTGCATAGAAACATTCACAAGCCCACAGTGCAGGGACAGCAGTCATGACCCTGTGAGGCTGGCAAGGAGGAGTCATCATCTGGATGGACCCAGGGTGAGGCTGGGCCTACCTTCTTTATCACTCTCAGGGCATCCTCATGGAAGCAGCGTCTGGAATGTTGGGTCTGGGAGGGAAACTGAGGCCCAAAGAGGCAAACATCTGGCCAGGTCACAGCAAGTCCGTGTGATCACAGAGTGTGCTCAGGGCTCTGAGAGTCCAGAGGGATGTAGGCACTGTCATTTTTGAGGCATCAGATAGATGAAAACAAATAGAGAAATGCCCAAATAGCATTTTGAAAATTGTGATGTATTTGAAATTTCTGCATTGAACAAACTAACACTTGAATACATCCAAAAATTATTTATGTGATGCAGTCATGTTCTTCAGAAGAGAATCAGAGTATTTGGAGAAAGTGATCAATTCACATGCACCATAGGGGTGGTCAGGGACCAAATGGACACTTACAGGATGGACATTGTTTTCTCCTTAGTGAGTCTTAGTGACTCTGTGCGGATCCCCTGGGAGACCCTGCAAAGCCTAAGTTGTGCCAAAGGCACGTGGTCAGATGATCAGACCATCCAGGATGTGGATCCTACATGGGGTACCACTAATCAATTCCTCTGAGATTTAGTTTTTGATCTAAAAAATGGGCACACCCCTTTGTACTTCATGAGGCTGACTTGAGGCCGGATGTGTGTGAAGTGCTGTGCACTGACTGTGGGGTTCACCGGCAGAGCTGGGACCAGCCCCAAAGCACCTGCTCTTTGCACATCACTCATCTGCCCCTATGTGCTCATCTCCTGGAAAGTTTTAGAACTCCTTGTTAAGAAGACCTATCCCTTGAAATCAGACATGGGATTTTTCTTCCCAAATCTATTCCTTGGGGGAAGAATTCAAAGAGAATTTTTATAATTTTCCATTATAAAATGTTATGTGCAATTACAATGAACCATGAGCATTAATTGAGCAGGTGGGGAGATTTTCTCTTTTGAAAACACAGACTATTTTAAATCCTTCCAGACCAGAGGAAACTGGCCTGAGGAAATGAGCTTCCAGTGGACAGCCCAGGCAGTGACTCACTCCTACAGTTCTTGCTGCCTCTTGGATTCTCCAGGAAAACTGGCCTCTCCTCACAGCAGAGGTGGAGGCCTACTTCAGTGATGAGACAACATGTTTCTCACTTCTTCCAATATGCATGTGTGTTTGAATACTGACTTTCTACCCAGTCAGTCTACCTGGGCATATAGGAAGTCTGCATCCACCCAACCATCCATCCATTCATCTACCCATCTAACGATTCATCCATCCATCCATCTAGACATCTAGCCATCCATTTAACTGTCCATCCATTCATCCTTCTAACCAACCATCTATTCATCCATTCATCCATACATCCAGCCAACCATCCATTCATCTAAATATCCATCCATTCTCCTAACCAACCATCTATTCATCCATCCATCCATCTATCTATCCTCCCATCTATCCAACAGTCAATCTATTCATCATCCAGCCAGCAAGCCAGCCAGTCAACCAACCAACCAACCATCCATTCATCTAACTATCCATCTATCCATCCATCCATCCATCTATTAATCCATCCATCTATCAATCAATCCAACCAGCCAGCCACCCATATAGCCATCCATTTCATTGTCCATCCAGTCATCCTTCCAACCAACCATCTATTCATTCATCCATCCATCCATCCTTCCATCTAACTAACATTCCATCCATCTGTCTAACCATTCGTTCATCCATCCATACATCTAGCCATCTGGCCATCTAGCCATCCATTTAATTATCTATCCATTCATCCTTCTAACCAACCATCTATTCATCCATCCTTTGATCTATCCAACAATCCAGCCAGCCAGCCAGCCAGCCAGCTAGCTGCCATCCAACCATCCATTCATCTAACTATCCATCTGACCATCCATCCATCCATCCAGCAGCCAGCCAGCCATATAGCCATCCATTTCATTGCCTATGCATTTTTCCTAACCAACCATTCATCCATCCTTCTGTCCATCTAACAAACCATCCATCTGTCCACCCATCCATCCATTCTACTATCCACCCACCTACCCAACCATCTAACCAAGCATTATTTGTTCATTACCTACTACATGCCAAGCACTGGGCATAGAGACATGAACAAAGCAGACAAAAATGCCTACCCTCCCAGAACCAACATTTTAACAAGGGAGACAAAGACAGTAAACACAATAACTAAGAACACTATGCCCAATGTTAGAGGGTAACAAATGCTTTGGAGAGAAAGTAGTTGAGGTGAGGGATGGGGTGGGGTGGAGATGGGGCTGCAAGTTACAAAGGGTGTTCTGAGCAGGCCTCACTGAGAATGTGACATTTAAACAAAGATTGAAGGAGGTGAGGAAGCACGCCGGGGGGAACCTGCGGTGGGAGTGTCCCTGACAGAAGGACGGAGTGAGTGCAAAGCCCTGTGGGAGTCTGAGGAGGACTGGGAGTGGAGCAAGGCCTGTTCACCTTTGTCAGGACTTTTGCTCTGAGAGAAGTGGGGGTAATTGCAGATTCCAAACCGGGAAGTGACATGTGCCAGTCTACTTTATAAAAGACTGCTCTGTCTGCTATGTTAGGTGAGAATAGAGCTGCTCTCTCCGTGAGTGCTTGAAATGTGGCTCGTTTGAATTGAGATGCACTGTTTATGTACAAACAGACTGGATGCTGAAGGCTTACTGTGAAGAAAAGAAGGTGAGGCCAGGCATGGTGGCTCGCTCCTATAATCCTAGCACTTTGGGAGGCCAAGGTGGGAGGATTGCTTGAAGCCAGATGTTCAAGACCAATGTGAGCAAAAGTGAAACCCTGTCTCTATTAAAAAATTAGCCAGGTGCTGTGGTGTGCACCTGTGGTCCCAGCTACTTGGTAGGCTAAGGTGGGAGGATCGCTTAAGCCCAGGAGTACGAGGTTGCAGTGAGCTGTGATGATGCCACTGCCCTCCAGCCTGGTGACAGAGCAAGACCCTCTTTCCCTCTCTATAAAAAAAAGTGGGGGGGCAGCTCCTGTGGCTCAAAGGGGTAGGGCGCTGGCCTCATATGCTGGAGGTTGCAGGTTCGAACCCAGCCCTGGCCAAAAAAATAATAATAATAATAAAATAAAATGAAAAGAAGAAGAAGAAGGTGAACTATCTTATTAACAATTTTAAAATATTGGTTACATGTTAAAATGATAATATTTGTGGTATATTTTGTTATAAATATATTATCAAGGGACTTGAAGAGAAACTTCTCTAAAGAAGACAGATGCACATTCTACAGACACATGAAAAAAAGCTCATCATCCTTAATCATCAGAGAAATGCAAATCAAAACTACTTTGAGATATTACCTAATCCTAGTAAGAGTAGCCCACATAACAAAATCCCAAAACCAGAGATGTTGGCCTGGATGTGGAGAAAAGGGCACACTTCTACACTGCTGGTGGGAATGCATACTAATACGTTCCTTCTGGAAGGATGTTTGGAGAATACTTAGAGACCTAAAAATAGACCTGCCATTCAATCCTATAATCCCTTTACTAGGTTTATACCCAGAAGACCAAAAATCACAATATAACAAAGACATCTGTACCAGAATGTTTGTTGCAGCCCAATTCATAATTGCTAAGTCATGGAAGAACCCCAAGTGCCCATTGACCCACGAATGGACTAGCAAATTGTGGTACATGTATACCATGGAACATTATGCAGCCTTAAAGAAAGATGGAGACTTTACCTCTTTCATGTTTACATGGATGGAGATGGAACATATTCTTCTTAGCAAAGTATCTCAGGAATGGAAAAAAGTATCCAATGTACTCAGCCCTACTATGAAGCTAAATTCTAGCTTTCACATGAAGGCTATAACCCAACTATAGCACAAGACTATGGGGAAAGGACCAAGGAAGGGGAAGAGAGGGGGGAGGTTAGGGTGGAGGGAGGGTAATGGGTAGGGCCACACCTACCATGCATCTTAGAATGGGTACAGGTGAAACTTACTAAAAGGAGAATACAAATGTCTACATACAATAACTAAGAAAATGCCATGAAGGCTACGTTGAACTGTTTGATGAGAATATTTCAGATTGTATATGAAACCAGCACATTGTACCCCTTGATTGCACTAATGTACACAGCTATGATTTAACAATAAAAGAAAAAAAATGGTGCTTTTAATAAAGTTAACTATCAAAATGAAAAAAAATAGTTTTATCCATTCCTTTTTATTTTTTCAAGTATGGCTACTAGGAAATTGTAAATACTGTATATAGCTCACCTTATACTTCTAGAGCACAGTGCTGCTATTGACAGGGAAGACCAAGGGCAGAAGCTGGGGACAGCAAGGAGTCTAAGGTCAGCCAGAGGTGATGGCTGCTGAACCAGGAGCAGATGTGGTTAGATTCTGGGTGTGTTATGCAGCTGCATTTGCCATGGTTGTGGGACTTGGCTTCGAGACGCGTATAGACTAAGTGCATGGGCCTGGCTCTGCCCATTGCTGTCATCTGTGGTGAGGAAAGTAAGAAGATAGGCTGCTGGGGGTTGCAGAGGCCCTGTACCTAGGCCTCCAGGAGGCTGAGGCAGGAGGATGGCTTGAGGCCAGGCAGTCACACGGTGTGTACTCATTCATTGAGCCATAGGCCAAGGGCGTGATCACTGGACAGTTTGCAAATCCTACCAGTTTAAAAAAATAAATGAGACAATATATATGAAATAAACAACCTTAAGAGTGGGACAGGAGACCCTGGGTCATTGCCTGTAGCCTGGGAGTCCTCCCCAGCTCCTCATCTAGTGAGGCTGTCTTCAGCTCCCCCGCCTCCAGCTCGGCTCCAGCACCTGCTCTGCCCTGCCCGGCCCAGTGAGCCCCCTCACCCCCACACTGTACTCCCTTCGAGACATTGCTCACATGGTGACCTGATGTTTACCGGTGACCCCCTTGCCTGTGAGTCCCTTGCTGGTGAATGTGGCTCCTGGCTTTGGAATCTGCAACACAAGCTGTTTGCAAGAGTGTTTGTTGAATGAATGAATGAGCACTGGCTAAGTGGGAGAAAGGGAGAAGGTGCTTGCTCATTCCTTCCCTAGGCTGAGCACCCTTCAGTCTGACTGGGGAGAACACGCAAGTTCAGGCAGGGTGGGAGGAAAGGCCTTGTCACCAACACATGCTTTGCAGTGCGCAGCCACAAAATGTGCCAGTGGCAATGTTAGGAGCAGCCACTGCTGGACTCAGTGCTAGCTGGTGAACTTCTGTAACTCCCCCCTGGAGGGGATCACCTGATGTCCACCTGCATTAGAGATGTGGCTCCACAGCACAGAGAGCTCCGGCCCCTTGTAGAGGCTGCACGGCAGAAGGGGCAGAATGGGAGCTGTCCCTGGAGCCCAAGATCTCCAGCCTCTTATTCCCTCATCTGTCCTGCTCAAGCAGGAATAGGAGGAAGGAGGGAAGACAGCCCCTTCCAGTCTCTAGACACTTCCCTACCTCTAAATGCTGGGCCTTCAAATGTTTGATCTTTAAATTAGAACTCCTTATCATCGCAGACACAGATACAGTCTAATCTTCGGGTACCACATTCTCAGAGCATACCTTTTAATGAAAGCAGGAGAGATAGCAGTTAGACCTAAGAAAGCACTTCCTGACTACAGGTGATAAAATACCTTTTTGGGCAGGTTAGATGTGGTCAGCCTGGACCCGGTGAGATCTGAAGTCCCTTGGGCCGGAGTCTGAGTCTCCATGAGCTCCTGGCTCTTGAGACCCACCTTGGAAAAAGTGAGGCCAGCCAGGCACCAGGCCTCCTGACACCTATGTTTCAGGCCTCCTTGGAGCAGCAGGAACCCAAGAGGCCCAGAGCACCCCCCAGGGAGAGCCTTGGCAAACTTTTCCAAGTGACTTTCCAGTGTCCTAAGGGTTCCTCTAAGGACAAGGCCTGTTGCTTCCCTGGCCTCAGAATCTGGTGGGTGCAGGGCCCTGGGGAGGGGCCTCTGGGTGATTGGAGCTGGGAACTCCCCAGTGAACCGCCCCTCCCACAGGGCCACTTCCCAGAAGGGTCTTGACCCCAGAGTCTCACTTTCCAGTTTCTTCCCTCCGGGACCTATCCCCTCTTGGGCTGGGGCCCAGGTTGCTGAGCAGAGGCAACCAAAGACCTAGGGGACCAGGAGGAGCTGGAGAAAGCCCCAAGCACCCAGTTCTCCTGGGGCCTGGTTGCCAGGGCCCCCCACTCTGAGACCAGAGGGGGCCTCCCCTGGGCATGTGAGAGGTCTTGATGGAAAATGAAGTGTGCTAGTGGTTAACAACGGCACAGGAGCTGTGAGAAGCAGCACACAGGAGCCTCTGAACGCTTGTGTAGTCATCAGGGTTTCTGAGCTCTCCCTGGGGACGATCTGGCGCAAAGAAGAAGCTCTGGTCCTTTGCTCTCTTCCTCTTGGTGGTTGTACCAAATGAAACATAATCACTTATTCCTTCAGCATGGATGTGCTGAGTGCCAACTCGGCCCCAGGTACTGGGCACTGTGAACAGGATAGACAAAGTCCCTGGCCTGAAGGAGCTGGCAGCCAGTGAGCATATAAATAATAAATAAATAAAATGTCTTCCAGTAGTGACAGGAGTGCCTGCTGATAGTAAAGAGAAGATATGGGGAATATTCAACCAGGTAATCAGAAGTGGCTCTCCAAGGGGGAGACATTTCCTCTGAGGATGGATGGATGACCATTCACCCCTATGTAGGGGTGAAACCCTGGGGGCAGGAAGTGATGGGTGGAGGTCCAGGAAAATGGCCAGAGTGTCCTGCATGATGGTCAGGAGCACTGAAAAGTGAGCTGGATAGGGGTCTCACCAAGATGGACTGGGCTAGCTCTGGATATGAGTTGGATTCTAATTGTCAGAGAAGCTACTGGAAAGTTTTAGCAGGGAATAGAAGTGACCATGTCTGCATTTGGAAAACATTACTCTGGACGCAACCTGGGGAGCAGGATGGGAGTCTTCCAGGTAACAAAAAGGACACCTACAGAGGCATTTGCAACTGGGGTCTACTCTGCATTTTGATTAACCATCTGTGGCCACTGTGTGGTTAGAAGAGGGTTCAAGGTGATCATGAATAAATAAATAAATATATATGTATATATATTTCTTCTACATATATTTATACAGAAGTTCTGCTTTCTGGAATGTGAAACAAGAAGGAACCCAAGTTCAACCCTGGCCCAGGAAGGTGAGGCCAAGGCCAGCAGCTGGTCAGTGGGCACCACAACCCACTGCCAAGGCAAGGCCAGGAAAGAGGATGGGAAGCTGGTTTCCTCATAGTCCCTCAGCGCAGAAAGTGAGCATTCAGCCAGAGCCAGTACAGGGTGCAACCCGGGGCTTGTTGCTACCACCCTCTCTGAGGGATGCAGTTGGGGAAACAGATTGTCCTGGGCTCTGTATGGTCACCAGGGCAGTCCCATCTCTTATCACCAGTAGGCAAGTAATACCTAGTTGTGAGTTCCCAAGGGAAGATTTCAAGTTAGTTCTGGTGAAGGACAGAGAAATTGTTGGAGCAGAAAAAGGTTGGGAAAGGCAGAGGGGTAGGCCAGGCCTCACCTTCACAAATGCTCTGGGTAATTAAGAGCCTTGCGCGAAGGGGACCTCACCTTGGCTGATGGTTCTAACTGCAGGCATCTGCATTCATGAGGCAGGACTGTTCTCCCAGGGTGGGAATCTCAAGGGATGGTAAAGTATACCACCCTGGAAGCTTCTAGCTGGGGAGAGCTGAGGGTCAGTTCGTGGCCTTCGGGCAGCATGGAGGTGAAGGACGTGGCTGCTGAGCAAGGCACCCTATGCTCAGATCCTCTGAGCTGCATCTCAGAGGCAGAGCTCAAAGGCAAGTGCGTGTTTGGAGGTGACCTCAAAGAACCCTGGAAATGCCGATGGTATGGGCAGGATGCCAGTAATTAGTCTGCTTCTGAGCAGGTCACTCCCTCACAGGTTACAGGTCACCTGAAGCCCACCCCTCCCGGGAACTCTGGGCACCAGTGTGTCCCCAGATGGACTGTGAAGCCAGGGCATCTCTGTGCCGGCTCTCACCAGCACAGGTGGAGGGCAATTATCTCCCTGAAGCACTCAGGCCCGCCATGCGCACAGGCAGAGTCAGCTCTGGTGAACAGAAAAAGGCCTCAGCAGAAAGATGGACACGCCAGCAGTGGGCAGTGAGAGCTTCCAGCACTGACCCGGAAAGGGGGGCACTGACAGGGAGCACCTGCTGTGTCTGTGGCAGCAAGTTACGGAACTCAAGCCTCCCTGGCTCTCTCTGTAAACTGGGATAGTAAGAGCTACCTCATTTTAAGAAAATAGGTATGGGCTCAGTGGTTACAGTGCCAGCCGCATACACCAAGGCTGGCTGGTTCGAATCCAGCCTGGGTCAGCTAAACAACAATGACAACTGCAATAGAAAAATAGCTGGGAGTTGTGGCGGGCGCCTGTAGTCCCAGCTACTTGGGAGGCTGAGGCAAGAGAATCGCTTAAGCCCAAGAGATGGAAGTTGCTGTGAGCTGTGACACCACAGCACTCTACCAAGGGCAATATAGTGAGACTCTGTCTCAAAAAAAAAAAAGAAAAAGAAAATAGGTAAGAAGGCCTAATCTCACAGGGCGACTGTGAGATTGAAAGAGAGAACGCTCCTAAATGCCTCGTTCAGGCAGGTGGAACAGGTGCTCAGGTGCTGAGCTTCAGCCCTGGGCCTGCAGGTCGGGATTCCCCAGTGAACCCAGCTGATGTGCCTTGTATTCCCGTGGGGTCTAGACTCACAAGGAACCATTAGACAGTCATGACAAGTGTGACAGGGTGGGCAGGGTGCAGGGGATGGAGACCCAGGGGTATCATCCACCACACCTTGGGAGGGTGCCATGTTGAACCCCCAAACCTGAGGCTCCCATGACACCGACATGGCCACTTTCTGTGGGTGTGGCTGGGGTGCTGTTATGGAAACACTAGAATGGTCCCCAGTGCAGGGCAGCAGTGACACTGTGAGAGGGTTTGAGGCCCAGGGAGGGAGGAGGAGCTGTGGTTCCATGTCACACTTACTCCTGGAGACAGTCTCTCTGATAAAATGACCATTTCTCTCCATTTCTCTCTCCACCTCACATCAGCAGAGGTGGGCTCATGAGGGGGGTGGAATTCCACTATTGTCACTGGCCCCTCAACAGCTCCATCTCAGGGGCCAGCGCTGGGCTTTCCCCTAGCACCTGGAGCTCACTGCCTCTGTACACACGCGGGCCACAGTGGAGAGAGTCAGCCCTCCTCAGAGCAGCTCCCAGATGGTGGAACAACCCTGGCACTCAGTCTGACTCCAGGGCTCCCAGAAGCATAGGGCTCCAGCCGCCCACAGCAGTCACCAGGTCACTGATATGTCCTTCCCTTCTCTCCTCCTCCTGGCCAATTCACGGATCTGTCTGCAGAGCTTCCTGACACCCTGCCCAGCAGCCTGTCCCTTCTCCTCTAAGCTCCTCTGACAATTTCTCAAACCTCCTTTGTCACAGATGGATACCAACTATACTATTTACTGACTTGGCATTTTTATTTAAATCAGTGTTTTAATTGGTTCACATTTTTTATTGTGATTAAATACATGTAGCATAAATTTGCCATTTTAACCATTTTTAAATATACAATTCAGCTACACTAAGTTATACAACCATCACCACTATACATCAGCAGAATTTTCCCATCATCCCCACAGAAATTCTGTACTTAATAAACACTGGCTTCCCCTTTCTCCCTCTCTCCAGCAATAGGAACCTCAGTTCCATTTTCTGTCTCTATATTCTGTCTCTGTCTCCTGTAAGTGGAACCATATGATGTTTGTCTTTCTGTGTCTGGCTTATTTCATTTAACATAATGTTTTTAAGGTTCGTCCATGTCATAGTATGTATCAGAATGTCATTTTCTTTCAAGACAGAGCACCACTCTGTCACCCTGGGTAGAGTTCTGTGGCATCACAAACTCTTGGGCTCAAGTCATCCTCCTGCCTCAGCCTCCTGAGTAGCTGGGACTACAGATGCCCACTGTTAATGCCTGCCTAGTTTTTCTATTTTTAGTAGAGACTAGGCCTCACTGTTGCTCAGGCTGGTCTTGACCTCCTGAGCTCGAGGGATCCACTTGCTTTGGCCTCTCAGAGTGCTAGGATTACAGGACTGAGCCATCACACCCAGCCCAGAATGTCATTTCTTTGGCTAACAAACCATTATATGTATATTGCATTTTGTAACGAGTTGTATGGCAACCATTGTTTTGACTACCCATTAAAATAAACTTATATAACTAAAAAAAGATTTTTTTTTTTTCTTTTTGTAGAGACAGAGTCTCACTCTATTGCCCTTGGTAGAGTGCTGTGTCATCACAGCTCACAGCAACCTCCAGCTCCTGGGCTTAGGTGATTCTCTTGCCTCAGCCTCCCCAGTAGCTGGGACCACAGGCGCCCACCACAACGCCCGGCTACTTTTTGTTGCAGTTTGGCCAGGGCTGGGTTTGAACCCACCATCCTTGGTATATGGGGTCGGCGCCCCACTCACTGAGCCACAGGTGCCGCCCAACTTATATAATTTTAAAAATGGAAAAAAAAAGAAGTGTGTCTGTGATGACCTGGAGTAACCCTGCGCTGCCACCAGGGGTTCGCACTCCTCTCTGGGCAACGCTGAGCTCGCACACTTCTGCGTGGACAAAGCCAAGCCTCATGAGCTGCTGGGTCTCCAGACCTACCCAGGGCTGGGGCTTTACAACCGCTCAGAATGATTCGCTGAGTGGTTTAGGGCTGGAGGCTCAGGGTCCCCTCTGGCCAAGAGGACCTGGAGTTGCATTTCTTCAGTACACAGCTCAGTCTAAGAACTGATGTCCCCAACCGGGCCATGAGTCTGGGCTCTGTCATCTACACTGCATCCCATCCTGCTCCTTCCACAGGTCCTCTGAGGTCATAGATAGCAGTAGCCTGTGGCCACTTCAGCACACATCAGCTGGACTTCCTGTGCCCATGGGCTTTCGCTGGGCACACAGCAGCTTGGAAGTGCCAGAGAATTAAGGGCCCCTGGAAATGGCCCCTAACGGATGGCTGACAGAGCAAATAGACCAATACCCCATCTCCCTTGCCCCTCAGGTGGGATGTGTCTGAAGTGGTGCACGGTCTACGCTGCCTCCCTGAGGTCCCCGGTAGAGCGGAGTCTCAGCTTCCCTCAGTGGCAGAAGGCTTGATGACACCCCTGTGTGGGCTTCCCTCCCCCACTGGCACTCCCTGGGACCAGGCTAACAACTTACACTGGGCCCATGTGTCTCTGCTTCTGGGGGAACCCATTCAATTTTAGCTAATTTTCCATGCCTAAGAAACCCATTTTTTCTTTTTAATTGCTTGCAGGGGTCCTCAAACTACAGCCCGTGGGCCACATGCAGCGGTGTGATTGTATTTGTTTCTGTTTTGTTTTTTTACTTCAAAATAAGACATGTGCAGTGTGCATAGGAATTTGTTCATAGTTTTTTTTTTTTTTTTAACTATAGTCGGCCCTCCAACGGTCTGAGGGACAGTAAACTAACCCCTTTTTAAAAAGTTTGAGGACCTCTGTTTGGGGGTGGGGGTTGGGGTGAGCATCAGGAACTCTCCCTTTCCAGAGGTCTATTTTCCACAGGGGGGGACCCCAACTGGATAGAGCTTCTCAAAGAAATGGAAACATTATAATTAACACATGAAATCCTCACTTCTGATATTATTAAATTTGTTACACTTATACAGTGCAGAGCATATTGGAAAGGCAAATTAAAATGTTATGTGTTAATAAGCTTGGATTAAATTGGGCTCCCAGAACCCAGGCAAGAGATGTTAGTCCCACATGGACGCTGTGAGTTTTTAAGGAGACTTTCCCTCCCCATGAAGTTGCTACCACTGAAATTATTGAAGAAGACACGGGATCTTAAGAATAACCACCCACCCACCCCACCCACCCTCAGCCTGGAAGTAGACATCTGTGAGTGTTTCTGTCAAGTGTGTGTTTAGAGGTGGGTTTCTCTACACTTCAGTCCCTGGACAGGAGTGGAGAGAGGAAGAAGAAATTAAGAAAGCTCTTGAAAGGAAAAACACCCTCCTCCCAGCAGAGTAAGCCCAAGGAGCTGGAGCCGCGTTGCACAGGCCTCACTTCTTCCCACAGCGCGTGGAGACTCAAGTGGACAGTCTCGGTCCAGGGGGTGCTGGGGCTGCTTCTGATCCATAGAAGGACATAGTGAGGAAACTCCTAGCCAGAGGCACTCAACACCAAAGCCAGAAAACATGGGCTGCTCTCTCCAGAAGCTTAGTCCTGGTGTCCTGGTCACATCCAGTGGCTTCAGAGACCTCATCCCATGGCCTGGGGCATTTTAAAGCTCTCCCCTTTCCAAAGGCTACTTTGTCAGCCTTCGACTCTTTCTACACCCCAAATTCTTCCTGGAAGACCTCTTCCATTTCTTTTCTTTCTTTCTTTCTTTTGTTGTTGTTGTTGCAGTTTTGGCTGGGGCCAGGTTTGAACCTGCCACCTCCAGTATATGGGGCTGGTGCCCTACTCTTTGAGCCATAGGTGCCACCCCAGACCTCTTCCATTTCTGAAGTTTCTCTTTTCACGTCCTCCTTTGCTGATGATTCCACATCTCTCTCCTCCATCTAAATATCCCCCTCCAAAAAAATGTTATGCCCAGTGTACTTAAGACCTCCACCTCCACTCAGGACCCCCAAGCCAGCATGCCTCCAGTGGAGATGACTCTCCTCCCTCACGACAGTGTCTCTACCTGGTGTTTTGTCTACCTGATATCCCAACTGGAATCCAGGGAACATTCTGGATTCTGTACTAGTTACCTATTGCAGTTACAAATTACCCTAAAAAAAAAATGGCATTAGCACAATAAACACATAACCTGTATTCTGTAGGCCAGAAGTCCAGAGTGGCCTAGCCTGGGGGTTCTGGATCACAATTTGTTATGAGGTTGCGATCAGGGAATCGGTCAGCACTGCAGTCTGAGTGGTGCTGCTGGAAGACTTGTTCCCAAGGTGGCTCATTCTCATGGTTGTGGGCAGGAGGCCTCAGTTCTTCATCATGTCGACCTCCCCACGGGGCTGCTTGAGTGTCCTTGTGACATGGCAGCTGATTTGATAAAGAGCAGACAAGAAGAACACTGCAATGCCTTTCATGACACCATCATTTCTACCACTCTGTTCACGGGAAGCAAGCCACTAAGTCCAGCCCACACTCCAGGAAGGGAATGAGCCTCCACCTTTTGGAGGGAGGAGTGTCAACGAGTTTATGGACATATTTTAAAGCCACCACAGATGCTTCCTTGCCACACCTGTCTTTCCCAAATCTGAGCAGCCTCAACTCCTACTGGTTAACATGCTTTTGTTTTGTTATGCAAATTATACAGGTTTGTTAAAACAATTTAGAGAACACAGAAAAGTAGAAAGTAAGGAAAATAACTTCAGTCCCACTACCTAAATACTCGCCATTTATAGGTTGGGGTGTTTCTATCCAGGTGATCTTCCGTGCAGAGTCAGGTGGGGGACAAGCAGCATTGTCCGGGTAGGGCAGATAGACAAGGGGCCACGGGGCTTTGGTCTCACACTGAAGCTGCAGCCACTGCCAGGGCCACAGAAAGCAGGGAGGCCAGGAGAGACAGGCCCAGCCCCTCTCTCCTCCCGTCTCCTGTCTCTTCTGCTGCCTTCCATTGCCCAGCCACAGGAAGTCAGAGGGTAGGAGGAGCCAGGGGAGACTTTCTGTGGAAGTCAGACCTGGGCATTGGAGAGAGAAGAGGGGGCAGTGCGTGTGTAGAGGGCAAATGGGGAGCAACCGGCACAGCAGTAAGTGCATGTTAAATAAGTTAGGTGGCGCCATCCATAATCCCAGTATTTGGGAGGCTGAAGCAGGAGGATAGCTTGAAGCTAGTAGTTCAAGACCAGCCTGAGCAACATAGCAAAACCCCTTTTCTACCAAAAATGTAAAAGTTGTCTAAGTGTGGTGGCGCATACCTGTAGTCCCAGTACCTGGGGGGCTGAGGCAGGAGGCGTGTTTGAACCCAGGAGTTTGAGACTGCTCTGAGCTGTGGTGGTACCACTGCATTCCAGCCCAGGCTACAGAGTGAGATCCTGTCTCAAAAGTAATAAATAAATAAACAAGTAAATAATATATTTATATTTTTAGATATTATACAATATATAAATACAATATATAAATTTTAATGTGTCATACTATACACAATAAAATTTTACATATAAAATTTATGTTTAATGTAAAATATAAATTTTATATATTATGTAATATAATACAAACATTTAAATTTCATATGTGAGAGTATTCTTCAAAATCAAGATACTTAATGGCGTTTAATGTGGATCATGCCAAGGACTGACACTGACTTCCCTTGAGCCACCTTGCTCCCCCACGGCACGACCCTCATCTGAGCCCTCACACCAACTGGCTGGTTCATTTCCCGTCTTTGACTTTACCCCACTCAATCCCATCAGTCCCTGGAGCGACTGTTCCAAGACACAGTTCTGGTCATGCTATTTTCCTACTTACGACTCCTCAGTAGTTCCCCACAGTTCTTGGCATGAACTCCAGACTTTTCCAAGCATCTGGCAAAGGCCTTCTGGCCCTGGCACCCCTGCCAGGGGGAAGCTCCTGCTGCCCCACAGTGACATCACATGGTCCAGACTCCCTGGTTGCTGCTGGGGGGAGGCAGGGTAGGGCAGTGGCCAGTGCCTGGGCCTTGGAGCCAGGTTGCCTGGTTTCAAAGTTCGGCTGTCCTACTTGCCAACTCCCTGACTTTGTTCAAGTTCTCTGCCTTCCCTAGGGCAGGGGTGGGTACCCACTGAGTTCATTCATAGAGTTTAGAGTGGTGTCTGGCACTTATAAGAGCTCAGCATGTGTGTAAGGTGGGATCATCTTCTTTGTTATTACTATTCTCTGACACTGGCAGTTATAACTCAGAGCATTCTGTTTAGACCCAGGGCCTATGCCCCCCCGCCCCCTCCTTGAATCTGGACAGGCTCATCACTACTTCAGCCAATAGAATAAA
Organism: Nycticebus coucang; assembly: GCF_027406575.1. NCBI lineage: Eukaryota > Metazoa > Chordata > Mammalia > Primates > Lorisidae > Nycticebus > Nycticebus coucang. The sequence continues at coordinate 148,693,961 of NC_069781.1, read as the reverse complement.
GTAGAAATGATGTCTTGAGACCTCTGGGATATAAAAGGCAGTGCAGCTTTTATCTTTTCCACTGCAATACTCGTTACTGGCGTCCTGAGCTTTGTTCTGACTACCCTGAGGCTGCCGTGATGTGAGGAAACCCAGCCACACACACGAGCAGTGTGTAGACCCCTGGCTGCAGTGCTGGTTTCTGAGTCATTCTGGTCCAGAGTGAGACACATGAGCAGGTGAAACTTCAGCTGATGTCGGTCCCAGTTTTTCCAGCTGAGGTCTCAGACTCCAAGGAGCAGAGAACAAGCTGTCTCTATTCTGCCTGGTCCAAATTCCTTACTTACAGAGTCTGTGAACCTGATAAAATTGTTTCAAAGTGCTAAATTTTGGAGTAATTTGTTACATAGCAATAATTAGCTGATAGACACACAATACTTTTCTTGGCAAACTCCTACACATTGTTTAAGATGCTACAAAAATGCTGCCTGCTCTGTAAAGCCATCCCTGATTCTTCCCCGCCCTGGCAGCATCTTGTGTATGTACCTCTCAGAAGCCTTTTCCTCATCGTGGGGATCTGTTTTCTCATCAATCTCATCCCTTAGACCAGCCATCCTGAGGGTGGGAACCTGGACCCACTTTTACACCCCAGCATCTGGTCAGGGGTATACAATGTAGTTGGATATTTGCTGAATGAATGAATGAGGCCAAAGCGGGCCTTCGCAACAGAGCTATCCAGAAGATATTGGCATAATTTCCACATCATCAGACTCAATAGGTATTAGTGTAGTGAAGAAAAATCCAGAACTATTCAAATTCTATAAAATCACCTGGGGCTTTAAAAATTTCCAGCCCCAGGCCCTGACTAGGTCAGCTGAATCAGACTCTATTTGGAGGAAACCCAGGCCATGGATATTTTAAAACATGTGCCAGGTGATTCCAACATGCAGCCAGGTGGAAAACCACTGCTGTTTATGGCAATGGCGTTGGTGATGGTGCCGGCTGATGTTGTGAGCGCCTATGTGCCAGGGTTGTTCTATGGTTTTTCATGAATTAACTCTTTAAGCTTCACCACCACCCTATGTGAAATAAACTACAATGAGCTCCTACTTTTTAACAGTTTTACTGAGGTGTAATTGACACATTTTAAAGTGTACAATTTGATAAGTTTTGGTATGTATACATATATCCATAAAACCATCAACACAATCTAGAGAGTGAACTATCCATCACCCTCAAAAGTTTCCTTGTGGGTAGTGCCAGTGGCTCAGTGAGTAGGGTGCTGGCCCCATATACCAAGGGTGGCGAGTTCAAGCCCAGCCCTGGCCAAACTGCAACAACAAAAAAGTATAATACAAATGCCTACATACAGTAACTAAGAAAATGCCATGAAGGCTACGTTGAACAGTTTGATGAGAATATTTCAGATTGTATATGAAACCCGCACATTGTACCCCTTGATTGCACTAATGTACACAGCTATGACTTAACAATAAAAATAAATAAATTTAAAAAAAAAGTTTCCTTGTGCCCTTATAATCTCTCCCTATGTCCACAAGTAACCACTGATCTGCCTTCCATCACTATAAATTAGTCTGCACTTTCTGGAATTGTATGATGTACATAAACACAGTCCTGTAGGATGTAGTCTCTATGGTTGGGTTTCATTCACTTACAATAATTTGGAGCCCTGTGATGGTATTTTAATAATCTACCCCTTTCATTGTTGAGTAGTATCCCACTGTATATGACACAGCACCCCTAGTTTACAAATGAGGAGATCGAGGTTCTGGAAATGAAGTGATTTGCTCAAAGATTCCTTGGCTGTTGAAATTGAACCGAGAAAATTGCATCCATCTCTCCCAGAACCACCTGGGCCTGCTTGCTAACTGGGTTGATCTTGACACCTTTCACAGTGGTAGGCAGAAGAAGGCCTTCCCAGAGATGTTTGTGACCTAAGCCCTGGAATTTGATGCATGTTATATAAAATGGCAACAGGGAATTAAGGGTGCAGATGAAGGCCAGGAGAAGTGGCTCATACCTGTAATCCCAGCACTCTGGGAGGCCCAGGTGGGTGGGTTGCCTGACCTTAGGCATTGGACCTTGCTTAGGACCAGCCTGAGCAAGAGCAAGACCCTGTCTCTACTAAAAATAGAAAAACTAGCTAGGCATTATGGTGGGCACCGGTAGTCCCAGATACTTGGGAGGCTGAGGCAAGAGGATCACTCGAATCCAGGAGTTTGAGGTTGCTGTGAGCTCTGATGACACCACAGGGTAACAGAATAAGACTCTGTCTCAAAAATTAAAAAAGGTGCAGATGATTATGAAAGGTGTCCATGTAACAAAAACGATTGTACCCCCTTAATATTTGAAATATAAATAAGAAATGAATAATACGCCACCAAAAAAGGTTGTTTTACCAAAAACAAAACAAAACAAAACAAAACACTAGGTAATCAACAATAGATTGAGTAATTAGATTACTAAATAGATTTAGTAATCAAGATACATTCATAGGACTAAGTATAAATGCAGCCATTAAAAGTCATCTGCAAATCAATGTTTTTTAATTTGTAAAAAAATGTTCACAATACTCCATCTAATCTAATGTTCACAGTAGATTTCTGAAAGAAAAATAATCAGACTACCAAAAGATATACCACCGTGTGCCTAGGACCTGGCAATCTGTGGACCAAAGGACAATCCTCAGACCACCAGCAGCACCTGGGAACTTAAGCCAAATCTCAGGCCCTACCTTGACCTATTAAGTCAAAATCTGCATCCAGACAAGAGGCTCAATGCTTTGAACACATCAGAGTCTGAGAAGCTTTGGAGGAGACCACAGACTGCTGTTGGTCTACCATGAAGTTTCTGCTGGCCGGCGGCCTTGTGAGAAAAATAAAGGCAACAGCATGGAGTTTTTCACAAAGTTAATATATTTAACTTATACTGAGTTCTCTTATTCTGTGCTTTTATGGAGTTAAGCTTTCTTTCTTTTATACAATGATGGCGATTTTTGGATAGTAGGTTTTGTTTGTTGTTTTGCTGCCATTTCGGTAGCCTTAGTTGGCAAAATAAACAGTTGGAATGGTTAAAAAAAAAGAGAAAGAAAGAAAGAAAAGAAAGGTGCACATGAAATTAAGGTTGCCATCAGCTGAACTTAAAAGATTTCCCTGGTGATCTGGTGGGCCCAGTGTCGACCCTCGGGTCCTTTGGAGTTAGAATAGGGAACGCGCAAGGAAGTGGAGGAGGGCTGTGAGGACGCTGCAGCGCTGGCTTTGGAGATGGAGGAAGGGCCTGGAGGCAAGGAACGCAGGTGGTCCACAGAAGGGAGAAAGGGCAAAGGAACTGTATTTTTCCAGAAAGAACACAGTCCTGCCAACATCTTGATTTTATCCCCCGTAAGGCACGTTTCAGACTTCTTGTTTTTTAAGTTGACTAATTACTTAACTAATTTTTAGGGATAGGATCCTCCTTTGTTGCCCAGGCTGGAGAACAGTGATATGATTATAGCTCACTGCAGCCTTGAACTCCTGGGTTCAAGCGATCCTCCTGCCTCAGCCCCTCAACTAGCTGTGACTACAGGTGCGTGCCACCACACCCCACTAATTTTTCTTATTTTTTTGGTAAAAATCGGGTCTTTCTATATTGCCCAAGCTGGTCTCAAACTCCTGGACTCAAGCGATCTTTCGGCTTTGGCCTCCCAAAGTGCTAGGATTATAGGTGTGAGGCACCATGGCTGGGCAGCCTCAGATAGTTGTTGTAAGTCACTGAGTTTGTGTGAATTTGTTACAGCAGGAAACAGGAAACCAAGGGGGTGACTTTGACCAAGCCTCTCTGGAAGGTATGTCTGAGCTCTAGGAGGGGAGCCAGGGGCTGTAGGGTATCCAGGGGTAGCTGCAGGAAACAGGGCCTATCAGTGGATATGCATCCCTGAACAGAGTGGGATCCCCCCAGACCCCTGCCCCAGTTCATTCCCAAGCCCTGGCAGAGATATTCCCAAGGTGGTAGGATGGCTAGTGGGCAGAAGGCCCTGGAACTCAGACATGTCTGGGCCAAACCAATTGTTCCTTAGTTATCTGCAGGGATGAAGGCAAGAGTTGGGTGTTCTCCACCAGCTGAGAGACCCGGGCCCTCGCTGCAGAGGATGCTGGGAATGTGGGCCTGCTGGCCCAGGGGGTGCCATGCAGGGGGTGCCCAGAAAACAGAGAAGTTCAAAGCCCTTGGATAGGAAGAGCTCGTGGAACCTGTGGGAGCTGATAGCGAGTGAGAGCACACTTAATGCTTCCACACAGGAAATCAAACCGTCTTTTCCCATTGTACTCCCAACACAGACACTTCTGTGCCCAGATGTAGGGGGAAGGTTCCCACACCGAGCAATTCTCCAACTGTCTGTGGACACTGACTGGACGTCCTATCCCGACCAGTCCTATCCAATTCTGACCCTATCCAGAGTGAGTGCAGACTCCATAGGCTAAGGGCTCAGTCCCCCACCAGGCTGCTGCACAATTCAGATGTCACTTGCAAGTCCCAGGTTGTCACCTGTACTTCTTTCTGACCGACTGGCTATATAAGTCAGCATCCTCACAACCCCTCCTCAGGTTTGATAATTCAGTGGGACAGAGCAGAGAACTCAGAGGAACAGGCTTACCAGTTTATTTTTTAATAAAGGCTCTGATGAGGGACACAGACGAACAGTGAGATAAAGAAGTACATAGGGTGAGATCTGGAAGAATCCCGAGTACAGGCGATCCTATCCCTGCAGAGGTGGTGTGCATCCGTAGCCTGGAACGTGGATGTATTCACTAACCTGGAGGCGCTTTGAATCCCCCCAAGTGTAGGGATTTTTAGCGAGGTTTTATCAGGCAGACATGACTTTTTAAACTCAATCTCCAGCCTGTCTCCCCTACCCAGAGGCTGGGAGTGGGGCTGAAGGTTCCAACCTTATAACTGTGGTTTGGTCTATCTGGGGGGTGGGTCTATAAACCCCCCAAGAATCGCCATGTTAGAACAAAATCCACCCTTAACACCAGGGAAATTCTGAGGGATTAGGAGCTCTGTGCTAGGAACTGGAGTTAATAAAGACCAAAATAGATTTTTTTTTTCGAGACAGAGTCTCACTCTGTTGCCCTGGGTACAGTGCCCTGGCATCACAGGTCACAGCAACCTCAAACTCTTGGGCTCCAGTGATCCTCTTTCCTCAGCCTCCTGAGTGGCTGGGACTACACATGTCCGCCACAATGCCTGGCTAGTTTTTTAGAGGTAGAGTCTTGCTTTTGCTCAGGTTTGTCTTGAACTTCTGAGTAAAAGCAATCCACATGCCTCTGTGTCACAGAGTGCTAGGATTACAGGTGTGAGCTGCCACACCCAGCCTCAAAATAGGCATTTCTTTCTTTCTTTCTTTTTGAGACAGAGTCTCACTATGTCACCCTCGGTAGAGTGCGATGGCATCACAACTCACAGCAACCTCAAACTCTTGGGCTTAAATGACTCTCTTGCCTCAGCCTCCTAAGTAGCTGGGACTACAGGTACCTACCACAACACCTGGCTATTTTTTTGCTGTTTATGTCATTGTTGTTTAGCAGGCCTGGGCCAGGTTTGAACCCTCCAGCACTGGTGTATGTGGCCAGTACCATAACCACTGAACTATGGGCACCAAGCCAAAATAGATATTTTTTATTATAAAGTACAATGTGACAGTTTAGGCCAGGCACAGTGGCTCAGCCTGCCGGAGTGGGAGCAGACAGAGGGGAGGGACCTGCTGGACCAGCAGTGCTGTCCACAATCTGGCCGCACAGGAGCCAAACCTAATGCCACTTCCAAAGAGGGGAAAGTTTGGATGTGAATGAAGAGAAGGAAGGAGCCCTGAGGGTAGAGGAATAATTATGGGTTATATAACAAGGGAAACTCAAAAGAGTTTTGAGGAACACCTCAAAAGAGGCTCAGGGCAAAAGATATTATCGGCTGGGTGCAGTAGCTCACACTTCTAATCTCAGAACTCTGGGAGGCCAAGGTGGGTGGATTGCCCTGAGCTCACAGGTTCAAGACCAGCCTGAGGCACAGCAAGATCCCATCTCTTAAAAAAAGAAAAAAAAAAAAAAAAAAAGGGCGGTGCCTGTGGCTCAAAGGAGTAGGGCACCAGCCCCATATGCTGGAGGTGGCAGGTTTAAGCCCAGCCCCGGCTAAAAACTGCAAAAAAAAGAAAAAAAGAAAAAATAGCTGGGCGCTGTGGTGGATGTCTGTAGTTCCAGCTACTAGGGAGGTGGAGGCAAGAGAATTGCTTGAACCCAAGAGTTGGAGGTTGCTCTGAGCTATGACGCCACCGCACTCTACCAAGGGTAACAAAGTGAGACTCTGTCTCAAAAACAAAACAAACAACAAAAAAACAATGTCGCAATTCACCCGTTGGTCTCTAAAGATAGATCCCTTATAACAAAAGGATATAGGATTCAAAAGATACTGGCACATTACTAGAATCCCGCTGTCATTAATAATTAGCCCAGTCCTTCATCAGAGCATATGAAGATGTCTCCCAGGTGAGGCCACTCAGCTTCACAGGCTTCCACTCAGGCTTGTCAGACTCCAAAATCAGGTGTGGTCTTGGCATACATAGCAGGTGTCTGACATGATTGACCAAGAGATAATATCATCCTTTTCTTTTTTTGAGACAGAGCCTCACTCTGTCACCTGGGCTAGAGTGCGATGGCATCATAGCTCACAGCAACCTCAAACTCCTGGGCTCAAGTGATCCTCTTGCCTCAGCCTCTCAAGTAGCTGGGATTACAGATGCCCATTACAACACCTGCCTAATTTTTTTTCCATTTTTAGTAGAGATGGGGTCTTGCTTTTGCTCAGGCTTGTCTCGAACTCTTGAGCTCAAGCAATCCACCCTTCTCAGCCTCCCGCAGTGCTGGGATTACAGGGCTGAGCCATCACACCCACCGACAATATCTTTTGCCCTGAGCCTCTTTTGAGGTGTGTTCATATTACTGAGTTTCTCTTAGTATATAACCCACGATTATTCCTTTACCCTCAGGGCTTCTTTCTCCTTCTCTCCATTCATGTCCAAACTTTCCCCTCTTTGGAAGGGGCATTGGGTTCTGCCGCACGGCCAGATTGCGGATAGCATTGCTGGTCCAGCAGGTCCCTCCCCCCAGTCTGCTCCCACTCAGACAAGATGTAGGTCCCTGGGTGAAAACTATTGGGCTGTATTCACAGTTGTATTCACTGTGAACCCCAATTTTGCAATTAGGGTGAGGGCACAACCTATCTATCTCCTTGGTCTCTTAGGAATTCTGACACAAAATTTAAGAACAGTTATAGTTTCTTACTTAGGAATCAATCCTACTCCCAGCACCTGTAGTTGCAGCCCTGGTCCTGTAACCACTACATCAAGTAGGAAAAAGGAAAACAAAAAAAGGTGATGTATAGGGAGGAAAGAAAAAAGGAATGCATTCTACCTGCATTCTTCACCTCTAGCCAGAATTGCATAGTCACGCCAGAGTGACATGATCAGATTTACCGCGAGCAGGTCCCCCTGGCTGTTTCACAGTGAATCCACAGGAGAGTAGACAGAAGGCCACCTAGGAGGCCGACTGCAGCTGTTCAGGTTTCAGCAATGGTGGCAGTGATGGCAAGCTGGAGGGGAAAGGGACATCTTCAGGAGAAGAGTGGGCAGCTGACCACCAGTGGGGACCCCCTTCACCCCAGGGTGGGCCCAGACCTGGCTGTGGTCATGGCTTCTGGGTTTGCCTCCTGGGAGGCTTTAGGGACATTGGGGCCCTGGGGCTGGGGTTGGCACATCTTCCTGACCAGGCCAAGATGTGTGATCGCATCTTGTCACACCAGCCAAGTGTGACACAGAGATAAAGCTAATGCTAAAGACACGTGGACCCCTGGGTGTCTTTAAGGGACCTCTTCATTATCATTGCTTCTTTCCAGGCAGAATTCCCAAGCAGGTTTAAGGAAGCATTCCTGAGGGGGAGAGAGAGCAGGAGGAAGCTTCTCAACCTCGTGAAGCGTGTCCTTGGTCCACCTGGGTGGTAATAAGGATGACTGGTGAGCTGTCCAGGTGGTATTTGGGACTCAGGTTCCCTCTCTGGCTCCAGAGACAATGCCTTAATGCAGGCAGGGACTGGCTAGATGGTCCCCAAAGTGCTGGTATACTGACACCCACAAGATGGGCTGAGTGTGTGGAAACTGGGGGAGATGCCGGCCTCCTGGAGGCAGCCCTGCAAAGGTGTCCAGAGCCCAAGCCTGCCCTGGCCCTCTTTCCACTAGACGGGCCTCTGGGAACCCACCGCTAGGCCTGCAGGGTCAGGGCCACCTGGGCAGCCACTGTCTGTCCTCCAGCCTGTTCCTTCTCTGTCCCTGATGTGATAACAGGTAACCACATCTCCCTCTGTTGTGGACTGAGTTATGTCCCCCCAATTTCACATGTTGGAGCCCTAACCCCTCAGAATTGTGACTGTATTTGTAGATAGGGCCTTTAAAGAGGTAATTAAGTTAAAAAGAGGTCATTGGAATTGGAATCCAGTATGACTGGTGTTCTTATAAAAAGAGATTAGGACCCAGACTCATACACAGGAAGAACCACATGAAGACATGGGGAGAAGATGGCCATTTACAGGCCAACGACAGAGGCCTCAGGAAAAGCCAACCCTACCCATACCTCGACCTCAGAGTCCAGCCTCCAGAATTGTGAGAAAATACATTTCTCTTGTTTAAGCCACCATACTTTGTTATGGTAGCCCAAGAAAATGAATACAGCCTTCACAGCCGGACACACATTGCTAGGCCTGTGACAAGCCTAATCCATGTATCACTGATCAACCCTGTTGTGATCTGGTTAAATCACTTTGCCTCTCTGGGCTTTAGTTATTTCATCTGTTATCTGGGCTGGAATACTACTCCTACCCCAGGGTGGTTTATGATTTAAAATATGTAAAGGATTTAGAGAAGAACCTAGAATGTAAGAATGCTCACTTATATTATTCTTCTCATTTTACAGATGTGGAAGTGGAGGTTCTGGGAAGTTAAGTTACTTGCTCAAGGTCACATGGCTACTATAGCAAGTGGTAGGGTCCAGGATTGAGTCCAGACAAGGTGATATTTATTTGGGAACCAGCTTCCAGTTGCACATAGCCTGAGGTTGTCTTTGGTTCCCCCAACCCCCTCAGTTCATTTCCTCCTCTAACTCTTGCTGAAACCCTGTGCAGGCCAAAGGAAGTGAGGTTCAGAGAGGTGGGCAACTTGCCTAAGGACACACAGCTGTATGGCAGAGTAGGGAGGGGAGACCTGCACTTCCTACAGCCCCAGGTCCCATCCTCTGCTCACTGTACCAGGCAGCCCAGGAGGGAGACGGGCCTGTGCCTGGCATCCTTGGAGGGGACCAGAAACTCTTGACCCAGTGGTCTGTGTTCTGGGCATTACTTATGCTACTATAACCCTGCATCTGCTGTGGGAACATCCAGATAAACCTGCAAATAGCTCCACATGACTGCGGGGACTTCTTGAGACTTCCATGGCCCTTGCTGGAGAAACTTGGTTCCAGAAACCTGTAAGTGCCCTTGATCCATCTCTTTTCCACCACTCAGTCCACACTTCCTGCACCCTCTGCAGACCTTAATCATAAGATTGGGTGGAGGTGAGAAACTCCAGCAAATTCAGCTTGCTTGAGGGCCACTGTCAGCTCTCTACCCACTAACACCCAAGAGGCAGGTGAACGGTTCCCTAGACCACAGACTGAAACAGTGGAACAGGCTTGGGCTGCCTCTCCTGGGCACCTTGCCCCTCACCCACATTGGGTGTGGGCATCTGAGCAGCTGGGTTTATTTTTATTTTTTTAAATGAGCTATAAGCCAGGCATGGTGTCTCATGCCTGGAATTCTAGCACTTTGGGAGGCCAAGACAGGTGGATTACTTGAGCTAAGGAGTTCAAGACCAGCCTGAGCAAGAGCAAGACCCTGTCTCTACTAAAAAAAAAAATAGAAAAATTAGCCAGGAGTGGTGATGGGTACCTGTAGCTACTTGGGAGGCTGAGGCAAGAATGTTGCTCTAACCCAAGAGTTTGAAGTTACTATGAGCTATGATGATGCCACAGCATTCTACCCAGGGTTATGGAATGAGACTCTGTCAAAGAAAAAAAGAAAGAAAGAGAGAAAGAAAGAAAGAGCTGTGGTCCAAGAAAGGGGTAAGCAGCTCCCAGCCTAACTTGTCAATATGGAAGCTATCTGTCCCAGCTAACCGCCCATGGAGCTCTGTCATCTGGCCTGTGCTGGGGTTGGGGAGGTCTCTGGTCTCCACACCCATCTGGTCATCGACTCCAGCACCATCTCTTGGCTGGCAGCTGGGACAGCCTTTGCATTGGTCTAGCCCCTTCTCTTTATGCAGCTAGGAGGAGAAAGTCATTTCCTCCCTTCTCTGGAGGGTATGTGTTCTCTCTGCCTCCAGTTGGTAGTCAACCTTTAAAATCCTTGTGAGTGGGTTTCCATCACTCCTATCATGAATCAAATTTTCCTTTTTTGTTGTTGTTGAAGAGACAAGGTCTCACTCTGTCATCCAAGCTAGACAGGAGTGGTACCACCATAGTTCACTGAAGCCTGTAATTGTTGGCCTCAAGTGATCCTCCCACCTTGGCCTCCCAAAGTGCTGAGATTTACAGGCATGAGAATTGAAGCTTCCTGTCTGGCCCACCCATGCCGCAATGACTTTCTCCTCAAATGTGCCCCTGCCTATGGGCCCTGCAGGCCTTGATGCATCCTCTCAGCTTGAAACACTTTCCTATCTCCTATCTTTTCCTCACACTCCGCTCATCCCTGACATACCAACAGATAACTGGGCTCTTTCCTGCTGTGCCTACCTGGAGACACCCTCTCCTCCCATGCCCTGGGCAGGCAACACCGATCTATCACAGATGGCACGTTGAGATGGAACCCAGTTGCCTCCCCTGCACAAGTTCAGTTCTCAAGGTCACTCCTAGCTCTCACTCTCTGCTTTCTAAGACTGTTCTAACCCCAATTTGTTCTTCTTTAGGATAGAAAGAAGGGATTCTCTGTCTTTTCCCTTATTCTAAAGGGCTGGGTATGTGAATCAGTCTGTCTGTACTTGGGGTCTACCCCAGCTCTCATCCCAGAATACCTCCTTCTCCCCATGGATTTCCACTCTGATCCCGGACAGCTCTCAACAGCTAGCAGAATGCACCTGTTTCTAAGTATTGTGACATCTAAGGTATTTATATAGATTCTGACTCATGTACAGTGTCTCCTGGCTCTGAGTTACACTGTGCTTCTGTAAGATTCTGAAGCAAGAAACTAGATGTGTGGCAGTGGAGGCCAAGGGGCTGCTGGGCATAGGGTCCTCTTAGCTGCATACAGAGACCACTCCTGCTTCCCTTGGAGTGTTCTTCTCTGTGTAGCTTCATCTTAAATGATTCAGTGGTAGTTGCATGGGGTCAAAAATGAACACAGGGCAGAGCACCGGTTTTTCCAAGTCCCAGTTCTGTCCCTGGGACCTGCCCCTCTCCCTGTCTGTGTGATGAAGGGGAACATGAGTCAGTAATCATCACTGTCTGATTCTCCAATTGTTGAAGAAAAAGTAAGAAATCAGATTTTGGTGTGAAATTTGCTGATTTTTACCTGCTAGTAATGCATTCAAAATTTTACAAAATACTCTGGGGATCAAAGGAAATGTGGCAGTGAGCCAGACCGGACGCAAGAACTGCTGCTTGCTAGTGTTGGAGTGGAGAATTTCTGTCTGACATTTAGTGCTGCTGTGGTTCTCATCAGAGCTAGGATTTGGAATCACCTGGGGATTAACAGAAAAAAAAACAAAATGAAGCAGTCTCTCCTCTTTCCCCAAAGACGCTGATCTAATGGCAGGGTTGAGGCACCTGGGTGAACAGGAGACACTAGATGTAGGGCCAATCCTGGCTATCTCTGGACCAGCAGGTGACGGGTAGGTTCTGTAGCATCATCCAGCCTCCTCTTAGCCATCTGGCCAGTGGGGCTGTGCAGTGCAGGCAGAGGTCTCTTGGGCGAGGGACTCATCACATACAGGTGAATTAAGGAAATGCAATTGGTAGCTGCTTTCGACTTGACTCTGGTCCTGGAAAACAAGCCCATTTGCTTTCAGAACAGAGAAGGTGGAGAGCTCCCCAGGGTTGGGGGTGGAGAACTTGAGTTTGGGTGCCCCTCCGCTTCGCACGGGCTGTGGAATTTGGCACAACCCCCCACCCCCATCTGCTCCTCCGCACCTGCCACTTTGTGTAACTGTGTTGGTCAGCTTCTTTATTTATAGCGAATGACAAAAATTCAGCCCAAACTTATTTGGGAAAGGCACAGACTGACTCAACACAAAGTTGCTATGCATATTGCTCTGGTAAATTCCCGGCAGCCTTAGTGAGAAGGTATCATTGGCCCATTTGATTGATGAGAAAACTGAGGTTCGGGTAGTGTGATTCCCTCAGGGAGACTCGGTCTGGGAGGAGCAAGAGCTGGTTCTGGAACCTAGGACCCAGGAGTATCTGACAGCCAAATTTGCCGCTAGGGATACGGTCATGGTGGGCTAGAGTGATGTGGTGATCTAAAGAGCCCAGACTCCAGCTGAAGAGGCTCACATAAAAACAAACAAAAAACCCCAGAAAATGAAAAAGCTGTGTGCAAGTTTGCTGGCCCGGGAGGACACGCGGGGCCCCCAGTTTGCCATCCCCTGCGGCCCGCGGAAGCCGCCCAGGGGCGCAATGTGTTGATTTCTCCGCAGCGGGAGAGAAAGGCACCCAAGGGCCTGCCGGGTGGCGGGCCGCCGGGGAGGCAGGGGGCGCCCGCTCCCGCGCCCTGACCATCTGTGACCCGGCCCCCGGGGGCGCCTCCCGGGGTAGGTCTTCAGCTCCTCGCCCTGGACAGCCGCCCCCGCCCCCTGCCCCCTGACCTCTCCGCGTCCCCGCCTAGGCCCCACTCTGGCCCCCGCCCCCTCCCGCCCCCTGCACTGGCCCCAGGACCCTCTGATCTCGTGCCCGTCCCCCGCCGCCCGGCCCTCCCGACTCCGCCAGCTGGGCGGACCCTCAGTGGGGGGCCGGGGCCTCGGATCCCCGGGCCTAGGGCCCGCGCTGCTCTCCCAGCCCCGGGGCTCCCCCTCCTCTTTCTCTCCCTTTCCTTCCTGCCTCCCACCCCCGCTGAGGCGGCTTCCTTCTCCTCCCACCTCCCGTGGCTCTGGAATTCCTGGTGGAGCCTCCTCTGGCCCGGTCTGCGTTGGACTGTGCAAAAAACACCCCGGAGTGTGCCTCCTGGGTGTGCAGGACAGAGCGCGACCGAAGTGCGCAGACGAACGCGTGCGCGGGCAGCCCCGGCTGCATGCACCTATCTGGGGTGTTTAACGCGCACACTTGAGTGTTTCTGCATCCAACTGTGTTTATACACCGGTGTATAATTTTTTGTGCACACACACTCCGTGACGCTTGGGGAAACTTTTCTGAAAATCCTGGGCCTGGCAGTTTAAATATAAAAAGGCTTTGTTTAATGCCAGAAGCATTTCCCCTATGTTCTGGGAGTCGCAGAATATTCACCTGCTCCATTTCCCCCCCTTAAACACGTGGAGGCCTAGGCTAGCTTTGGGGGTACAGTGGGTAGATAGGGGTGCCCTAAGGAAGAGGTTCTTTTTACCATCCCCAAAAAGTTTTCTCAGGCCCCATAACCTCTCCCGTTTCTGTGTTTCTCTTGGGGCTGTTTAACTTTGAATCTTCCTCCTTTGATATCTGGAGTGTTAAAAGTGATGCCAACATAATTCTGGCTGTGGAATTGAAGTTACAAGGCGGCCAGGCCAGTATGAGGAAGGTTTCAGAGCAGGGAGCCTGGAGGATGTGGGGAGACGGTGGGCAAAGGGAGCAGAGTGACCCTTGGAGGGGGTGACTTCTTGAGTTGACCACTGTCAAATAGGGTCATATGGTTGCTTTAGTCTAATTACTTCATTGTACATTTACTAGCAGCCTTGTCTGGCACATAGTAGGTTCTAAACAAAGACAGCTGTCTATTATTTTATTGGGGTTTTGGAGGTGGAGGTACAGAATAGTGTATAAGAGCACACACTTTGGATTCTGGGCCTAAATCCTGGCTCCACAACTTCCTGTAGTGTAACTTTGTATAAATTTCTGCATTCCTCTTTCCTTCTCTTAAAGTGGAGCCAAGAGTGGTTACACACCTCCCAGGGATCTTATATGAGGATTAAATGAGTCAATTTACCCAAGCACTAGAACAGTACCTGGCACATGTAAGTGCTGTGTAAGTTTCAGTTTTTATTATCCCTCTAGAACAAGGCTTGGCACCACCTGTTTTAATATAGCCCTCCCTTGAGCTTAGAGTGTTTTACACATTTTTAAATGGTTGAGGTAAAAAAAAGAACACTCATTTCAGGATGCATGAAAATTATACAGAATTCAAATTTTAGTGTCCATAAATAAAGTTTTATTGGAACGCAGCCACACCCATTTGTGGCTATTTTCACACTACAAAGGCAGTTAAGTAGTTTCAACAGAGACCTTATGGCCTGAAAAGCCAAAAATATTTACTATCTGGCCTTTAAAGAAAAAGTTTGCCTAGCCCTGCTGGACAAGTCAGCTGTATATAAGTACAGGGGGTTTTGCCTGTTTGATCATTCCTGTATCCCCAGTGTCTGGAATAGTGCCTGGAACATAATAGATGCCCAGTAAGCATTTGTTGCATGAATGTGTTTGACCCCAGGCAATGGAGGGACTGAGGCTCCAGCCTTCCTGAGCTTGGCATGGGGGTCCATAGTGATTCAAGCAGATGCTCCTTTGGAGATCAGAAGGGGAAATCTCTTACCCCCACCCCCCACTCAACTCCTTAAGGGTAGGGGGCCAAAAAATCAGACTGGCTACAGGGAAGCTGCTGCTACTGAATCCAGCCTTGGTTCAAGCAGGCTAGGCAACTTTCTATCCAGCTAGGGGAGGGGAAAATTGGGGTCCCCACCAGGGGCCCCCATGCCTTCCCTCCCATTCTGGCAGATTCACAGCAGGAACTTGGGAGTTTGGAATGGCTTCCCTGAACTCCTTGGATGGGGATGCTCCATGTAAAAAGGATAGTTTAGGGTGGGCCTTCTCTTCCTCAGGGAAATAGGAAATAGAAGGCAGAGGAGCCAAGGCTCCCTGGGAGCATTTACTATGATGAGATTCCACCCACTTTGCCAAGCAGCTCTTCAAAGATGCTGGGGAAAGCTTCCTGTGACCTTGGGCTGGGAGAAATAACAAACCTTAGTGTGAGAACATGCATGGATCCTTCTGGCAGGGCATGGGCACCTGCCCAGGTGACTGGGCCTGAGGGTTGCAAAATGGAGAATCCCGCAGCTGCCAGAGGCTCCTTCCTTTATCCAGACTTCCCTGAAATTCTAATGTGTGCTGGGTGCTGGGCTAGGTGCTGGTGACGTTGCAGGGCCTGATACAGTCCCTCCCAGGCAGAGCTCATAGCCTTCTGGAACATAAATAACTATGATGCTTTGAGATAAGTGCCAAGGGCTTGACTGTGGATTGGCCACTGCTATCCCAAGTGGGCTAAGGAGACAACGGTACATTTTGCAGAAAGAGAAATCCATATGGCAAAAAGCACATGAGAAGAAACTCAATATGACTTCTGGTCCAGAAAAATGCAAGTCAGAGTATCACTTTAATGCCTATCAGATCAGCAAAAATAAAAATGGTGTTATCACTTAGCCCCAGTGGATCTGGGGGCAAAGACACTCATATCCATGGTTGATGCAAATGTGAACTGTTACGGCTTTGAGGGGAAAAGAAACTTGACAATGTACAGGCTGAATATCCCTTATCTGAAATGCTTAGGACCAAAAGTGTTTTGGATTTCAGATTTTGAAATATCTGCATTCTATTTACTAGTTGAGCATTTGTTATCAGAAAATCTGAGATCCAGCCAGGTATGGTGGCTCATCCCAGCACTCTAGGAGGCTGAGAAGGGTGGATTGCTTGAGCTCAGGAGTTCAAGACCAGCCTGAGCAAGATGAGACCCTATCTCACTGAAATAGAAAAACTAGCCAGGTGTGGTGGCGGGTGCCTATTCTCCCAGCTACTTGAGAGGCTGAAGCAAGATGATCACTTGAGCCCAGGAGATTGAGGTTGCTGTGAGCTATGATGCCACAACACTCTATCAAAAGTGACAGAGTAAGACTCTGTCTAAAAAAAAAAAAAAAACTGAGATCCACAATGTTCCATTGTTCCAATGAGCATTTCCATTGAGTATTAGGTCAGCACCCCTAAAGTTTTGGATGTTAGCGCATTTCAGATATGGAATTTTCAGATTAAGATGCTCAGTCTGTATAAACACAACCATACAAACAAAACCCATATACATGGTGTTGTCTAGCAACCACTTTCCTGAGATTCCATCCTGGGACGTATGGATAAGTATACAAGGATTCGTATCAAAGTGTTTTGTAGAAGTGACAAAAACATGGAAATATTTACACCCAACACGAAATGTTGTATTGTGACACATTTACCTATGCAATATTGTGTGGCTGTGAAAAATAATGGTTGGCGCTATTCCAAGTGCCCTGGAGGGCATCCAAGATGTGTGGACAAGTGACCAGTGTCTGTACCAGCCCAGCTTCTCCCTGTACAGGTACTTCTGTTTGTGAGTAAGGAGAATCTTTCCGGAAAGCTACACATGAGGCTGCAGGCCTTGGAAGTGGGCAGTGGGAAAGGGGTAAAAATAGCACGTCTACAGCAAAAATGGAAAAGTATCAACCAGTGGACAATGTTGACAGAAAATATGTAACCCAAGGTCTTACAGCGGGCACTAGAGTAAATCTGTAAAAGCAAATGTGCAGGTAGACAACTAGAAGATAGAGACCCAGAGGAAAACGTGCTTTAATATTCGGGTGGGTCTTTGGGTAATTTTCCTTTTGGATTTCTGCAATTTCAATATAATTTTTCTTATACAGTGTTTAAAAAATAGAGAGAGAAAGGTCATGTAATAGCAACATCATCCCCAGCTGCTCGCCGTGCAATTAATTCTGTCTGGGGGATGGGAAGGTCAAGGGGTTAAACTGAATCATGGAAGAAAGATAAGATGAGATGTCTTTTATTACTGAGAACCTGGCTAAAAATCGAGCTGGTTATGGTGTAAGAACAACTGTCTACTTTCCCCACCCCCACAACCCCTACTTCTGGGAGGGTAAAATTGGTTTCTTTCCAATAAATAATTATTTCAGCACCTATGCTGTTCTAGGCTTGCTGTAGGCACCAGGGACACACCAGTGAGGAAGAGTCACAAGGTCTCTATCCTCATGGAGCTTATGATCTAGAGAGAAAGATAGACATGAAATAAAAGCACAAATAAATATGAGACCAAGTAGGTAAAGTGAAATAATGATGCCGACAGCACAGCACGCACATAGGAAGTGGTGAGTGCCTAGCCTTGGTTAGTTCAATCAAGTTGGTCAATTTAAAGAGTTGGGGGCCAGGCACAGAGGCTCACACCTGTAACCCTAGCACTACAGGAGGCTGAGGCTGGAGGATCATTCGAGGCTAGGAGTTTGAGACCAAACTGAGCAAGAACAAAACCTTATTTCAACAAAAAAATAGAAAAATTAGCCTACCACGGAGGCATGTGCTATGGTCCTAGGTACTCTGGAGGCTGAGACAGGAGGATTGCCTGAATCCAGGAGTTTGAGGTTGCTGTGAACTATGATGATGCCACTGCACTCCAGCCTGGGAACAGACATCCTATGTTAAAAAAAAAAAAAAAAAAAAAGTTAGGGAAAGAGGTTGGCTCTTTTCACTAACTTTGACACTGCCAAGATGGTTGGACCCTGACAACTGTCACTCTGTAGAGTCTGAGAAGGAAGCCGCCATGCAGAAGAGCCAGGCAGAATGACAGAGAGAATGTGCCCGTGGTGAGCTTATTTGAATACCTAGATCCCTTAATGCCTGAAGCTGGAACCATACGCTTTCTGTTTAAGCCAGAAAGTTTCTAAATTGTTATTGTCATATTATTATCTCACTGCTTCTACTCTATGACTTTGCTGAAAGCTCAAGTGAGGCCAAGGGCCTGCCCAAGAGAGACGATTCAGCTTTTTTGGCTCTAGATTCCTAAATCCTGGTATTAGCCAGATAGATGCCTTTATATGAGGATAACTCCCCTCCACAAATTTGTGTGTGTGTAGGTAGGGAGGGAGTGTCCAAAGAAAGAGATGGAGCATCCAGGCTTCTAAGCTAGAGAATCACAACCTGCCGCCTGACCCAGGCAGGCGTCCCACCATGGCTGGCAGGCCCTTTGGCAGGTCTAGAGGTAAGAACCTGTCTGTCATTCCTGAGTGTGGGGTGAATACCCCCTCTCAACTTGGAGATGCCTGCTGGATATCTCTGCTCACCCCCTCCCAACAGAGCCCCCAGACCCCTGTGGAACTGACCCCCAGGGCCCTGCAGCCTTCTCCTTTGGAGGCTGGACACAGCCTGGCCCCTTCCCTCTGGCCAGGAGTCTGATCTTCCAGGACCTTCCTCTAAAGGCATCCATCCTCTCTGTATCCACCATTCCAAAAAAAAAAAAAAAAGGCACCCAGTAAATTAGGAGGCAGTGCTGGCAAGAGAAAGATAGGGTAGCCTTTGGTTTGGGGCAAGTCACTTCAGGCTTCAGACTGCGTCCCTGAAAAGGGTGACCCTTGCTGCCTCCCCTGCCTGTTGTTCATGAGGCCTTTTTCCTGAGGCCAAAAGTTCAAGATGATTCAGTCAAGGCCACTGGATCGTCTCTCCTGAAGTGTGAATACTTAACACTGGCTTTTCCAAACCTGATGGGCACCCAGGCAGCCCTTAGATTGTGCATTTTCAAGTAAGTGGAGGTGTGGAGGGTTCCTGGAAGGTCTGACTTGAAGCTGCAGTTGAGAAGTCATCCATATGGAAGTTACTCTCTCAGACAAATGTAACATCTCTTAGGTGCATGTAAGTATTGGCTACATCGTTTTCTGCATCTTCAAGATCTTTCCTAACTAAAAATGAACACAAAGGAATTTGGGGTCAATGGAGATTTGGGGGAAGGATATTCCCCCTCCCCCTATACCAACTTCCAGCCTAATACAATTGTCGCAGTTCCCACATACCATCTTCCTCTCTATAGCTGTCTAGCTATGTCTATCTAAATATCACCCTTCTAAAATCAATTTGTCAACTATTCTTCAGGCCAGGTGTAGAAACTGAAATTAACTGGCTATATAGGGGGACAAATCACCAACTTTAGAGGGAGTTCTGCCTTGATTTCAATCCCAGTTCCACCCTTTTGAGGGCTGTTTGACTTTGGATCAGTGAAGCAGCCTCTCTGTGACTCAGTTTTCTTTTGGAAAATAAAGATAATGAGCTTAAACAAGATAGACAGAACTCTTTGCAGGATATCAGGCTGGGCATTAGGTGCGAGTCCAATGGGAGAAAGGTTTAGAACGGAGGGGACTGTCCTTCCTCTAGCCCAGGGTATCTTGGTACCTCTCCTCACCCCTGCTTCAGACAGGATGCCAGGTTTCTCTGAGGTCCTGGGGTTCTGAGGGCAGAGGAGGGGAGAGTTTGCTTTTGGGACTGTTGGCTTTTTGAGGGCTGGTTTGTGCCCCCTGGGAGACAATGTCCCTGTCAGTCAAAGGGGGAGGCATGGGCTGCATATGGGGCCTGGTGAGAGCAGGGAGCTTAGCAGGGCAAGAGGTCCATGGCCAAAGCCCAGCCATGCACACCCCCACCCTGACCTGCAGGCCATGCTCTGCCCTCCCGCCCTCTTTTTAGCACTGGCAGCCTCTGGGGAATGTCTGGCCAGTTGGGAGCTGGCATGGGTAAGGGTAGGGGATGACCACTGGAATAAACAGTTATCCTTTCCTTCCCTTCAGCTCCACTCCTGCCACCCTGACAACCATGGCAGGTAGCAAAGAGACCTGGGGGCTTCAGAGAATGAACCAGACCTAGTTCACAGAATGAGCCAGATTGGGGAGATGGCAAACTGTTGGCCTGGAGCCCAATCCCACCAAAACCCTCATTGTAATACTCACACGTAGCTCAACAGTGGACAGTCTGTCTTTCCAAGGGAACAAGTTCCCCTTGACTCCCCACAGATCTTTCCAACCTCCTGCTGCCTCCTGCCTGGTCAGTACGGCCCTGAGGCAGCTGATCTTGGGGGCCTCCTGCACTCCTATCGGAAGGGAGGAGTGTCAGGCACCCCTGACTCCCAACATGGAAATTTCACCAGGCCAAAGACTTTTCTGCCTTGCCTGGCTGTATCCCCGTCATGGGCTATCATGGTGCAGGTCCCTGGGGAGGTCACAAATAAATGGTTGGGTGAAGAAAACATTTACTGATAGTCAGAGGTCTCTTTTTTGATTACTGTTCTAACGTGCTTTACCTACTGGCTTATTCAATCTTCATGACAGTCCTGCAAGGTAGGTACCAGTATATCCCTGATTTCACAGATAAGGAACTGGAGGCCCGGAGAAATGAAATCCCTCCCCGGGAGGCCTATGAGCTGAGAGTTCAAAGCAGGCTGTCTGCTTTCAGGTCATCCCATGGTGGCCTTCCCCAGGGTCGCAAGGAAGGGCACCCTTATGGAGCAATCTCGGGATATCGAGGCCTCACCCTCCTTAACTCTCCCAACTGTTCTTTGTTACCTGGAATTGGGAGTGTTGGCTTCAAGGTCAGCTCTGCCATTACTTGGCAATGTGATGTTGGGCAAGTCTATTCACCCCTGGATATCAGTTTCCCCATCTTTCTAGTCTAAGACTAGATCCTCTCCCAGGGCCCTTCCGAGTCTAAAGCCCAGAATCCTATTGCTTTTGTAAGGGGGACCTTTACAAGGTCATTCAATTTCTGCCCTTGACAAACAGGCCCTCCAGGAGTCCTTGGCTTGGCCAAATGGCAGCTCTACTCCCAGGGGTAGGAGGAGGTTTGGAGTGCTGGCAGAAACTTCCCAAATCCTCCCTTCACTCCTGCTGTGGCCTTGGCTCTGGGCAGGGGCTCCAGGGCCTCTCCCAGTGGGTGCTGGAGGCCAGAGCTGCCTTTGTCTGCTGCAGGAGGCCAGCCAGGCGGCTGCGGCTGCAACCGGCCCCTGCCCAGGCCTGGGAGATGTTTTTTTTTTTTTCCTGTGTGTTGCAGCTGGGACCATTTATAATAGGAAAAAAAGAGAATGACCAGGCCAGCCGGCTGGAAAATAAAGAGACTTAAAAAGAAAAGGGCTAGGCCTGTTCTTCTCCTGTGGAGGCTTTGGTTAAGCAGAAAGTTTTAGTTCCTTTCTGAAAGGCATTTGGGCTTTTGAAGTCCCCTGCGGGAGCTCCCTCTGGCCCCTGGGAAGCCAGGCCCTGGCATGTCCCAATGTGCAGGACCAAGATGGGGCCAGGCCACTCAGAGGAGGCACTAGGAGGCCCTGGGAAATACTGTGCCCTGCTGGGTCCACTGTGGTCAGACCCCCTCCACCCCCCTCTGCTCCTATCCCAGTAGGCCCAAGCCCCATAACCTCCCTTTGGTGGCCTTTCGCCTGAATTTCTTTTGCTCCCTCCGGCTTTGAACTCTGGCCTGGTGCCATTGGGCTAGAGGGTGGGAATAAGCCTAGATCTGCTTTTTCATTCAGAGAACCAAAGAGATTTTGCAAATGGGGAGACTGAGGCAGAGAGAGAGAGTTTGCCTGAGCCCACCCAGGGAACCTGTTGTGTGTGCTTTGCCTATAAACATTAACGTAGCTAACATTTATTAAGCAATTACAACGTGGAAGGACCCAGTGAATCAATCCAGGTAAGAGGCAGATAAAGCAGGTGACTGTGCTCCGCCTCCCTTCAGGGAAGCTGCCTTACCCGCTGTCTTCTTGCCCTTCATCAGCACCAGTCCTTGTGAGCTGCTTCCTTGTCAGCCCAGCCCTGCAGCATCTTAGCCTCCACTGTCACTGAAGAACTACAATCAACACATAACTAACATAAAACCCGTGCCTACTACGTGCAAAGTGCCGTGTATTAGGCATGGTATAGCACAAGCTCATTCTGTGTTCTCCCCACTTCATGATGGTAGGTCCCATAGGTGTCACCCATGGGTGACATTTTCTCATTTTCTTCTCTCTTTCTTTCTTTCTCTTTGTTGAGACAGAGTCTTACTCTCTTGCCCTGGGTAGAGTGCCATGTTGTCATAGCTCATAGTAACCTCAAACTCTTGGGCTCAAGGGATCCTCTTGCCTCAGCCTCCAGCCAGCTGAGACTATAGGTGCCTGCCACCACGCCTGGCTAGTTTTTCTATTATTAGTAGAGATAGAGTCTCACTCTGGCTCAGGCTGGTCTCAAACTCCCGAGCTTAAGCAATCCACCCTTCTGGGCCTCCCAGAGTGCTAAGATTACAGGCAGGAGCCACCACGCTCTACTTGGTGACATTTTCTTACTGCTCATGACTACCTTCTGCCATTGACATTCTCCTTATTTTATAAGGGTGCCCTGCCCCAGGTGCACAGCTGGTAAACTGTAGAGCTGGGGTTGGAATTTAGAGCTGTCTGCCTTTCTTACCTGTCTAGAACCCACCATTTACCTCTGCTCAGCTTCGTGCCTGCTCCTTCAGTCACCATCACTCACTGGGCAGGAGGTAGGCGCCATGTTTCAATGGGGGTACATAACAAACCCTAGGCTTCTGCCATGAGATTTTAACCTAGTTGAATGGGCAAAAGCTTTCTGTTGTCCAGCAGAAAGCCTTCATGGGCACCTCTTCTGTACACTGCACAGACTGACACTTTTCCTCCCAATGCCATCACTAAGTTCTGATATCTGCAGGATATGGGTATGTAACAGGGAGCAGTATAGATACAGCCCTGGTGACCCTACTTCTCTCCTTCCTGTTGGTGGCACTGGGGGCCCAAAGGCATTATATGTCCTGGGCACAGGGACCGTGCATGCTGATGTTCTTTGAAATCTCTATGGTATTTGTCCTAGGCCTGGGCATCTAGTAGATGTTTCCATGATAGTAGGGGGTGGGGGAAAGGAATATGTACAACAGGTGGGAAAAAAATCAGATTTTTTTTGTTTTCTGTGCAAAATGATTTAAACGAGTTTGGTCTTTCTTAGTAGATAGAAGTGGACACAAAAGGGGTTGGAGGAGGGATAAGCGTTTTCTACTCCCCAATAACCTCTCTACCAGGTGATAATGAAGGCAGACCAAATTCTGCCTCATGCATCAACGATTATTAAACAGACATTTAGTGGCAAAGCAAGACCCTGTAAGGACAAAACAGGTCCTACTGCCAATTTTGTCAGGTCCGTGAAGTCTCAACTCTCTGTCCTTCCAAGTTATCTGACCACTCCCAATAGGAAAGGTACACCCATCACATCCCCAGGCAGGATTCTGTGTCCTCTTCTGAGCACCATACAGTCAGAAATCCTGCTCAATGGCTGGAGACAGAACCTCTTAGGGATCAAGGTGTGGGCGTAGGGGTGTACTCTAGGGATATGGGCTACCCCAGCCTTGCTGGCTTCATAGTCCCTAATCATATGAAGTAAGGTCATATTTGCTAAACTGTACCATGAATTCCTTTAATTTTACCAATGAGAGACCATTTTAAAATCTATCATATTTTTGGATGTCAGTTCTCTAATAAGATTGGTTGGTGGCTGATTGAGCAAGTGATGGCCGAAGCAGTTTTCGTACTGGGGGCATTTTGTCTGACCATTCCCAGTTAAAGTTTAAGACATTGGGTATGTTACCACATTCATTAAACTTAATTTCTAAAATATTATCTTAAAATTAAAAAAAATTACACTGAAAAAAAGTAAAGCTAATCACAGTCATCGTGAAAAACATATTTAAGAGAACAAAGCAGAAACTGAACCCAAGTCAAGTGACCCTAGGCTGGAGTGTGCCGCACACCCAGGGCAGCTGGAGGTGGCCTGGGTAGAGGCTCTTAGTCCTGGGGCCAGGAGTTTCGAGTTTTCTGAGGGTGTGAGTCCATGGGGACTCTCCTGCCGAATTGGTTTCCTTGCTGCCTTGTGGGTGTTCCCTGCAAAGACTGCTGATGCTTGAAGAATTAAATAATTATAATAATGATAAAATAGAAATGGCTTTCCCAGCTGAACAGAAACTGGAGAAGATGAGGAGGTTCCCACACCCGCCTTATTGTTTTTGGCACCATGCTCCTATGGCCCCAGAGAGGCAGATGTCTGGGTCCGCTGCTGGCCTCTTTGAGTTGTGGTCATGGGGGGGGGCAATGGGAACCCCTGGGGAATTTCAGGAGCATCTGCAGGGATTACCCTCCCAAAAACATCAGGCTGAGAACTAAAAGCAGAGAAAGGAACTGCCTTACTCCTTTCTGAGCCCTCAGAGGCCTCAAGACCAAGCTCCGTGAGAAGAACCCTCAAAACGCAAATTCTGGTGTAGAGGTGGGGAAGACCTGGGCTCATGGTTAACAGTCACGCTGCCAGGCTATCTCCTGGAATGTCTGATCAGAAGGCATTACCACTGCCTCCTTCTTATGGCCCAAGAAACTTGGATTACACAAACAGATGTATAATTAAAATAAAACAGAAATGCACAAAGCCTTTTCCATAGACCTAAAGAAGCTAAAAAGTTTCTAAAAAGCAGGGGTATTATCTGTCTCAAGGGAACGCAAGCTCAGAGGTACTCAACAGTGCAAGGAGGGAATTTCCACCTGTGTGACTGGCATCTTTCCCTATGAATATGGTTGATTTTGGAAGCAGTGAAGGTGAGAGAGGAATGGTAAGAGAAGAAAGTGGAGGCCTAATTACTGCATTTGTGGCCTCACTCTAGGCCAGACCGGGGGCAGCACTTTACTAACAGGGCATCCTCAGAACCACCTCATGAGATCCATGCAGTCTGTATTCCCATTTTGCGGATGAGAAAGTGGAGGCACAGAATGCCTTGCTGGGGATCCAGCTAGGCAATGAGAGAGGGTGGGTTGGAAAATAGATCATACTGACTCCTAAGCCCGGCTATGATCGTCTCCTTTGGCTCTTTACCAGAGCTGTGACAACTTCCCCTTAGAATCACCCAGCTCTTTCTTGCCTCAGGCCCTTTGCACACACTGTTCACTTTGTGAGTAACTCTTCTCCATCTTCTTCTTTGAGTCCCTTTTTCTTCTCTTTCAGGCTCTCAGCCAGACGACCACTATGAGCTTCTGGTTTTTTTTGGCCTCATTCATACTGTATCATTTCTTCTCAGAATTGATCAAACAGTAACCGAGTAATTATATGTGTGGCTATTTATGAAAAGTCAGCCTCCCCCACTAGAAAACATGCCCCAACAGGGAGGAACGGTGCTCCTTCTTGTTCACTGTTTTACCCTCAGTTTTGGCACACAGTAGGCACACAATCACAAAGAAAGGTGGAAGAAACAAATGAACAGAGGAATGAAAGACTAGGGGGAAAGACTGGGGGAGGGGGATAAATCTCCCCTCCCCAAATGACCGTTCATTATAGGCTGATGCAAGTTCTCTCCAGTAGAGGCTTCCAGATTCAAGCAAAATAACCATAAATAAAAATCGCTAATTCCAGATTGTCTATTATTTAAGTGGCTGTTGTCATTTAAAGTAGAATGTGCGTGTGTGCTAGTGTGTATGGAGGGGCGAGAAGGTGGTCATTTGGTTCCTTACAAAAAAGTCTCTCTTGACTCTGTCTGGGAACTAGGCAGGGACATTAGAGGCCACAAAAGGAAACTTACCTTATTTCACCTCCTGTCCTACCTGGTCTCTTTTGGCTCCCAGACCATACTGCACCATGGACTGCTCTGGATGACACCTGCCTCTTTGTGGACAATGGAGTAAGAAGCCCCACTTGCTGCTTCTGAGAAAGCATCCTTATGCAGCTGGGCACAATGTTTCCCCTCCTCCAGCCAAGACTTCCAGGGAAGATGCACCTTAGTGTCGGCAAATTCTACATTTTCTCAAAAACATCAACTTGTAATTTCTCTTGCGTTTATGATGGTGGCCTCTTATAGTTTACACCGAGTTTCCACAACCATGCCTTTGAACAGGGCATGAGCAGTTGTCTGCTTTGATGGTGAAAGAGCATAGGCCGGAAGGGGCCTTTCTCACCCAGGGAAGGGCTCAGACCCAGGATTCCCCACTGGAAGTAGGAAGGAGGGGGTATAAAACACCACTTGAAAATGACCTCTTTCTGGTCCAAGGTCATCAGGCTGGTGAGAAGCAAGGCCCAGGTGTCACCTGGTGTCCCTTGAGGACCCTGTGGTCCTAGCAGAGCAGGGTAGTGGGGGTGGCCGTGTGCTGATTTTGGGCGGGGGGGACATTACTGTTTTTTTGCTCCTTTGAGACTTTCCCTAAAACAACATTTTTCTGGAAGGAGTTAAAAATGAAACAAGTTTCAGAGGAAGCGGGCCAGGCTGAGGTCGAACTCCCTTCCCGCACCCTGACTGCCGCGAAACTTGGAGTGAGGGAGGGATGAGCATCCGGATGCAAACTGCGTGACAGCGACACGTGGTGGGGGGGTGTTCAACAAACTTTGCGTAAAGCTCCGTTACCAGGGTCTTTGCAGATCAGTTCGGGATGAGTTATCGGTGGCCCGCTGCTGTCACTCACCTCCGGCCTCTGAGCCTTCTGCAGTTCCCTTGGGATGGTAAAAGGGCAGCGCCAGGGGTTCTCCAACGTCCCCTCCATGCGCGATGGCTCCCTCCTTTCTTCCAAGAGACTCATTTCCCACTAAGCTCCTTTTGTCCGGCCTCCTCCGCCCCCCAGGCCTGGGCATGAATTGCAGTCACCAGCCCCCCAGAGAGCCTCGGCGGGGGACCTGGGGGTGCTCTCCGCCCCCTCCCCCTAGGAGAGGCAGCCCACGGCGGGAGCACCCCGGAGCCCAGGCCAACTGCCCCCCTCCCCCAGCGTGTGCCATCTGCCGCCTGTCAGCCTCTCTCCGCGGGCCTCGATCCCAGGCGCCGGCGGGGGTAGGGGGAGCGGCTGATTCAGCCCCTCCTTCTTGGCTCCTTCCCAGGCACCTCGCGGCCTCTGCCCTCTCCTTGGCCCTTGGCACGCTCTCTTAGGCTAACTCTGGCCATCCCTCGGCTTGGAGAGGCAGTTCGCATCCCCTCAGCGAAGGCCGAGAGGTTGGGCACTCTCAGACGCACAAGCTGGGGAGGGCGGCGGCCAGGGGTGGCAGCCTTAAGACAGAGAGGGCGGCTCTTAGGGGACGTCCCTGTTCTGGCCCTGGCCCCGCGGGGGATCTTTGTTTTCTGTCTCCCAATGTCAGAGTGTCCACCTAGGCATCCTGTTTGGTCCGTCACCAGACTCTACCCCTGGGAAGGCTTCGGGCGCGCAGCGGAGGAGCCCGCCTGCCTCAGGCCTTTCTCCGCAGCCTCCAGCCCGCGCTCCCCAGCCGCGGGGAGTGCGGGGGTGGCATCTACCTCCGCAGTCAGCCCAGCACTGGGGTTGGCTAGCAAGGCCCGGCGAGACCGCGAAGCGAGCGGCTGGCGGGCAGGCGGGGGAAC
The DNA here is from genome assembly GCF_027406575.1 of Nycticebus coucang. Lineage (NCBI taxonomy): Eukaryota > Metazoa > Chordata > Mammalia > Primates > Lorisidae > Nycticebus > Nycticebus coucang. The sequence goes on along the minus strand of NC_069781.1, from coordinate 148,666,531 downwards.
CGCGGGGTGCGGGCACCCTGCGTGGGGCGGGCGCCGCTGCCGGGCGGGCTCCGGCGCTGCTCTCGGCGGGCAGCGGGTTTTTCCGTGAAAGGTTGCCCTGGGTAACTCGTCTCCGAGGGGACACAACCCTCCTCTCTCCAAGTGGCAACTTATCGATCCGCGAGATTGATAACCCCCAGCGCCGCGCCGCGCACCCGCTCCGCTCGCCTGGCTCTAGGCGCGCCGGCCCAAGGTGGCGCCACTCACCCGGGAGGGGGGCGATGTCGGGGTCTCTGTCCACCCAGGACCTGGAGTTCTGCAGCCAGTGGGGGAGGGGGACTTCAAAGAAATGGTTTCGGGGAGTCGCCGAGGGGAGACTTTTCCCAAGACCCACCCTCTCCCAGGCCTCCTTGAGACCGGCGTCTCAACTGGCTCCCAAGAGGCAGGGACGTTAGGCGCCCCCTGGTGGCGGGGGCGAAACTTTGTGAAAAGTGGCAGCTGGTTTATCTTGTCAACCGCAGGGGGAGCAAAGTGCCACTGCAGTGTTTTGGGGGTAAGGTGTTCCCTTTAAAAGCTTGGCTAGAAGTGCGCACCAGGCGCAAGAATCCTACAGATGCAGGTGTAGAGGGCGCGTGGGGTTGGCCCAGTAGTGTTAGAGTTTGTTGGATGTTAGGCAGGGGCAGCTTTTGAACGTTGACCAGTGGGCAAAAAACTGAGACGAAAAAGCCAGGTTTGGGATAATTCATGTACGTGGGGCATAAATCGCGGGTGCAGAAATGCTAGGGGTCTCGCCTCGGTTTGCTGCCTCATTCTCACTTTTTGTAGTTTGTGATGCTAAGGCATCCTGCAGAGCTTGACAGCCGCGTTGGCCTTGTATTTGTTCCCTCCTCCCGCCCCTGGTGCCGCCAGCCTCCGAGCCCCGGACCCGCGTGCGGGTGCGGTACCCGCGCCCGCGCCGTGCCTGCCGCCGCCGCCGCGGTCCGGGTTTTGCGGACGGCCGGAGCTGTATTTCCAGCGCTGTCCATCGCTCGGTGCTGTTGGCCCTCTCTCCGTCTGATCCGAGCCGGAGCAGTGCGGGGCGCCCCACGGGATCAGAGCGCTCCCCCGCCGGGACTCCGCTCCTCACATCCTCCTGCTGGGACCCGGCTACATTTCCAGCCAAGCCTGGCTTTATTATGTGTCTCTGCAGTGCAGCCCCAGCAGCCGGATCGGGAGGAGGAGAGCCAGCGACCACAAAGAAGACAGGAGCGCTAGGGAGGCTGGCGGGCGGGCCGGCGCCGGCTGGAGCGCGGAGGAGCCGGGGCGCAGCCGCCGCCGCCGCTGCCCGGGAGGACCGGAGCCCGGCCGCCGCCGCTGCTGCCTGCTCGTCCTCCTCCTCCGCCACCGCGGCCACCGCCTCCCCCCTCTCCGAGCCCTTGGCCCATGGAGGCAGCTAGCGGGGCCGGCGACTTGGCACCGGCCTGGGGATCGGCTGCGCACAGCGCGCTGAGCACCGTAGCCCGAGGGCAGGTAGCGGAAGCCCGGCGCACGGGCTGAACGATGCCCGGGGCACGGGCGCGCCTGCCCGCCGCCGCCTGAGCGCCCCGGCGCGCCCCTTCCTCCTCCAAGGGGCCGGCACCGGACCGAGCTGAGAGCCAGAGAAGGGGGCGTGAGCCAGGGGCCCCAAGCCGCGGCTTCCGAGCCACGGCGGCCGTTTCGAGGCTCCCTTCCAAGTAGGCTGAGTTGAGGGATCCCCCCATCCGTCGTAATTTCCAAACCAGGCGTTTGGGTATTTTTTGAGCCATTAATATTTATTATTTTTTTGTGCGGCAGGGGATAATTTGAAGGCTTTTTATCAGGGGGTACTGAGCTTCCGCGCTCCCGACCGCCTCCCGGTCTCCACCCCCCCTGAGACCCTCTCGACTCCAGCCCGGTTCCCCCTCCTCAGATGGGTTCATTGTGAGCTCCGCATTGGGCTGCGTGGCCGGACGCCTGCAAACTTTGCACAAAAATCCGGCAAGGGGCGGAGGAGGAGGAGAAGGAGGAGGAGGGTGAGGGTGGCGGTAGGGTGGGGGAGGGAGGGAGGGGGCCGCAGGGGCCGGGGGCCGGCGGGGGGTGGGAGGAGGAGGGGGGCGGCTTTTTTTTTTTTTTTTTTTTTTTGCATAACTCGGCTCGGCCGAGTGGCCTCCGGACTCCCCGCGCCGCTGGGACCGCCGCTGGGACCCGGAGCCCCCGGCTGCCGCATTGCAACAGGCAGGGCCCAGGCGCGCCCCCCGGGCTTACCCCCGCCCACGAGCGGCCTCGGCCGGCCCGGGCCGCCCCCCTCAGGGAAGCCGCCCGGGACCTGCGGTCCGCTCCCCACAGCCGCCGACCCGGCTGCAAAAAAAAAAGTTTCCAAGAGGCAAACGGAGAAGGGGGAGAAGGGCTGCCCGGAGCGGCGGGGGGCGGCGGGGGGAGCCGGCCGCGGAGGGCAACGGAGCGCCCGGAGCCCCGGACATGTCCAGGCGGAAGCAGGCGAAGCCGCGCTCGGTGAAAGGTGAGCGAGCGAGGCCTGGCGGAGGCGCGAGCGAGCGAGGAGGGAGGGAGGGAGGGAGGGAGGAGGGACCGGCGAGCGGGCGGGCGGCCGAGGACCCGCGCGAGAGAGCCGAGAGGAGGAGGAGGCGGCGGAGGAGGCGGAGGCGGAGGAGGAGGAAGAGGAGGGGGAGGTGGAAGCCGGCAGCGGGAGGCGGAGGCGGAGGCGGCAGAGGGGGCTCGCCGCGGACACCCTCCACGCCAGGATCCTCCCTGGGCCCGGTGCCGCGGCCCGCGGGGACCCGGGCCTGGGGGCGCCGCCAAGGGGCTCACGCCTCTCCCTCGGTGCGGGACCCGGGCCCGCGTGGCCAATCAAGGGGTGCGGGCCGGAGTTGGCGGGCATTGCGAATCTCGGCGGCGGCAGGAGGAAGGAAGAGGCGGAGAGGACCGGCGTTCGGGAGGGGAGGCAGGCAGCTCCAAGGCCGCCCTCGCTGGCCCTGGGCCTGGCTGGTTTTCTCCGACCCCAGCATTGCAGCCCGGGGAAGCGGAGAGCGACGGGCGCTGCCTCTGCGCGCCTGGGGCGCCGCGCCCTCGCCCCGGCCGCCCGGCGCCCCCTCCCGCCCCCAGGCCAGGCTGCGCTCCCGGCACGGGCCCCCGCACTTCCTGCCTCCTCCACGGAGGCTGGCGGGGCAGGGAGCCTCTGCGAGGAGTTCATTGTCTGCGACGCGCCGGCGGGACGCTGGTCCCCAGGGGAGCGCGGCGGCTGCGGTGCGCGCCCCTCCCCGGAGGGCGTCCGGGAGAAGACCCTGGGCACTCGCACCTTCGACACCCAGGCGGGCTACTAGTACCAAGTCTCCGGTTAGCTCACATAGGTTTACAGGTACACACACACACACGCACACACACGCACCTTCTTCATCCCCAAGCTTTGCTCTCGGTTTCCTCCTAGGGCTTCTGGCTCCAGGGGTCCCAGGAGAACTGAGGTCCTGGGGAAAGGCTGCACGCCAGCAGCTGAGCCCCTCCCTGCCCTTCCATCTACAGGCGGCTCTCCCAGCCTCGCCTGCTGCTTTGTCCCCTTCTCAGCCTCTCAGATGGGTGACTGGCTGCCTGTCAGCATTGGGAGATGATTAAGGAGCGGTAGGATGAGAGCGGCTAAGTCTCTAGAGCCAAAGTCTTGAGGCCCTTGTCCTCCCCCAACTCCCCTGATGACCTCTGGCCTAAGCCCAGTTCTGCTCTGAAAAGTTCATTTCCTGGAGACCGTCGCGGGAAGGCGGTGGGGCTCGCTCCCTTCCTGCCAGCCTTGTGCCTGGCTGGAATGGCTGCAACTGAATCTGGCTAGGAGGGTCCTAAGACATCCATCATCTCCTAAAGTCTCAGGAGAGCCAGGGCCACCCGTCCCAGAAGAGACCTTCACCTTCCTGCCGAGTTAGAAGGAGACCAACTCAGTCCAGACTCGGAGCAGGCCTGCTCTCCCTCCTTTTTTGCTTTGAGAGTAATTGGTTCTGCTCTCCTTATCCTGCCTGGTTTCCCATCAGAAGTAGCTTGTCCTGCTCCACAGAACTGGGGGTTCAGAGGGTTTGTTCTGATTGAGGGACAAGGAAACTGGAAGAGAGACTACCAAGAAAGGACAGGAGAGAAGGGGAGCGGTCGTCCTTTGGCCGAGGGGTCTCTGGCTTGAAATCATATCTGATTTCTTTTTTCCCTGGCTCACTCCTCACTCCTTCAAGAGCCACCCACTTTAAGGCGGCCCAGAAGAAAATGTAGAATTGGATTTTCTGGCTGGAAAAATAGTTTTGCTTAACTTGGGCAAACCTATGTAGCGGGGAAGATTTTTTATAAAGATGCAAATCTTGCTTACCTAGAACCCCATCCGGTGTCTCCAAACTGTACTCAGAAGTTGAGACCCAGAAAGCAGAGGTAGAACAGTTTGCAGTGAACAGATGGGTGGGTGTTAACAGAGTTGCTCGAACTGAATTCTAAAACTACTCTGGATCTCTGAGAAAGACTCAAGAATTGGTCTTCAGCCTTTCATGAAATGAGCCTTGAAGTGATTTTTAATGAGTGCCTCTCTCTAAACGTGTAAGTGTGCATGTTTAGCAGTTCCAGCAGGTTGTTGGGGGAAAGACAGCAAAGTAGGAACAAGACCAGCAAAGGCGTTTTGAGACTCAGTGTTGTAAATGTGTCAAACACACAGTGCCTTTCTGCCCTTGGAGTCTGAGACCCCCTGTTTCTCCCCAGGGCTCTTTGCATTTTCCAAAAGCAGCTACAACCCTGTCTCTCACTGTTGTGCCTTTTATTTAGTTTACTGGGGGTGAATAGGGTGGAGATGTGGACACTTATCAAGGGAAGAATTAAGAGAAAAGATAAATAGATAAGACTTACTGCAGGAGATGGATTTATTGCTTTTCAAGAACTGCACCCCTTCTCTCAAGCAATATTCAGAAGTGTGTGCTTGAGTGTGGACAGCTCCACACAACCACTGTTTGAAACGACAAGGTCTTCACCTTTAAAGATGCTTGAAGGTGCTTCTTAGGAAACAGCGGTGTCTTTTAAATTTTATTTTATTTTGCCTCTCCTGCTGAGTGTCAGGGCTAATGTGGAGGCATTGTGGACTTCCCCAGCCTGGAGCATTCTGCTGTGAAAGTCGCTTGACCGTAATTTGTAATTGATCTCGGAAATGTGAAAGCCCATAGCAGGAAGGAAAGACAGAAATATAACATTTTCGAATGGATGCTCAGAAAGTATGATTTGAAAGCACAGGCATTGCTGCTTTGAAAATCAAACGGGCCTGGGGAGGGGTCTCCTGTGTACTCATGTATACAACCTCCTGTCAGGAGTGGGGTCACTTGTCCCCTCAGGATGGTTGTCCTTCTTTGGAAAACCCAGCTTGCAGGAGGACATCCAGCAAATCTGGAAGGGTGCCAGGCAGTAGGGCAGGGAGAGAATAGCCTTATTGGTTTTCAAAAGCCTGTGATTTAAAAAAAAACAACCAAACAAAAACCCCCCACAAAACCCAGTAATGCCATGAATGTTACCAAAGTCACATTTTCTGACTGATTTTCCCTCCCTGCACCCTTTCGCCCTTTTTTGTTTCCTGGTGGTGTGGTGTGGCAGTTGCAATGATTCCTTGCCTTTGATAATTTTGGCCTCATTCTCCTGTGCTGTTCTCCTCATGCTCACTGATGTTATTTTGGCTGATGTTATCAGGTGGTTTGGTACGGATTGCCTGGATGTTCTCTCTGCCACTCAATATTAAGGGGGCCTTCCCTCCCCACCCCCAGCTTTCTTAGATCCACACGACAGCCTCTACATTTACACAGAAAATTAATACATCTTTTCCCAGCCTTAGTTTAAAACTTTTGAATCATTTTAATACTGTCAATTTTCTCCATCTAGTAACTGCCTGTTAATTACAGTTCTTAAATTAATTAGCACTCAGGCTGTGTCCGTGCACCCCCAACCCCAACATCCAAAACCACCCCCAGTGACTTCTCTGCACTCCCCTCCCCCTCTTTGTCCTCCTCTCCTGCCAGCATGTAGCTCCTCAAAAGTCCATCTTATAAATTTGGTGGTCTAGGGACTTGGGAACATTGTGTGTGTTTCCATGGAAATAATTGAGATGTAATAAATAGAGGCGTTCTGAGGTTACAGGTTTCTTGATTCAGCTGAGACCACATACAAGTGTAAATTGTCGAGAATTGTTTGGCTAAATGTACATGATCTTGTAGGAAGCGCAAAACAAATCCTTTATAGGTTCTTTAGCTTTCTGTGTGGATCAGGGTAGCTGACATTTAATCCTAATATTTAATCCCCACCCCCACGGATGAATTTATTGATTTCCAGCTTTGGAAGGGCCTGTTTCATTCTAGAAAACATCCTTTATGTCTAGTAATTGCTGTTTAGGTGTTTACACCTGTTTCCTTGCAAAAACTTAATAAGCAATAAAATAAGATAACTATGTGCCTCTGGCAGGAGGATCCTGCTTAAACGTTTAACTGTAAGGTGTCTGGTATGCATTAATAATGAAAGGTGCATGATGCAGTGACTTTGTAGTCGTGAAGTAATTCAGTAGAACCAGCCAGCCCTGGCAATGTTGTGGCATGCTACGGTGTGTTAACAGAGGAGGAAGAGGGGGAACCGAGGAAGCAGGAAACCAGAGCACAGCATCTTTTGAGTACAGCGTTCCTAGCTGAAAGACGAAAGGCTGGGGATCTGGTTCAGTCTAAGAGAAAGTTGCAATAATTGCTATATCGGTAGCCAACTCTTAAGCTAGTGGCTGTGGAATTCTTCCCCTGATGTAGGATTTAATAGTCTGGCAATTAGATGCATTGATTTCTCTTAACTGTTCATTTGGATGTGTAAACGAAAGGAACCTACCACTGAGGCTGATGGTGCAGGCATGCTGCCTGGCTCTTTGAAAAAGGCTGATTTAGGTGGTAGTGGTGGGAGTATACGATTTTTCAGGGCAGTGTTGTGACCAGTTCCCTCTTCCTTTAAAATTTCTGCCCATTTTGCAAGCGAAATGAATGCACTTGTGGTTCAAATTCTGTTTGAAAATAACAGTGTCCAGTTATATCTGAAAAGTAAACACATCCTTCTTTTACTGCAGATACTTATGATAGAGTAACATCTCTGTCTTTGAGTGCCTGGACTCAGTGGCATATTTTTGGCAGGTGATCTGTTGGGTTAAGTCACAAAACATCTTGGGCTCTGAGTTCTAGAGCGTCCTCTTGCTAAGTGAGTTCTCTCTCTCTTCCTCCTCCTTGACAGTAGTTCGAGACTTGTGGCCACCTAGACCCGAGTCTGTCAAGCCCTGAGTGAGTGTGGGATGGCATCTTGGAAGGATGTATGACTTCAGTGGCTTGCAAAGTGTGTAGAAAATGAACTGCCTTGAGCATTAACCCCTCTAACTTCCTGCTCCTGGGCTTGCAGTTTTCTAGAAGTACTACCAACTGTTGACATGCAGGCATCTGAAACTGTCTTATGGTAAGCAAGCAGAGGATGGCTAGATTTCCTGATGCTCCATGGTTTTGTCAAGGTGGGTGGGTTTAGTTCACTATTTGTCAGGCAGAGGTTAAGATTAGATCTGCTTTCCCACACCTGGCTAAAGCAAAGCCCAGCCTTGTCTGTGGTATATTGGTATTTATTTGCAAACAATATTATCTTCTTGTCTTGAAAATGTTTGCACTAGATATTAAGGTTCCTTCATACCTGTGAGTCTAGGGTAATTACAATAGAAAAGTGTATTGAAAACTGTTAGTGGGCCCCTCATTGTGGTGGATAGCCAGGAAAACCCTGATACAGCTCAGTTGGGGAATTTGACAATTTTTGCAGATTCCTGTCAGTTTGCAAGGGCATTTAGTGCGTAGACACGTTAGAGGAGTTTTGTACCACACATTGGACTAATTAAGGCTGGGTTGGTGTTAGTCTGCTTGAAGTTTTTGGCACGGGCCGTCAGCTCCCTCAGCCTACTGTGGGAGAGGCAGAGTGATGCAAGCGGGGAGACGCTGAGGGAAACTTTTGATTCACAAGTTACCTGCCAGGATTGGTGGCAGCCTACGACTGGGGTTGTGCACTCAGTAAATAAAATACTTTACTGCTTTCAAGGAGCGCCAATTAGCTGATTGCTCCGTGCGACTGTCTTCAAGGAGAAGGCTGTTTTACCTATCTTCTTGTACAAAGGTTTGATTTTTAATGTCTTGTGAAAAGGATTCTCTTTGTCTTGATTGATGTCAGGAATAAAAGCATGATGGTAATATCCCTTTGAAAGCTATTGTATTGTCAGCCCTGGCTGACAGCGGGAGGGCCTCCCAGCGTTATAGATTAGTGCTGTGAAAACACTGACATTTTCTTTGTTACGTTGCTGTTGTTCTACTTGCAAAGTCAATTACACAATGTGGGAGCTCAGTTACGAGTTGACTTTGGAAGTAGCAATGTCTTTCATTCTCTTTTTAAAGATATAATTTTCCTTTGTTGTTGTTGTTTTATTTTCTTTCTTTTTTAACCTCCCTGGTCCAGTTACCTCCTCTCCCACAACTGTCCCCCCCCACCCCCCAAGAGTCTGAACATGTTAGGTAGGCAAACAGACTCTGGTTTCAATGGTTACTAGTCGAATTCAAAGATTGCCACATCATTATCTCCAGATTCTTCCACTCATTCACATTTTAGAGGCATTTTATTGATAACAGTGACTAAAGCAGCCAAGATACATAAAAAAACCCATCAAATGAGATTGCAGTGCTGATAATCTCTTGTCAAGTGGGTGTTCTGTGGATCTGTGGTCATTGAGGTTGGCAAATTCAGAGTTTTCTTTCTTTTATTTTTCTTTCCTGGAGTCTGCAACTGACACTGCAACCAGGTTCTGGGGTTGAGGGGAAACATGAAAACAGTTTTGTTTGTTTTGTTTTTGCTAGGAAAGATATGTAAGCACTTAGATCCAGAGGCTGGGGCTATTGAATTTTGGCTTTGGAATCCTGGATGACAGGATCTCAAGAGAATCATGTCATCTGTCTTTCTCCCACGGTGGATGGCAAACTCAAATTATAAGGCCATATCATATAATTATGGTATGGTTTCTTGGGCACACTTGGATGGGATTTGCGTTCCCGGCTAAGAGTGTAAAATCTTGCCACTGAAAGGGAGGAAAGCTTTGAAATACCCAAAAGCTGAAAGTGGATGTTTTTCTGTATGTCTCCCGCCCCGCCCTTCCTCTCTGCATCCTGGTCTTCTCCAGAAAGAAAAACACCTAAATTCCTTAGATCTCTAAACCTGGTCACTGACAGGCAGTTACCTTAGAGCAGCCACTTGCTGGAGCTTACTGGGGGCCAGACCGCAGTGCTAGGAGATGTGCTGCTGTCACTGGCTCTAGATGACAGGGATCCTTCAGGAAACTCCGTCCGAGGACACTAATTGTGGGCCCCCGAAGTTATTATTACGAACCACCAGACAAGAGCTTGTATTCACCAGTAATTTGTCAGGACTAATTTTGTTTTTCTGCAATAATTGAAAATTAATGTCTTGAAGTGAAAGCAGATGTTCATGTCATCTTCTGTATTGGGATATAAAATGGGGCTCTGTGGATGTGCTCACTAATTTAACAGCAATTTCCCTCTCCTAGATAATGGGGGTGCTGGGGCTGACGTCACCTAAGGCGCAGGGGGGTGAGAGAGAGGGGCAGGGATGTGCTCATGTTCGTTGAGGGTTCATTTTGGAGGCAGAACACATAAATAAAATTTGTTTGGGCCACGAGGCTAGGAGAAATAACTCATTGTTTTGCTTATTCATTTGCACAGCAAGTATTCATTGAGATAATTCAAGGCATTATTCTAGGAAGCCTTGGTTTGGGGAGAGGGTGGCTTCCTGTTCATCACCATCATGTTCAGTAAGGCTGGTTACAGTCGCAGGTTCCAGGGTCCAGATCCTGGAGATGCTCACCTGGCTTGTTTGAGGAGTGACTTAGAACTCCTCATTTCCCCCTTCCCCCTGCTGAAAAAAATTTAGGTAAAATATACACAACATAAAATTTACCATCATTTTTAAGTGGCATTAAGTACATGCAACTATTACCACTATGAACTTCTCATTTTTAGTTAGCACCCACATTGGGGTGGGTTGAATGGTGCAGTCCACTACGTTCGGAGGTGGCCATCCAGGTCAGGCTTCCATTTTCTGGGTAGGCTTGAAGCTTGGAAGATAAAGTGACTCTCTCAACAGCTGTGGTTCTTTCCCTTGCTCTAGTGGGAGAGGTAGATCTGGTTGCCCAAGGCTAGGGCAGGGCATGGGAGAATAAGGCTGGTCAGGGCTGGTGGGGCTGGGGACCAGGGCAGAGGGATGCTTAGGAGTTGTTGAGTGATCTGGTAACCATTCTCAGGAGGAGAACATTTTTTCACTGTCCTTAGGGGACACCGTTCTTTTGGAAACTGAGCCTGGCTAGATATGAGTTTGCTCAGTTGCCCTGGCAAACCAGATCCCTTGTGGTCCCCACACTTGCTGGCTGGATTCGTGTATCTTTGGCTCATCCAGCCCTGCACACTTAGGCTGGTTTATCTGTGACAAGGGAAACAGAGGAACAACTGTTTTGGAACGGCCACTTAGTTGCCTTGATTTTTAGTTCTAGAGCACTGACCACCACGGGTCTGTGGGTCTAGCTTTGCAGACTCTTAGCACTGTTCTCCTCCTTGGAGGTGCTATGAAACATTTTCTCTGTAATTGAAATTTGCCCTTTCATTACCTGGGCATGAATTATTTTTTGCAGCGTTGTCATTCCCTATCCTGCTGTGAGGTTTATCTCTTTTGTTGATCCTAATTAAATAAAACATACTGTTCACCTAACTCCTGTTGCACTGATTTTTACCTGCCTGAAGGCAGCGTGGTGGCCATCTGGGCTTGGTTAGGGAGCAGGGTAGGCTGGATACAGCAGACAGGGCAGTGGTGGCTGCCACATTCAGGCTGGGAGACTGGGCAGGTGTAAACCTCTTGGCCCTGGGGGCTGCCAGACCTTGGAGCCACCGCCAAAATATAGTCAATTTCTGGTTTCTGAACAAAAGAGGTGGCTTCGTCCCTATCCCCCATGGGGCTGCAGTTTTTTGAACTTAGGGAGAAGAAAGACAATCACCAGCTCCAGAGGGTCCCCAGGGAGAGGGTGAGGGAGGAGGGAAGATAGAAAGAGGGGGCAGGTTCCTATCCCCTGAGGTGGAGGTTTCAGAGGAGTATTGGCTTCTCTGGGGAGTGGCGAGCGATGCCTGTGTTTTCAGTGCCCAGGACAACCTCTGCAGGTGTCTTGTGCCCCTCCGGGAGAGTGCAGCTGGCTGGGGGCATGGCACACGTGTCGGGCAGATTCAGGCCTTTACTGTTTTTGTCTTTGAACCTCTCAGAATCCTGAAAACTACAGGTTGAAAAGGTCACTTCGTTTAGACTTCCTTGGGTGCGTCCTCCTTGGGTGCATCTAGCCTAGACTTACTCAGGGGAGCTTGCTTCATCTCTAAGCACACATGTGCATTTTTAGCTTGAATTTCACATGTTAAGCTGCAGTCTGCCTCCATTTGTTGGTCCTGGTTCCACTTCCTGGAGCCCTAGAGAGTAATGCAAATCTTTAGTCCCTTGAGCAGTCCTGTGGCGAGTTGGTGGAGCTGGTCCTGCCTTACTCATTGGAAAGATCTCACAGTATACACAGGGGTCTTCAAACTTTTTAAACAGGGGGCCATTTCACTGTCCCTCACCGTTGGAGGGGCGGACTATAGTTTAAAAAAAAAACTATGAACAAATTCCTATGCACACTGCACATATCTTATTTTGAAGTAAAAAAACAAAATGGGAACAAATACAATCACACAGCTTCATGTGGCCCGCCGGTCGCAGTTTTAGGATCCCTGGATAGGGTGTGCTCAGCCTGGTGTGGGCTTCCAGGAACCCGTGTTCATTCATAAATGGTCTCAGCCTGGGCTTCTGGGTTGTTGTGTTTTAAAAAAGGATTTTTTTTTTTTCTGAGACAGGTTCTTCTCTGTCACTGGGACTAGAGAGCTGGGGCATCGTTGTAGCTCACTTCAACCTCCAGGGAGTTTGGTTCAAGTGATCCTCCTGTCTCAGCCTTCTAAGTAGCTGTGACTATGGGCAGCTGCCATCACACCTGGCTAATGGTTCTATTCTTTGGTAGAGATGTGGTCTGACCCTTGGTCAGGCTAGTCTTAAACTCCAGGCTTCAAGCAGTCTGCTAGCCTTGGCCTCCCAAAGTGCTAGGATTACAGGTGTGAGCCTCCACACTCTGCCTTATAAAAGGATTGCTTAAATGAACGAGTAAATATGTAAATTGTCAAAGGAATAAATATGAATGGGTGAACAGGAATGAGTGGACAGTGCATAAAGGGCTGAATAATGGAGACTGAGGCAAGAGAATCACATAAGCCCAAGAGCTGGAGGTTGCTGTGAGCCGCGTGTGACGCCATGGCACTCTACCGAGGGTGGTACAGTGAGACTCTGTCTCTACAAAAAAAATAAAAAAATAAAATAAAGGGCTGAATAATGAGTACATGAATTCATAAGTGAATGAGTCAATGAAGGAGGAGGTAGACCGGCAGGGAACACATGCTGCTGGAAGTCTGGAGTTTAAGACTAGCCTTGACAGCCTCCCTGTGCACCCCACCCCCTAGCCTCTGTTACTGAGGGAGTGAGAGCTCCCAGCCACCTGGGGGGCTGCTCCCAGCCATCATGGCCCATAGGGTTGGGAAGGGATCATCCCATTCTCCCTTCATCCTCGAGACTTGGTGCTGTGAGATTGCAGCTACTATGTATTGAGGCCTTTGTGATACAGAGTGTGCTGGGCTTGTTGAACATTACTTTTAAAATGATGAAAGCAATATGCAAAATTGTTTTTAAGCAATTTTATTTTAAGCAAAATTTTACATAAAACAATGTTTAACTTCATATACTCCCATTCTGCCCTCCACTCCCATCCTGCCACATAGACTCAGGGGATCAGACTGGACATATTTGACCAGCTCAGAGCTGGCCAGGGATTTGCAGGTCAGCCACCATTAAGCGACCTTTGGGGCCCTCTTCATCTTTGAAGGCCTAGGAAGCACTGGGAGCGAGAGGTGGGGTCTGGCGGAGGCTGGGGGTGGGGGTGGAGAATGAGATGTTTTGGCAGGGAACCTGCCAGTCACTCAATAGTAAAGACAGACCCCATTCTCCTGGAAGGTCAGAATCAAGATTGCTTTATTTCTCTTGAAGGGAAAGGGAGTGGGTTGGAGAAAATAGGCTCTGGGACCTTGGGCAAGACAGTTCCCTCCCGGGGCTCACTTTTCCTGTCTGTGAAATGGGCTGGAGCTAGTAGAGTTACCTACATCTCTTAAGTTTTTAATCTTGGTTGCATGTTAGTATCATTTTAGACATTTAAAGAAATAACATTATCTGTGCCCCTCCACAGATCAAATAGTCCAGAATCTTTGAGAATGGGGCCTTTGGTCAGTTTTTTTTTTTAAAGTGTCCTGAGTAGTGTAAATGTGCAGCAGGATTAAGAGCCCTTTGTCTGGGTAATGGCATTGTATGAGTGTCATAGATCTGTTCTGTATTAGGAACCGTGAGGAGTCCTACAGAATGAGTGTATCGGAATTTCTTTACAATCCTCTATTGGTATCCAGTTGCTTCCAGTTATTTGCTGTTATAAACTATGATGCTGTAAGCATCCTCATTTATAAACCTCTGTTTTCTCATTTGAGTGTTTTTCTAGGCTAGATTCCTGGAAGTGAAATTGTTGGGTCAGAGGGTATTTGTTCGAAAAATTTGATAGATATCTCCAAATTGCCCTCCACGAAGGTTATACTAGTTTACCTTTTAGTAATAGTTGTAAAGGCATGTTTCTCCTAATCCTTGTGGAATACTGATGTTTTCTTTTTTCTTTGTTTCTTTCTTTTTCTCTCTCCCCCACCCATTTTTCTTTTGGCTCACCTGGCAGGCAAGGTTTTGTACATTGTTTTAATTTGCACTTCTTTAACTGTTAGTGAAGCTGATCAATCTTCCGTTTCTAGACCTTTTTTCCTTCTTCTTCTAGAAGGGGCACTGCACTGGATGTCGAGCTGGAGGGTGGGAGCATTTCTCTTCCTCAGTGAGTTCTTTAGGCAAGTTTCTGCTCTCCCTCCGTTCATCTGTCCTTCCATCCAAATCCTCAGCATCTTACCCAGGTGAGTCTCTGCCTGGCCTCCAAGGAGGATGCAGAGAAACTAAGTGGTTGGCCAAGCCCCCAGGGAGCCCACGGTCTGGAGAGTGCTAAGCCTGGAAGAGGGGATAGCATTTTATTTGGGCTCTGCAGGATGCCATCACAGCACCAAGAACAGTTAACATCTAGTGAGCACTTCTTGTATACAGGCACATGACTACACTCTTTATAGGCAATATTTCATTTAATTTTGACACTCGTTTTTGACCATTTAGGTGGAGGCCTCACACTTGTTTTTCCTGGGCAGTAATGGAGCTTAGAAAATCCTCAGTTGAGCTCCCTGTTTATACAGTGACCTTGTTGCAGAATTGTGCCTGCAACAACAAGGGCTGCCATCTTGCTGCTGCCACTGACCCAGGCCAGGGTCTGCCCTGGGACCAACCTGGAACTCCAGTCTTCTGCAGTGTGGGAAGGCTTCTGAGCAGACAGATCTGGGCTCCATCCCTGCTTCCCCACATCCTGGCCATGTTACTGGTGAGCCTCAGTTTCTTTTTCGTGTAATGAAGCTCCATTCCTAGGAAAGGGGTGAGGAAGAAGTTTCCAGGGAGGAAGAACTTTGTATAACCAAAATGGCCATATTGATTAAGCTTTACTCTATCACCTGATGGGCCAATCCTACCTTTCTTAGAGACACCAGGTTGTGCTGGAGTCATTTGCCTCCCTCATGTCCCCCCATCCTACCAAAAGACAGCTGTCCTTCCCAAGGGCTCCCTGGCCAGGCACAAGGAAGGGGGCCATGTGGCAGGGCATATGCCCCAGCGTGGGTGTGCATATGTGTATGCCTGTGTCTAGACATGTGCATGGGCATGTGCACACCAATCTGTATGGGCGCCTGTAGGTGTGTGTGAGCATGCATGCCTGTGAGTCTGTGTGTGTTTGCACTACTGTGTGCATGCTTGCTTGAATGTGTATCTCTGTGTACATATGTATAAGAGTTTGTGCATGTACTTGTGTGTGAGTGTGTCAGTGGCCATGGGTGCCAGCCTCCGGGAAGAAGACTCTTGTGATTGCTTGCCTGCTCCAGACTCTCAGTCCAGTGGCAGAGAAAATCCACATGGGTGGCAGACTTTGTCCATAAATTTGTATTATATACATTCACTCATGTACTGAGCCATATGGGTGTTAGCTTTGACCCTGTAAAAAGAAAGAAGCAAGTTCTTTCTTGTAAGATTCAGTTGATTGTTTGTGAAGTTGTGGTCGTGAGGGTGAGAAATGAGTTTATATTGATGCTTCCCAAAATGTATTCCAGGATTTTGTTGATGTTCCACCAAAAAAGAATTCTTTTTTTCCTGTGGCCAAGTGCATTTGGCAAACACTGGATTAAACAGATTTGAAAGTTTCTAAAGCCTTCAGGGCTTCTCAGAGCCTTTAAAATGTTAATGTAGGACTCTGAGAGATGTTAATAATTTGTGATTTACAAACTTATTTGATCACTTGTCATGGAATACTCTTATCTGGGGCATGGTTTGGGTTTCAGGACTTTCAGAGTCTGTCATTACTTGCTGTCCGTGTGGCCATTCATTCCTTTCACATGTGTTTACTGGGCACCTACAATGTGCCAACACTTTTCAAGGTGCTGAGGGCCACTATGGTGAATAGATACAAGTTTATTCCAGTGGGAGTGAGGGGCCACTCACAAGTACATGAGTCAGTAACAGCATTTCTGCCAAGCAAAGCAGATTGTGGGATAGGCAGAGAGCAGTGGGGAAAGCTATCAGATAAGGCTTGTTGGAGGGACACTTGAGCCCCGGTGGTGATGGGGGTTGTGAGGGGAAGCAGGTGCTTGAAGTTGAAGCTTTGGAGGGGCTAGGAGATTGTGGGAGGTGGGGGTCCTTCTTTGATCCTCTGCTTCCTTGCCCTGGGAGGACCCACCAGTGGCTTTGTTCTTGGGTAAGGGCAGCTTCTGGGTCCTAATCTTGCCCTGGAAACTTCAGTGGCATGTCACCCCCTCAACTATACTGGCCTATCTCAATGTAACCCTGTACAGTCATCAGGGCTCAGGGGATGGGCCCTCCTTAGGCCTGCAGGCCGGAGCACTGCCCAGCAGAGCCCAGAGTCTGTCTCTGCCATGTTGCCAGAGCCTGGCACTGGACCCACATTCCCACCCCCCAACTGACAGATGGGGAAATGAGGCCAGGAGGCTCCCACAGCCTGTTTCCTCAGAGGCCCAGCTCAGAATCCAGCCCTTTTGCAAGCCAGGGCTGCGACCCAAGGCTGGTGGGGTGGAGGGAAGCGTTTCTGTGTGGGGACGACAAAGATTTCCGGGACGGGAGGTGGGACTTGGGTCCAGTGGCAGAAGGCACCTGAAGGCCCTCCTGCTGCAGCTTCCCTGTAGGATTTGGGTCCTGGGAGATGTGGGGAGGGGAGAGAAAAATGGTAGGGGAGGGACGGGGGTGTCAAAGGTCGGAAAGGAGGAAAAAGTGGGGGCAGTTGGTTAGGAGGCGCAGGATGTGGATGGGAAAGGGACGGAAAAGCAGGGGAGGGGGCCTCCGGGCTCTTCCCGCTCAGCGACCTGGGCTAGCCATCGGCGCTTGGGAACGCAGCCCCTCCCGGGCCCTTGTCTGGCCGCCCCGCGGGGGCGGCCCGGGACCCTTTGAGGCGCCGTCCTGGGAACGCGTCGGGCCGCCCCCCGCGCGGGAGGGCTCCATGGCTGCAGCGCAATAACTCAGGGCCAGGTTTGGGCACAAAGCGGCCGCGGCGGGGGGCCGGCTGGGAAGGCACAGGCTGCGCCGCTCGCTGGCGCTGCCCGGGTGGGGCCCGGCTTGTTCGGCTCCGCGAGCTGCCCCCGTACTCCCGCCCGCCCGCCGGCCCCTTGGAGGCTGGCGCCCCTGGGACTCCCGAGGCCCAGCGTCGGGGGGAGTGGGGAGGGTAGGTCGGGGGACAGGGGGCGGCGTCTAGCCACAGCTGGGTGCTGGGCCGTGGGTGGGCTGCCGGTGCTCTGGCCAGATGTGCGCCTTGGGGGAAGCCCCGGGGCCCTCAAGCACTTGTTGGCGGTCAACCTCCGGGCGGGGCTGGGGGGAAGCCGTGGACAGCACCAGGGCCCTCCATGCGCACTGAATGTAAAGAAATGTCATTGATGGTGTGCTTCCTAAAGTGCCAAGGACTGTTTTGAGCACTTCTCTCTCATTAATTCATTCACACTTCCCAGCAGCTCTAACGAGGTAGGTACCATGGTGATTATCCCCATTTTACAGAATAGGAAACTGAGGCATAGGAAGGTAAAATTGCCCAATATCCTATAGCTACCACAGGACAGGATTTGGAGGTAGGCACTCCGGCCCCATCATGGTGTCCAGGCTTGCAGTTTTGAGTGCATCCAGACATGTTCAAGGAATTAGAAGATTTACAAACAGTTTGGTGGCATGCTTCTGGGGTTGCCTCTTAAAATTCACTTAGTATTCCATTCTCTGACTGGACATGTCCCCATTTCATTCATTTGCTGGGTGGATATTTTGGGGCTGCTGCTGAGTCCTTGCCTTCAGGGAGCTTATAGCTTGGTTAGAGGTTGGGTGGTGAGGCAGACAGAAAGCAAACAGTTCCACCAACATGTAATTTTTCATTGAAACCTGCTCTGGCTTATCTGAGACAGTGTCCTCCCGGGAGGGCATTGCAGAGAAGGTGATGTGACAGCTGGTCCAGGATGATGAGAGGAAATTGCAGAGGAAGGTGGATAGTCCCCTCTGGCTCTAAACTCATTCCCCATGGCTGCCTCCCCCTGCCCCGGGGTGGGGGGGACTTGATGGGACATAATCTGGGAGAGTTTTGAGCATGACTGTCTGGAGGGTCAACCAGTGGGCTCTCCTGGAATGGTTAGAGCAAGGGTGAAGCAAGAGGCAAGGTAAGATAGTAGAAGAGATGGCCAGATGTGGGTGACATCGTGGTGACCTACTGGTGGGCGCACACCACACAGGAGTGTGGTTCTTTCTGGGGATTCCCCAAGGGAGACCACCGGGCCTGAGCTTAAACAATCTCTAAGGTTTGCACAACCTCTATAATATGTGGTTCTAGAAGTTCTCACTGGCACCTCCAAGTACCCTGGAGTAGGCGCAGGGTTGGTGTCCCACCTCATTTACCAAAGCCAGCTTTGCCGGGCTCACCCAGCCATGTGTAGCAGAGCCTGTGTCTAGCGGGCAGTTGGGTCTGCATATCCCATGAATGGAGGCCCGCATATCCCATGAATGGAGGCCCTGGCCCCTGGTGAGCAGGACTTTGGGCTCCTCTGCACATTGGTAGGGTTGGAAGTGGAGGAGAGATGCTGACACTGTCACTGTCAACTATGTCCTTGAGCTTGGCTTTCCAGACTGAGCTGCCCGTTGCCAGACATGCAGGCAGGCGAGTGAGAAAACAGCCACTGCCTTGTGTCTCTGTGTTCACAGTTGAGTTTGAATTGGGTATCTGCATGGGCTTTATTCTGATTTTTTTTGTCTCCATTGGCTCAAAATACCCATTGCTTCAGGCTCTCCCACAATGTAGAGGCCTGTCCTGGGTTCTCAGGGTCTCGGCTCATTTCCCTACTTGGATGGCTGGATAAGGTTGGACCTGTCCCCAGACCTTTCTGTGCATCCTGCCCTGCCTTATTTTTATTAGGAGAGTTCTGGGCCTGCTCTTCTCTGTGGAGAGAGATTCAGCCCAGGCTGGAAGGGTGGCAGGAGGGATGAGGACACTTACCCGGTGCTTATTGAGGTCATTGTGTGCCAGTGGTGTGCTCACTGCTTTGTACATGTCTTCTCATGCGTTCCCTCAGCAGCTTGATGAGTCTGGTACCAGGATGTTCACCATCCTGCAGGTGAGGCAACCCTGAAGGTCACCATGACGTCCAGGGACACACTTCACAGCCATGCTGCTGGATGCTGCAGTGGCTGCCTGAGTCACTCTGGGGCCATTTTCTACATATCTGGTGAGCCAGAGCCATCCTGGATCCCTCCCCCCAGGAGCTCCTGGTGGGCCAGGAGGCACATTGTAAGCAGTTAGAACTCTGAGGCTGGTGACATATGTTCCTATTGAGGACCCAGCTGGTGGCCAAGTCCCACCCCCACACGCCCTTGCCCAGGCCTGCTCCAGAGGCTCACTTAGGGGAGAAACAGTTTAGACAGGTTGGGTGTGCAACTTTTGGGGTGAGTGGTGGATAGGGCTGTACCTGCTTCCAGGTTTTTAGAATATGCATGACCAGTAAGGCCCGAGGTCCAGCCCAGCCAGGCCATACCCTCTGTTCTCCTAGGTAGAAGGTGGGAAGTGCTTTCAGCACTTAGGGATTTAGGTGAGAGTCCATCCTTTTACTCTGTTCCTCCCTGACCCCACCCCCCACCCTCATCCCCACAGCCCTATGAATCCAGCTGGCTTAGCCAAGAATCTTGAATGTGGTTGTTAGGGGTGAATGGCCTTGTCCAGGGACTCAAGGCAGGCCCAGGACCTGGCCTGCAAGACTGCATCTTCTTCCCCTACGACATTTTCCCTTGGGGGTTGAGTTGGAACCTGTGGGTATGTGTGCCTTGGCCTGGCTGGGTTCTCCAAGCTGCCCTGCAGCTGGCAATCGGTCGGCTGTGAGCCCAGGGGCTGTAGCTCCTCTTACCCTCCCTCCTGAAATCTCATTCCCTGGGCACGGGACCCTCTGCATTTTCTGCCCTTCACTACCCTACCCCCCCCCCCCCCCCCCCCCCCGCCTTTGCTGGCTTCCTGGAACCCAGTGACCCTGGAGGTTTCTGGACCATATCAAGTTGCCTGGATTGTTTCCTTTTTTTTTTTTTGGGCCATGCTGGTTGGGGGAGCAGGGGAGAAACTGATAATTGGGCCAGGGCCAGCCAAGGGTGGAGGCTGACCACCAGCCTGTGTCTCCCTGGATCAGACTGTGGCCCCCTAGTCCCCATGTCTGAGGGGCCTGGGGCTTGGCTTCCCCTCCTGGCTGGGGAACAGCCCTGTTTGGCATTTCCTGCCTCCCTCCTTTTTATTTTGTACCATGCTCCCCAAAGATGCCTCTGGGGGGAAATGAGGCCCACTCTAACCCTTCTCCCTGGTGACTGGGCCTTGACTTGCTGCAGTGGCCCTGCATTGCTGCAGTCCTACGGAGTCTGGGCCCGGGATAGGGTCTGCTAGATTTCTCCCCACCCTCCCCAGACCCTACCTCCTGGCTGGACATCTGCGCCCCAGCTGGGCCCACCTCCAGGTCTCAGCCGGGGGCTGGAGCTGACTGAGCTTGCTCCTCACAGACCCCTTGGCTGGGGGCCAGTGGGGTGTGTGGGCTTTGGAAGAGGCCTAGGTAATGAGGGAAAGGGAACCCCAGGCCCTGGGAATGGGAGAAGGGAAAGGACCGAACTTTTGGGGCAGAAGCCAAGGCTAAGGACCCCTGGACTTAATTCAGAGGTGATTTTGAAACTGGCCCCCAAGTCCTCAGCAGCCCCCCAAGGCCCACTGCACACATGGTTTTGCTTTTCCAGGCATCTTCCCCTGGTCCCCTCCCCCTGGGTGCCTTCTCGAGCTCCTTGGCCCATCCCCCAGCCCTCCTGGGCCCCCTCCTTCCTCCTTGACCCACTTTAGTCCCCTGTTGCTGGGGGAGGGGAGTGCACAGCCGGCAGCTCTGATCCTGGCTGCCTCCCCCAGCATCCCTCGGGGCAGGCTCTGGATGGAGCCAGCAGGCTGAGCTGGGCTGGCCCCAGGGATTGGCACACAGCGTGCTCGGAGTGGCAGCCTCCCTGCCCCCTCCATGGACAGACAATTCTGGACAGCTGCCCCTGCCCGGGCCCCTGGGAGGCCCTGCCAGGACCAGGCTCCGGTTTCCCCCAGCCCGGGGAGCATTGGCTCCAGAGGGCCCTCCCACCACCGCCTCCTAGAAGAGTGTGCTTCCCAGAGGGGCTGCAGGGCAGGGCCAGGCCCGGGCCCCCACCCATACTTCTCCCAAAGCTCTGCCAGCCAGGCTGGAGCTGGGGTCCAATCCTTTGTTGGTTGTTCATCTGTGTGCCCTGGGGAGCTCCACCAACCCTCTTTGGGACTCATCTGTGCAAGTGAGTCCCAGCTCACTTGGACCATCTAGCTAACCTTTATTAGTACTGCTGTGTTCTGAGGGCTCTGCTAACCCTTTTACATTTGTGATCTCATTGTATTGTCACAGACCTGTGGACATGCTTTCTTAATCCACATTTTAAAGACAAGGTAACTGAGGCACAGAATAGGGAAGTAACTTGCTTGAGGTCACACAGGCTGTACATGGTGGCGTGGGGGCTTGAGCCCTAGGAGGTGATGAGATGATTTTTCTTTGCTCCAACGTGCTTGCATTGATCCTGACTCTGGGGCTGTTAACCCTTCAGGGACTACTGCATGGCCTTCTGAGGACTTATGATCCTACTCCTCCTCTGGAGGTCTTTCATTCTGTCCTGCTTGGGTGTTGGCTGTGTCCCCAAGCCTGCCTCCTGCCCTGTGACAGGCTGTGGGAAGTCTAGGGCCCAACCTGCTCCAGCTGGTAACACGTCCTGTCCTGAGTCCTCGTCCTGTGGTCCAGGGGCCTGACCCCAGCCCTGCCCCTTGGTAGCACCCTCCCTGAAGAGGATGAGTCCTGGCACCCCACACCTGCTTCCAGAACTGCCAATGGAAGGAACAGCCTTGAATTAACGTATACCTCCCATGCCCACCTACCTACCCACCCAGTCCTGTACATCCCCATTCCCACAAACCTGCCCCCAAACAAATGTAAAATACAGGGTGGGAAGGCCCTGAGGGGCTGTTGAAATTTGGGAACCTGGCTTCCCTAATCTGTGCATGTCTTCTCCTCCTTGGTCCTTGACATCAGTCCCTCCTCTGGGAACCTTTTCATTTCACCATCATTGTCTTGCTGAATAAAGGAAGGATGAAGGTGGGAGGGGGCTCTGGGAGCCAAGTCAGGACATCTTTTCTTATTTGACTAATTTCCTCACTCAAATGTGTCTTGTGATTAAACATTTTCTTAGTGTGCTTGGTCAGGGCCAGGCTGAGTTTCTTTTCATAAACATTGGCAAGTGAATTTAACAGCCCTGTTTGTATTAGCTGGAGGTTTCATTTGCATAGTGATTGTTCTTATGAAACAAAATAATCGCTGGCAGTTTATGAAACTGTATAAATACTGGGGTCTGGAGCCGGGCGCATGCGCAGGCTTTTTCTCCCGCACGTAAATCCATCCTGTTTGGGGAGGAAATTCAGGCTCCCGGAAGAGCCAAGTGGGAAAGGATTTTCTCTGCAGATCGGTGTTTCCCTGGCTTTTGTCCTGGGCTGTGGCTGGGGGTATTGCCTAATGGGTGGAGCTCGTGTAGGCAGATGAAACTTGGCTGGGGTGTGTGAACCTCAGTTCCTAGCAGGGTCCTGCGTGGAACTGCGGGACAAGTGGGGGAGGAGAAGTCTTTCCACCTGACCATACCACTCTTCCAACCTTTCAGATGAAGGCTGCAAACCGGAGGCCCAAGGCTGAGTGTTGCTCACAGATATGTTTTGATTGGCTTTCCACTGTGTTTAAAAGAAAGAAATCAACATTGAGAAATCTGGAGATGTCACAAAAAAATTCAGATTTCTTGCTTCTCTCTCATGCCCAGTGGGCAGATCTGGGATGGTGAGGTTCATGGACCTAAAAACAATGCTGGGGGTTGGTAGTGGCTGTTTTTCCTGGTGGGCATGTGCTCCCATCCGTCACAGTCCCTCAATTCCTGGCTTAAGTTACCCATTTACTTCTCTGCCTGGTCCATGAGGGACCTGGGGTCCTGCTGGCTTTGGTCCTGTCTGTTCTGCTGTGTCCTGTAGCCTTGAAGCTCTGTGGATTACTGAGACCTGTTATGGTGGCTGCACTTCCCACTATGGCCGCACCCTTCTTCCTTCTACCCAGCTCCTGCCCTTCCTGCTGAAGGAGCTTTTACTGGGCCTGCTGGCTTAGCTCCAGCGCCTGTGGGTTCAAGCCCTCCAGATGTCCCTATTGGCCAGGGATGGAGATCTGGACAGGGAGTCATTTTGAGAGGTCATGTCCTTATTCCCGGGAGCTTGCCTTTGCTCAGAACATTCTGGGCCTTTTCTTTAGTGGCTGCCTCTAGAGCCCACTGCCCCCAGGAGACAGGCATTTCATGATCCCAGAGTCTTGTTTTTCAGACTAGGTGAGATCTCTCAGCTTAGTTAGCAGGCTTGGCCTGAATATGGAATCTACTTATGTTTGGTGGGCCCAAAATAATACCTGCCCGTTAAAGGAGTGGTTTGACAAAGGGTCTGGATGAAGTTGGAGTCCTAGCTAAGGAATGATGCCTGCCCCACACCCCCAGATGACTGGCCTTGGCAGTCAGGCCCCTCAGTTACTTGCTTTTATGAAACCTTCCTGCTTTACAGGAGGAAAAGTCAGAGGCAGCAAAGCAAGCAGGTAAAACTGATACTGACGGCACCTTCACTATGCTGAGCGCTATCCCGTAGCCTGGGTGTCACAGGTATCCCCTCGGGCAGCTGGCTTCTGCAGATCCCTGTGTCCTCCACGCCTTCGTCGTGGATGGGCTCTGCACTCTTTGTATAGTTGTCTCATGTTGTCCTCACAACAGCTCTAGATGGCAGTTACATTATCCCTATTTTATAGGTGAGGAAACTGAGGCTCTGGGGCCCAAAGTCACATACCTGGTGAAGGATAGAGGTTCTGAAATTTGAGCCCAGGTTTCCTGGCTCTGAAGTCTGCCCTCCTACTCCTGACTCTATATGCTTCCAGTTTTTCCAACCATAACGTTGGGGGAAACGAACCAATCTCCTGGGGGTTCTTGAAGGCAACGATAAAATAAAGATTTAAAAGATAAAACAAGCAAGGAAAGATTTCACTGTGACCTCTAACCTTTACTTTTTCAAGCAGGAACATGGACTCCAGCGTTCTGAATTATCTTTAGTCCTTTATTATAGGATGGTGTCATTAAGGGTAACTCTCTTCTTCTCCTTCCTTCTCATTCCTTATGGTCTGTATTTTGACCATTTGACTGTTCTGGCCAGAAGATCCTGGCGAGAGGGTTGCATCTCTGACAGTTGGGGCTCCCCTTGGGAGGGAGTGGTGCAGAAAAAACCTAAAGCATCTTCTGGAAAGAGGAAGAGCAAGGAGCCAGGCTGGGGATCCAGTTTCTGTGGAACTGGCTGGCTGAAAAGGAATTCTATCTGTTGAGATGTTTTGGGCTGCAAGACATGCCATCCAGGTACAGAAGAGCTCAAGCATAAGGGGATGTGATATCTCATAGGAAGAGAAATCTGCAGGGAATGGCTGCAAGTATAGCCAACACATTGGCTCTTGTCCTCAAATTTGTCTCCTCATGGTAAAAAATGGCTGCTATGGTGCCATACCTCACACATTACTCCCATATAAAGACCAAAGACCAAAGAGGTAAGGAGAGAGAGAAACTCCCTGACACAGACCTGTCTTTAGAGGAGGATGCTTTTCCTACATGGCCCTGTAGTCCCTCCCTTATGTTTCATTGGTGAGATGTACCCCCTGAATACCCTATACCACTCTAGGCCAGGGTGTGGGGCATTACCCTTGGGGTTCTGGAGAGCTAGCTTCCTTTGGAGTTAGCAGTTCTGGTGATACTCAAACAAAATTTGAGTCAGGTCAAATTTTGGTCAGGTCATTAAGAAAGGAGACACTCTGGGAGGCTGAGGCAGATGGATTGCCTGAGTTCACAGATTTGAGACCAGCCTGAGTCAGAGCAAGACCTTGTCTCAAAAAAAAAAAAAACCCAAAAAATAGAAAAGTCAGATGTCGTGGTGGGTGCCTGTAGTCCCTCTAGAGTTTGAGGTTGCTGTGAGCTAGGAAGCCACGGCACTCTACCAAGGGCAACAAAATAAGACTCTATCTCCAAAAAAAGTAAGGCTCCTGGGGAGCACCTGGTACTGTTTAGGGGATGCTGGAGGAGTGCTGTGTCTCTCCACATCAGGTTCTGGATCACCTTTTGCATCTCCCCTGCGCATCTTAGTCCCGCCTTCCCTCCCCTCCTGTTCTGAGACTGCACTGCTCCTTTCTGTGCACACTGCCCTCTTCCTCTCTCCGAGCCTGCCTGGCCCTTCTCTCATCCTTCTGGACGTGGGTTCACGGTCACCTCTGCGAGGCCTTTCCTGACTCCTTTTCTTCCAAAGTGCTGTTGTTTCTCTATCTCTCTTTCTAATGTCCTGTCAGTTATGCTTGATAGGAATTTACTGATGTGTTTACTTGTTTCCACTTCATTCTTCACTGGACTGTCAGCTCTATCTGGGCAGGGACTGGATTTGACTTGTCCGTAGGGCTCAGCAGAAAGGGTGAGCAAGGAGGAGAAGGGACTCAGAATGTGTCTGGCGTGTGGTTGGCACTTGGTTAACATTTGCTGAATGAGGGGCCTACTCTGGCCACCAGATTTTTCTTCAATTCCTAGTTTCTTCTTTTCTACCTCATCTGCTTCTGTCTCTCTCTCCCCTAGAGCCCCCAATTCCTTTTGTTCTTTGCTATCTGAGGAAGAGTAGAGACAAAATGTCTCCATGAGCCCATGGACCCGGCTTCTCTTAACTAAGTGTCTGAATTGCTGGTGTGTCTTCTCCGAGGGCCAGTCTTGAGGGGGAAATCTGTGTCTGGACACAGGGACAGAGTGGACAGTCTATGCAGGGTGGGCTGAGGATGGCAGCCTGAGAATTGTCACCCTGTCTGGCTGGTTGGCCCAACAGTGGCTTGAGCCAGTGGGCAGCACAGTGGCTGGTCTGGATATCTGGATCTGACTCTTACACGGGTTGGGTTGCTTTGCCCCAGGACGATTCTTTTGTACTGCTAGAGACTCCGTCCATCTATGAGACAGCTGGGCCAGCCCATCATGGGGTATCCAGCCCATCTCACTCCTAGCAGTTTAGTTCTCAGTCTTGCCAATGTCAAATTGTAAGGCTGGCATGGGAGTCACTTTAGACAACTTAAAGGTAGAGAAGTCAGCTGTTTTTAAAACTATTTTAATTTTTTATTTTTCCTTGAGTCAAGTTCTTGCTCTATCACCTGGTCTGGAGTACGGTATTGAAATCATAGCTCGCTGCAGCTCCAAACTCCTGGGCTTAAGCGATCTTCTAACCTCAGTCCCCTGACTAGCTGGGAGTAGCTAGGACTGTAGGTGCATGCCACTGAGCTGGATTATCCAAAAAAAGGTTTTTAGAGATGGGGTCTTGCTAGTTTGACCAGGCTGATCTTAAACTCTTAGCCTCAAGCAATCCTCTTGCATCTGCCTCCCAAAGTGCTGGGATCATAGGGGTGAGCTACTATGCTGGCCTCTTAATTTTAAAGACAAGTAATCTGAATAACTTTAAGAAATTCCTTGACTGGAACAGTCAGATTGACCCCCAGTAGGGGCCAAGTGAAGTAGATCTGGAGATACACCCGTATGATGTGGATGCTGTCACATTGTCTGGGGGACTGGGGAGGAAACAGCAAGCCCACGCTGGGCTGAGCAACAGTGGGGGATGAATGAGGGCACAGGTGGAGTGGGCTGTTCGGTCACAAGGTGAGTGAAACCAGAGTGGGAAAGGCCTTGAAGGCTACAGGCCAGCCTGCCATAAAACCAGCCCTAATTTGGGACCTGGGCTGCCAAAAACTGCTCAGTCCAGAAAGCTGAGGTCTCTCCCTGGGGTTAGAGAAAGCCTCCCTGGGCCTCCAGACCTCTCTTTCATCGCTGGTTGTGGGACAAATTATGGCCTTTCTGCCTGCATGGGGGTGGGACTGCAGCGCTTGTACACGCATCATGCAGGCCACGCCTGGAGCACGGGGCGCACCCCAAGGCTCTTTTGGGAGTGAGTTGGCTGCCGTGAGAGCCTAATGAGCAAAGTGTTAGGTGGTGGGTCTGGGCTTCCCAACAGGGCTCCGTCTCCCCAAGCCCCCGAGTGCAGCTGTTTAAGCTGGTGGAGGCCTTTCTAGAGCCCTACTGTTGCTTTCAGGGCTCTCGCTCATGTCGCCTTTTCTTTTTCAGTGGGAAGTGTCGGTGTGAGTAATTATATATATTTTCACAAACTCGAACTATGCTTCATTTAAACTTCTGTAAACATGTCTGTGTAATTCTAATTAACTGCTCGCATAAAGCCATCAGAAAGTTACATGGGGAAATGCTCATTTGCCAGACTGTTGCCTAAAAGCCAAGGAAAATATTATGTTCTTCCAACAAACGGACTATTCATGTAGACTGTTCCCAAGATAAACAGGAGATATTTGAGGACAAGAAAGATGCTAAGCAGTGATGCCAGGGCCTGCTGTAAGTGGTGGTGTTCGGGGTTGGCAGAGTGGGTGGCTTGATGGAGTGATAAATACTCTTCGAGAAAAACACCAGAACTTGGAATGTGGGGTCGGGACCCTGGAGATGGACCATCTCGTGGTGCTCTGTAGGCAGGAGGCCACTCTGAATTGGTGAAAAGTCTGAATCAGAAAGGAGTCAGCGACATGGCTTGTGCTCCTGTGTGTTTCTGTCAAGTTCTTCTAGTGATGTGTATGAGGGCGAGTGGGAAAGTGGTAGAAAAAAATTCTTGGGGTTGCTTTAAACAGTGGGGAGGAATGATTTAAAATTAACCTTTCTTCTTCATCCAGTCAGTTATTATGGAGGGCCTGTTTTGTCCTGGAGGTGCAAGAGTGAGAAATATGCAGAATCTCTGCCTTCCTGTTGCTGACAATCTGGCCGTTGGTGGTGGAGGTGGGGAGACAGTAAGGCAGATAAGGAAGTAAAACGTGTACAGTGTGTTCATGGTAAGGGCTCAGCAGGGCCAGGAAGGATGGGGGTGGGGAGGAGGAGGAGGCTGGAGCCAGCTGGTGGGGTGGGGGGGATTTAATCGGCTCTTTTAGTATATTCAAGAAGATGCTTCTGAGTTACTTGGCAGTTAAGAATGAAAAAGTCTTTAAAATGTTGTAGTACCTGCTCAACTGCAGATGAGAATAATACACAAAACAGTAAAGAGGAAGGAACCCCCGCCCCCCCACATCATGCTCCCCTGAAGGGGACTGCTGTGACACTGGGGGAGCTCTCCTTCCAGGCACCCACATTTCATCACCTCTCTTAGCTTTCTTTCTTTTTTTTTTTTTTTTGTAGAGACAGAGTTTCTCTTTATTGCCCTCGGTAGAGTGCCGTGGCATCACACAGCTCACAGCAACCTCCAACTCCTGGGCTTAGGCGATTCTCCTGCCTCAGCCTCCCGAGTAGCTGGGACTACAGGTGCCTGCCACAACGCCCGGCTATTTTTTTGTTGCGGTTTGGCCGGGGCTGGGTTTGAACCCACCACCCTCGGCATATGGGGCCGGCGCCCTGCTCACTGAGCCACAGGCGCCACCCTCTTAGCTTTCTTTCTTACAAGCCTTTTCAAAGATCGCAGAGAAATGCTTAGTCCAACCCCTACTTGAGTATCACAGGTGACTAATTTTGGGATTGAAGACCTAAGGAGGTTTTGTTGTGCCCTTAAAACAACTTGAAATCCCAGTCTAGGTGGTTTGGTAAGTTGTCAAGTTGTCGACAGCTGAAAAAAACTGTTGAAAAGCAAGCGGGCTGGTGCTTTGTGTAGACAACATTCAGTGTGGTGGTAAACATTTGCTGAGTCCTTACTGCACATTCCTGGCACTAGATGCAGGCAGTCCCCATGTGGTTCTCTCCCTGTCCTCCCAACGGCTGGACGACCAGGTGAGGCTGGTGCTGTTACTATCATACAGGAGGTTGCCGGCTTTCCTCAAATCAAATGATTAGGGATGGAGGGGATGCAGTGACCTTCACATTTGAATCCTGATTCTGGGCAGGAGCTAAGTTTTCAAGTGCCATAAGGCCATCTGGCTTGATTCATTTTCCTCCCCATTACCAGCTTGTTGGGTGGCTCCTGCTGTGGTGTTTCCCTGGGCTATTTTGGGAGGTTTACCTCCCTGCTGTGAAGGCATCTTGGAAGGTTCTCTTCTGGGTCCTCTAAGCTGGATCCACCTGAGAAGGGGATGTGACAGTACACACCACACTGAGCCTACTGCTGGCATGTGGTGGCCCCCTTTTAACAAGCAGGAGTTTTTAATATTAGTAAATCCTTCTGGAACCTTGATGGGCATTCCGAAGGGGAACACCTGGAACCACCCATGTCTTGTAGGGCCAGGTGGATTCAGTCTGGATGTTAAGAGCTGTTTCTAGCTGCTTCATTCATTCACTCCCTCACTCATTCATGGCGAGGTCTGATTTTCCAGCATGGAGAGTCCCCTGGTCTCAGGTTTCCGGAGGCACCCTGTACAATCTAGATTCCAATTAGCTTAATTGCTTCATATTAGACTTCTTAGAAAAGATTTTTTTTTCCTTGCTGATGGCAGCATTTCCAGGAATAACCCCTCCACCGTCTTCCTCCCAGCTTCTTCCCAAGCTTGTCTCTTTCCACTTGTGTTTCCAGTATGGTCCAGAGTGAGGGGAGAAGACAACAGGAGAAAGGAAAGTATGCGTGGTGCATGTGTGTGAAATGAATATACAGGTGCGCCTCACCTATAAAACACTTTAGATGTACTTTTAAATAGAAAATATCTTGTTAGAGTATGCGTATGTTTCAGGAAAGAACCAGACATGAAATCTACCCTGAGTTCTGACTCTGTCCCTTTTCCTTTTGCCATCAACACCAGATTTTTTAAAAAGTCCTTTTCAACAACCAGAGGAAACAGTTACATCCTGATTGACACACAGGATGTCGAGCAGCATTCTTGCTGCTAAGTGATCAGGATTTCAGCCAAGGGAATATAATGAAATCCACATAAAAATTTATTTACCTAATGAAAATCCTGGAGTAATGCATAAGTGGTTCTCTGATAATAAAATGCAAACCTAAAACTATAACCAAGAGGACAATAATCTTCATTAAATGTATTGTCTAGAGGAAGCCCGTGACATCCACTTAACAGTGATTTGATTTGTTTAGTAATTTCCACGTAATATTTAAACTTTATTTCAAGCCTTAAAAACCCGCCCATGAGTTTCTTTCTTATCAGAGAGGAGGGCAGCTGCCAGTGGGCGAGGGTGTCTGCCCAGTGGATTCTCAGGGCCTCTGCTAATGGGCACCCTGGAACTGTGCCCCTTTCTGGGCAGCTCAGCATCTGGTGGAGAGGTGGGGTCCAGGAAGAGAAGGCAGAGGGCCAGGTTTCCTTTTGTGAAGGAGACTCAGAAGAGCTCACAGAGGGGAAGTGACTGGGCCAAGTTTCTCCTTGAGCTGTGGTGGAACCTTAATCCTGGCCTTCCTGAAATTCTGCCAGGACTGAGGTGTCCTGTGGCATCCATGCAGCTGCCCCCCGACCCTCCAGCAGCACACCTGCCTTTAGGATAGGTGCCACTGGGAGTTGGAAGCAGGTTGGAGACCTGGCTCTGTCACTTTCGAGCCGAGGGAGAATAGCCACACTCTTCATTCTCTGGGAGGCCCCCGGTCCTCTCCTGTGAGAGGAGGGCTCTGGTTCTGCAGTTCTGCGGTTCTGCGTCCAGGACGGCTAGGAGGTGTGTGCAGGTGCCTCGTGGTGGCTGGCCAGGGTTGCAGTGCCTCACTGTGGGCACAGAAGTCTCTTGGGTGCTGGGGAAGCATGATAGGGAAGAATTTGTGTCTGGGACATTTTACCCAAGTTTGGAAGTTTGTCATCTAAACCCTAGATGAGAAAAATTAGTCGTTTGAATTTTTAACACAAAATTCCAAAGAGAAGGCAGATTAAGGCTGTTGGCTTTGGTGCATGTGAGTGTCACAGTTTCCTGTCGAACATAATGGTAATGTCACAGAGTGTCCAACCTTCTTCTCACTGTCTCCCCCTCATCCTTCTGCCCCCCACCAAGTTATAACTTCTTTTCCTCTTTAGAGCGTTATGGAGCATTTTGAAAACATAGTAAAACAAATCACTCATAGTCTCAACCAAGAATCTCCTTCTAAAGGCAGCTCAGGACTCTGGTTGGGAACATGGGCCTATTCAAATGGCAGCGCCATGCTTCTTAGCTGGCTGTGCGCCCTTAGGCAACCTCCTCATCCTTACCGAGCCTCAGTTTCCTTGCCTGTAAAGCAGCACTAATACTCGCTTTTCTGTGCAGTTGTGAAGATTAAATGAGATAAAGTGTATGAAGCACTTAGCAGAGAGTCTGGCGCTTAGGGCTTGATAAATGGGAGCTGCTTTGCTGCTGCTTGAGAAAAAGCTGCTCTGAACAGAGGCCCCATGAAATGGAGAAGTGATGCCGTTATCCAGGTAGTGATGCCAGCCGGCCAGCCCGCCAGCCCTAATGCCTTGAGTTTCCATCCAAGGGCTGGCTCAGGTTACTCCAGGCCCATTAGCAACGCTGATGAGAGCTTGGAGCCTCTTAAGTTCAAGGTCGATCACAGGCCTTGTTTCCCACATGAGCCTCTCTGCTTTGCCCAGAGTCATTAGTCACCAGGGTGGCCTGATGAGAGAGTGAGGATGACTTAGGGCCTTCTAGTCGGACCTCTGGACCGCACCCCAGGGTGGGGCTTTGCTGGCAGAGGATCTACTCTGTCAGCTGTCTGGAGGCATTGAGAATCTGTTCACATACCTGGAAAAGCAGTTAGGTCCCAGCTTTGCTGCTGACCAGCTGGGCAAGTCATTTATCTAGCCCGAGCCTCAGTCTTCTCTTCTGTTAAATGGGCACATGAGTAGCATCTCACCCTGGGATTGAGCATGCTCACTAGCCTGCAGCAGGCAATATTGTCATTATTAACCCAGGAAAGCTTCCTAGAAAAGGATGGATCTTACCCTTAAAAGAAGAAAGGCATGGATGTGTGAGAAGAAAGGCATGGAGAGCAGGGGAGGCCTTGGGCTGAGGGCTGGGAAAGGGGAAGTGGGCAGATGGAAGATGCCAGAAGGAGAGCTCAGTTCTCACTGACAACATAGGTCTCCTGCCTCCTGACCCATCCGGGGGGCCTTGCAATGGGATATGCATTTGCAGGGGGTGGGAAGAAGGGTTGCATCCTCTTGATCCCAGCCAGGTTATTTTCACAAATTCCTACAGGGGTGACCCTTGGCCCAAATACCCCTGCTGTCTCATGTGTAGGGAGCTGTCCCACTATGCTGTGCTCCAGGGTTGTTGCTCACGCTGGATGTACTGGCACCTTCTTTCTTACTCGCCTCAGGTTCTCCCTGCTCTTTTGGCCAGTAGGACAGGAGATGTGGATGTGATTGAAGTATCTCTGGGGCAAGGAGGAAAACCCAGCTGGGGTCATTGAAGGCATCCTGCAGGGTCTTTCATGGGTGTGTACAGAAGACCACACTGGCCTTTCAGCAAAGCCTCCAAGGCTGCAGAGGGACAGGGCTGGGGGTGTTGTAATAATACCCTGAGGCCTGGGAAGCCAGGGTGGCCTCCTTCCCTAGCCCCACAAAAGCGCCTGAGTGACAACCAGTCTGGCCTTCATACACCCAGGAGCCAGGAGGAGGGAAAGAAAGAGCTCAGCAGGGGCCCGGGGGTGGGGGCTACGGGTTGCTGCCAGCCAGGGACAAAGGCAGAGACAGAGAGAAACAAAGGAAGGGAGAAGTCCCCTCTTGTTGCAACCTGTGGTTTAAAGAAAAATGTTGTTTGCTACTCTCAGGCCTTGGGGTGAGACTCCGTTCCTCTGATCATAGACCTGGACCTTTCACTTTGCAAACTGCTCCTCAGGCCAGGTGTGACACTCTTGTCCCACAAGCTCTTCTGGGCCTGAAGCTTCTTCCCCGACCCTTGCATGGAATCAGCTGGAAATGAGAAGAATCAGAGGCAATCGTCTGCCAAATTTGGGAGCAAACATTTTTCTTTCTGGATTTAAATAATTGCATTGCGTCCTCAGCTCTGGTTCCCTTCTAAGCTAGCCCCAGATGACATTTGGCAGGCTAATGACGGTCTGGCCTTCTCCCCCTCCGCCCTGTGGGTTTTTCTCAGAATATTTTCCTCAATGTCTGGGTAGCTGGTTTTTAAACCGGTTCATTTTTTCTTTCTTTCTTTTTTTTTTTGGTTTAGGTCTCAAATTTTATTAAATTTAAATTTTATTCCATTTCAGACTGTAAAATCTCCAAAAGTGGCTTTGAAAGTGAACAGGTTTTGGCATGCTGGAAATAGGTTACCTCCAATGCAAATATATGAGTCTAGCTTCCGTGGAGAACAAGGCTCTAAGGGTTGGGAAAATTCGTGGAGTGGTTAGAGACCATGGCATGGAAATGGTCAGAGACCAATTTAAAAGCACATATAATGTTTAAATGCAACATTTTGTGGACATATGGAACCAATAGCTTTTGCCAAAAGCTTGATTCTGGGGATCAAGTCTTAAGAGCTAAACTTCAGTCTACTACCCAAGGTGATTTTTAGCAGACAAATGAAAGCTCCTTTTTGCTTTTTAGTCTAAGGGGAATCTTAATACATTTTTAAATTATTTGGCATTTTGAATTAATTTTCTTAGAATGAAACGAGATTCTTAAATTGGGATCTTGTAGGGAAAAGACAGCCAGGTAATTAGTGAGCTGATCTCCTTTCTGACACACAGATACAAGGGGGGAGTTGAACTCCAACCAAGGTGCACACAAGATCTATTTTAGAGCAAAAATTTCAAAGTAAGCAACACCATCTGTTCTTTAATTATTTCTCCTTATTAAAAAAAATTGCTGAATTTATTTGGGTTACTTAGTTGGGAAGAAATGTCTTTAAGACACTCAGAACTATTAAAGGCAGATTGTCAGCTCTTGTTTGCTGGGTATCTAAGAACTCAAAATAGTAAAGGCGTTTCAGAGTTGACTTTCTTTTCCTGTGAAGCTTCCTCTCTGTTAAGCAGGACGTGTGTTATCCTGAGGGACAGCCCTCTGCTGCTCATATTTAAGGGCTGGGACTTGGGGATTGAGCAGAGGGTTCATGCTGTAGCGGGACAGTCAAAGGTGGGGTGGGTTCTGCCACCAGAGAGAAGTTAGGTCACTGTGAGTCATTGCCTGTTTTGGAGTTCTCACCATCTATCTGTCCATTGGTCTGTCCATGTGTTCAGCCAAGTATTAAATGGATATTTATTTATTATGCTTACTGTGAGCTAGGTACAGTGTTAGGCCCTGTCCTCATGTAATGTACCATCTTACGAAAGAGACAGCGATTTAGACTCTCCTTGACTTCTGATGGGGTTACACCCCATCTACCCATTATAAGTTGAAAATACTGTAAGTCAAAAATGCATTCAATACACCTAATCTACTGAACATCATAGCTTAGTCCATCCTACCTTAAATGTACTCAGAGCATGCACATCAGCCCACGGTTGGGGCTAACACAAAGCCCATTTTATAATAAGGTAAAAAATCTCTCATGTAATTTATTGACTGTGGTACCGAAGTTTGGTTTTTACTGAGTCTGTCTTGCTTTCACACCACAGTAAATTTAAACCATCATAACTTGGGGACTGTCTGGAATCAGACATGCGTGTAGTTGAGCTTATGATTACTAGTGACAGCACCTGCTCTAAAGTCTAACCAATGATGTCCAGCAGAACTTTTGGCAGGTGAAATGTTCTGTGTCTGTCCAGTATGGTAGCTGCTGAACACGTTTGGCTACTGGCCATTTGAATTGTGACCAAGGACTGCTAGTGTGACCAAGGAGGGCTATTTTAAATTTATTTTTTAGCTTTAAATATGACTTATTTATTTGTTTGTTTGTTTATTTTTAGAGATGGGGTGTCCCCATGCTGCCCAGCCTGAAGCACAGTAGTTATTCACAGGCTTGAGCTTAGCACACTGCAGCCTCGAACTCTGGGGCTCAAGCGATCCTCCCACCTTTCCTCCCAAGTAGCTGGGACTACAGGTATGCAGCACTGTACCTGGCTTGGTTTAGTTTTGATTAATATCTATGGGAATAGCCAGATGAGGCTACTGGCTACTGGCTCAGCATCACCTGGGAATGTTGCTGGAAATGCTCTCAGATTCTGCGCTGAATCTGCTAGACCAGAGTTTCTGGCCTGAGCCCAGGCATGTGAGTCATAGGCTGTGGTGTAAGTTTTGGGGTGGGTTGCATAGGAAGCAGGGCAACTGTGGATTTCAGATGAACAGAAGGTTTATGAGAGAAGGGATGATAAGAGCTACAGCTGAGGCATGAGGAACAAGGTGAAGATGGTGGTCCTGGTGAGGGGTGGGTGTTAGTAGTAGTGAGGAGCACACCTTACCAGGCCCAATGATGGGAAGGGCTTGGCACATTTGATGGACTCCAAAAAGGCCAGCGTGTTGGAGTAAAGAGAAGGAGGAGGGGGGTTGTGAATGGGAGCAGATAGGCAGACCCAGGTTGTGAATGGGACCAGATAGGTCTTCTTGTGTGGAAGATCTGGTACTGCCAGCTGTGTGATCTTGGACTGGTGTCTTAACCTCTCTGGACCTCGTGTTTTTCATTGATAAAATGGAGTTAACTACATTTTGCTATGTACTTATCTAGTAGGGTCAAAGGACAGATGGACCCAAACTGCATGGATAAAGCACACATGTGCCCAGCAGCAGACGGATAAGTGCATGATCTGCTGGTCCTGTTTCTTGCTTATTTTTCTTTCTTCTCTAACTACCCTTTCCCTGCTTGCCTCCCTGTGGCTATGTGAAGTGTCCTCGGGGCTGGGAGACAGGACTTGTGTTCTTGTTCCTACTCTGCGTTTGCTTCCTGGGAATTCCTCCCCAGGCCTCTGCTCCTCTTTTATTGGGTTTGTAATCTTGTTTTTTTATTTTTATTTTTGAGACAGAGTCTCACTCCGTTGCGCTGGGTAGAGTGCTGTGGCATCATAGCTCACAGCAACCTTGAATTCTTAGGCTCAAATGAACCTCCTGCCTCAGCCTCCCAAGTAGCTAGGACTATAGGCACTTGCCACCACGATGCCTGGCTAGTTTTTCTATTTTTAGTAGAGATAGGATTTCGCTCTTGCTCAGGCTGGTTTCAAACTCCTGAGCTCAAGCAATCCACCTTCTGGGCCTCCCAGAGTGCTAGGATTACAGGCATGGGCTATTGTGCCTGGCCCTTGGGTTTGTAATCTTGGTGGCCCCTTCCAAATCCCTTGTCTAGAGGCCCAGGACAGGCACAGAGAGTAGATTTCTGCAAGTGAGTTTTAAAATCAGATGTAACCAAATGCCTTTTGGGGAAAGCCTTCGTAGTAATTTTAGCAGCATCTTTTATGTTGTCTAGACCTAAGATCAGCATTTTAGGCAAAAGTGTCAAGGTAAACTTTCCCTTGCCTCCCTCCGTGCCCCCCTCCCACTACTAGGACTCCCTGCGCCCCCCTCCCCCTAGAACGTCAGGTGGCCAGAGCCTCAGCCAAGCCCCAGCTATTTGGCAGCTGAAAGTTTTGTCCCTGGAAGACGCCAGACTTATTTTGAGATGGCAAATGTGGCGGATGCTTCCCTGCTGGAAAGACACCAGTGTCTGATCTCAGCCTTGGGGGTGGCATTTGGGGGGAGTGGGGATGT
Organism: Nycticebus coucang; assembly: GCF_027406575.1. Classification (NCBI taxonomy): domain Eukaryota; kingdom Metazoa; phylum Chordata; class Mammalia; order Primates; family Lorisidae; genus Nycticebus; species Nycticebus coucang. The sequence continues at coordinate 148,629,992 of NC_069781.1, read as the reverse complement.
TAGCAGTTTCTTATCTGAAGTACGCAAGCGCTTTTCTTCACCCTCTCAGAAGCTTTTGCAGTCAGCTGTGTCCCCAGTACTCGGGACAGTGCCTTGAGTACCTTGAGCACAGTAATTTCTTGGTCTAGGTTAGATTCTGCTATTGTTGTTATTATCATAACTTTCTGTTTTTCCAGGACAGAAACATCGCCCAGGCCTCTTTTCTAGGCGAAGACAGACATTTACAGTAAATTTTTTGGAATTTGCTTTTTAAAAGAATACCCAAGCAGAGCCCTGTTTGACTCAACAGAATGAATAGCTAGTGGTAGAATTTTAGCCACCTCAGTTAAGACACTGATTTATAGGGAAAGATACTTTCCAAGCGCTTCTCATGTTATTTTGACCTGATGCTAAAAAAACATACCCAGGACCTGTGCCCAGGGTTGTAAACGGGTAACTGGAGGAGCATGTCCAGTGTCAGGCTGGTTTTGTTTTGTTGGCTGCTTGGGATTAAAATTTGTGAATTAGAGTGTAACACTTATTATTCAGGAAAGTTTGCACGGAAGTCCAGATTTTTGGTTTTAGAGTAATCAGAGATCTGGCAGCCTGGGACTTGGTGCCCTACCCTAGGGGTGTGTGCACTTTGTGCCTGCCCCCATGGCCCCTCTTGTGCTGTGCTGAGTCCTCACCCCTTCTGTTACCTGCCTGGCCCCCAAGGCCTCGAGGCTGCCAGCCTTTTGGGGGTTAATTGAGCTGTGGCAATGCTGCTTGCAGAGGCTCCTGGTGCGGCCCTGTGTTCTGCTTGCTTTGTGGTCATACCACCTCCCTCTGTTCACTGGGAATCTCCCCGACTGGATCGTGGTTCCCACTGTGCCCAGATGAACCAGCAGCAGAGGCTGGCCGGTGGGTACTGGGTGCCCCACGTCCCTTATCTTCTGTATGAATTAGGCCTGCGCATTTGATTTCTCATGGCAAGTTGGGACACCCCTGGATGATTTCAGTGTCGGACCCCTACCAAGGTCATCTCTGGCTGCTGCCTAGGGGCTTCTTTTTCACAAAAAATTTCCAGAGAAGTGGTTGGGGGGTATCTGGGTAGAAAAGAGATCATAATACTTTTATTAATGATAAGAATGGATACATTTACTGGGCAGCATTCTTTTCCCACTAAGGTATGGGCTCTTTCCCCCAGGGTACTGGAGAAGTTCTGAGAGGCTGAGTAACTCCTTGGTGGCCTCCTGGGAAGCACATCCCATCCAGTTCTTGTGTGCTCCCTGATGCTGCCCTTTGCTGGAAAGGGTACATGTGTCCTGCGTGGGCTCATTACATGCCCAGCATGTCACTCCACCGCCCATGGCAGCCCACAGGAAGGCATACTTACCGTGTCCATTTCACAAGTGAGGCCTGAGGAAGTTTAGTGGCCCAGGCCCTGTCTGAAGGCTGTCCCTGAGCTCTGCTCCACACAGCACCCTTGGCTCATGCCGCTGGCAACCTTCAGCTAGACCCTGGACGGGCCTCACACCTTCGCTCATGTTGTTGCTTCCAGAGTCCTCTGGAGTTTCCAGGAGGAAGAAGCTGGAGTCCAGCAAGTCCTGCTAATGTCCTTGAGTAAGGAGTGGTGTATTTCCTTCCTTCAGATGGAGCCTTCTCTCAACTCTCCCAGGCATGGCTGCCAGTGTGTGGACCCCTGGCCCCTGCCTACAGGGCCCTTGGCCATTCCTGTGGTTTCGAGTAGGCATGAGTGGTGGGACCAGCCTCCCGGCTCGGCTTCCACATGGGCTTCCTGGCTCAGGGCTTGGTGGTTGCTCATGACAGAAGGGAGCTATGGACAACTTAAGCCAAAGGGGACATAATGGGATCATGAGGGGGAGCTGGTGGGAGAAATGGAAGGAGACACCGGGCACTCAGGGCAGCTTTGGAGATGAGCGGAGCAAGAAGGAAGGAGTAGGTGTCTTGTCAGGGAGCTGCCAGGGGTGGAAGAGCCTCTGCTGCCCATGCCTCCCGCATTGCTGGGGCCCAGCATCCACTTGTAGGCTGATCTAAGCTTTCAGCCTGGGTCACAGCCCAGGGGAGGGTGGGGCCTTTGGGCTGACAGTCCACTGACGTCCACAGTGGGTGCCAAGCAGTTCCTTAGGGCACAGTCAGGGTGCTGCCAGCAGAGGCTGGGGCAGTGGATATCTGGAGGGCAAATACCCCTGTCCTGGAGGCTGTCCAGCCATCTCAGAAGGCTCTGGCAGCCCAGGGTCAGGCTTCAGGAGGTGAAATGGGCTGTTGTCTGTTAGGCCAGCGTTGGGCTGCAGGTTGGACTCACTAGGTTATGACATGCGGGGGCACTGGGATTGGAGAGGTCTTGTGGGAAACCCAGTCCGACATCAATGTATACATAGGAAAATGGGAGTCAGAGAGGTCCAGCTCTGAAGTCCCGCAGCCTCGCAGGGCCAGAACTGGGCGAGTAGACCAAGGTGGGAGGGCACACACTGCTCCCCAAAGTGGTCATGCGTACCCTTGGTGTTGTGGCAGGGGGTTCTGAGCAAAACACATCATAGAAACTTTAAAATCATTGTTTACTAATGAATGCACACGGCTTAACATTAAACCCCAGCTACCCCCCTGCCCTCCTGGGAGGCCTCTGCTATTGCCGGCTCCTGTGCCCGTTCCAGAGTAATTCTATATACGTATGTCCACAGCTGTGAAAAAGGCGTCTCTTTCTCTTCCCTCCCCTCACGCTTTCTCACTTTCCAGCCTGTGTTAGAAATGATTCCAAATTAGTTAATTTGGCTCTGCCGTAGTACTTTTTTTTTTCTTTGAGACCAAGTCTCAATCTGTCGCCCTGGGTAGAGTGCTGTGGTGTCACAGCTCACAGCAACCTCAAACTCTTGGGCTAAAGCGAGTCTCTTGCCTCAGCCTCCCAAGTAACTGGGACTACAGGTGCCCGCCACAATGCCCGGCTATGTTTTGGTTGGACTTGTCATTGTTGTTTGGCAGGCCCCGGCTGGGTTCGACCCTGCCAGCTCCCATGTATGTGGCTGGAGCCCTTGCCGCTGAGCTATAGGCGCCAAGCCTGCCTTAGTACTTTTAAGTTGACTTTTTGTTATTGAAGTTTCACATAAATGCAGGAAAGTCTGTCGGCCCTAAATGTTCAGCTTAATGAAGTTTCATCAACTAAACGTACCCCTGTAGCCAGCATCAGATTGGGAAACGACCTGGCTGAGCCAGTTCCCCAGAACTGGATGCCACCCCTGCCCCTCTGCCCACGGTAATGGCCATCCCCACATAAATGTTTTTAATGTGTTTATTTTAATGTGTATTTGAAAAAATTACAGCCGGCTTGAGAATGCCCAAGTATTAGTGCTTCTTAGGATGAAAAGTCTCGTTTGGGACGAGGGTAGATGGGGCCTTTTTAAAAAAGCAAAACAAAAACAAACAAACAAAAATGTTCCTTGTGCCCAGGACTAGTGACTTGGTGAGACATAAGAATTGCTTGATTCCAGAATGATGGAGGACAAGTCCGTGGTTATCCCTGAGGCTATAGGGATGGTGTCTCCTGCTGCTGTCCCAAGTCCTAGGCCCCCCAGTTTACTGTAGTCACAAGACTGCTCCTCTGGGGGTGGGGAGAGGATGAGGGTGTGGCCTCTGCTAGCCTGGTATGGCACAGCCCCTGCCCGCAGCACTGGGTCTACCCTCTCTGTCCCCTCTGTCCCCTGGAAGTTAACTAGGGAGTAGGGTACAGAGGTGTCTGGGAGCCAGGACCATCTGGCCCAGGGGCTTGGTGTAGGATTGTAGAGTCGGATAGCCACTTGCAGGCTGTGTGTCTTAACCTTTTTGAGTGTGGGTTTCCTCGCTTATGAAGTAAGGATGGTTAAAAACTCCCCCATGAGGTTACTCTGTGTCCAGCACCCAGCCCAGTTCTTGGGGCACGTGCTCAGTCAGCACTGAGAGTCATACTTAAGGCCATTTGATTATTGTGGCACCAGAGCTCTGTCCTGTCACAGGCACGGGGCTGCAGAGGAGAGGGGAGAGGAGAGGGGGACAGAGTCTGCCTCTGTCCCTGTGGCAGCCATCCCAAATGAGCAAATGGCTCTCAGCGGGGCTTGGGGAACGGAATCTCTTCCTGACTGTCTGTGGCTGGCTAGCCTGGGGGCAGCTGCCTGTTCCCAGGTCTGGGGTTCCAGGCTGGGTGGCTGAACCATGTGGGGTGGGTCAGGCGGGGCCTGGGCAGCTGACAGGGCCTCCGGGGCTGTTGGGGGTGGGGGGGCTAGGAGGCCAGCTGCAGCCCCAGAGTGGAGCAGAGCCAAATCATACTTTAACCCATTCTGTTCCTGCGAGGTGTTGCTCTTCCAGTCCCAGAAATGGCTCCTCTTCTCTTTGGATTGCCTCATTTGACCTGCGCCTTCCTTGTGAGACCTGGGGGGCTTTGGCACGTAGTGCCAGGACTATATGTGGCCTGTGAGAAGTTCACTTGGGCCTATTTAAAAATTTGGAATAGTTCCCATAAACATTCAGATTTCTGGTTTCCCTGGAAAAACCAGAAGACCGGGCCCTCTCAATGTACTCCGGGTGGCAGCTTTGGGTGAGTTGGGGTACAGTGGTGTCATTCACAACCCAGTTGTTCCCCCACCCTTGGTGTTTATTTCTGGCACCTGCCTGGCTCCACTGCCGTCATTTGAGATCCTGTCAAGGTCAGGTCTAACCTCTTCTGTCTGAGCTTGAACTGCCTGGGGGTCTCTTCACCACTGCTTGATCACCTCCCGGGCTGGCAGCCTCACCACCTCCCAAGCGGACCATCCATCATAGTTGCTGCTAAGACAATCCCATTTGTCCCTTCTTGACATCTTTCTGTAGTGACTTCCACTGGCTGGTCCCGGTTTGAAGAGGCTACACAGCAAGTTCAGTCTATCTTCCTGGTGACAGCCTTTCAGATGCCTAAAGACAGCTTTGAGCCCCCCTCCCCATCCCGAGCCTGCCCCTCTGGGCTGAGCATTGCCAGTTTCTTCACTTTCCCAATGAAGATGTGGTTTCAATACCCCCCATTACCCGGATGCCCCTTCCTGGCCATGTCCTTGTAGGCCCCTGAGCTTCTTACAGCCTCTCTGTCACTGCTCTGCTGACCCTGAGGGCATAAGACCACTCAGACACTCCTGGGGTCCCACTCGTATTAAAAGGGGAGAATTTCTAGTAATGCCAACTACCCCCAAATACCCATGGCATTTCCAAATGGCATTATGGGTCAGTTTTACTTTTCTCATGTGTCCACCTCTATTTAATTTTTTTCCTATAATCTGGATGGTTAAAAAAGGTAACAAAGCAAAGAGCTTGGGATGAATTCACTTTAACCAGCGATGGTGGCTGCCTGGGCCAGGAGTGAGGAGAGAAGGAGGAGGACCGGGATGGGGCCCTGCCTCAGGGGACAGCCTGGTGCACCAGGTATCAGGCACTGGGAGGATGAGAGGCCCAGGGGAGGAGGGTCCTCTTACCCGGGGATGGGGGAGCCTCTTGGATAGCAGGGGTAGGGGGGCCTTTTAGGTGCTAGGGATAGCAAGAGCAAAGGCCCTGGGGCAGGAGAGCATTTTCCTGGAAGGCAGGGGCGGGGCATGCAAGGGCTGGAGGCTCAGTGGGAAAGGAAAAGGGTGCCAGGCTGGGAAGCAGAGGGTCCGTGCCAGGGTCCATGCCAGGATGTAGAGTGAGGACTAGGGAGGTGGCTGTGAAGGTGCTGAGCACATCAGCAAGAGTGCCTGTCCCTGTGACTGTGGCAGAGCTGGAGTCCGAGCTGGATTCTATCCTGGTTTCTCCCATCTGTAGCTCTGTGACCTTGGCCTTCTCATGGGAGATGAATAGGACGTATGTGAGGATTACACGAGTGATGCTCAAGGAGCACTTAGCCCGTGCAAGGCCCCGGCTCGCCCTGGGTCGAGCATGGGTCTTTAGGATCTTGCTGGAAGCCAGAAGCCCTGTGCTGAGCGTGTCCAGTGCTCACAGCTGCCCAACAACAAGCTGGGTGCTGTTATGCCCCCAGTTTACAGACACTGAGTTGGAGGCCTGGACGTTAGTCCTGAGCATATGCTTTTCTTTCCACTACCCTGCCCCACTGCTCAGAAGGTTTGGGGCGAAGCTCCTGGGGTTGTGTCTGACCTGGATGCCTTTCAAGGGCATCTCTGGTTTCCAGAGAATATTTTTCTAAGGGCTTTACCCGTCCAAGATTGGCTGTAGGGTGGAAGGGGAGCTTGTGGGCAGGGGGCTAGCACTGGGTGGGGGCCAGGCCTCATCTGCCAGGAGCGAGAGCAGGTGGAATGGCAGGTAAGTGGGAGTCGTGTCATTTGGGGTGGGGAGCCCTGGGCCTCAGAGGGACTACAGGCTTCCTTTTTTTCTGAGGTCTTTGGCTGTGGCATGTCCACTTGTTGGCAGGGCTGGGTTGAGCTGGGCTCAGAGTAATTTCTCCGTTCCAATGAGCTCTGAGGTGGCCAGATGTTCAGCCTACAGAGAGCCTGGGTGGTGGCAGTGGCTGCTGCTGACTTCTGTCATCAGAGTGAGTGTCTGGCTGCATTAGGCTTCTTGGGGCCCTGCCTGTGCCCTCTACACCCTCAGACTGGAGTCTGCAATTTGCAGTGACTCAGATGTAGTTCTTCCCGGGTGTAAAAGTGTGTTGAACATAGAAAGTTCCATGCAAATGTCAGTGGCTTTGTTTGTTGAGGGACCTTGGCTGTTCTCATGAGCTAAGGACACAACCACTGCCCTGAATGGGCACCTTTTTTTTTTTTTTTTGTATTTTTTATTTTTTTTTTGTAGAGACAGAGTCTCACTATACTGCCCTCGGGTAGAGTGCCGTGGCGTCACACGGCTCACAGCAATCTCTAACTCTTGGGCTTACGCGATTCTCTTGCCTCAGGCTCCCAAGCAGCTGGGACTACAGGCGCCCGCCACAACGCCCGGCTATTTTTTGTTGCAGTTTGGCCGGGGCTGGGTTTGAACCCGCCACCCTCGGCATATGGGGCTGGCGCCCTACTCACTGAGCCACAGGCGCCGCCCAATGGGCACCTTTTATTGGGTGTGCTGCTGCCCTGCTGTGTGCCCCTGGGGGGGAGAGGACACTCCTGCCCCAACCCCTGGTGTCTGTCCCCAGCCCCCAGAGTGTGGTTCAGATGCCCCGGGGCACATGGAGACGCTGGAAGGAGTCCTTTAGAACAGGGAACAGGAGTGTTTCCTCTGGCAGTATAAACCCACCCAGAGGCTGCCCTCTGGAAGCCAGGGTGTGTGCCATGAGGGGTGGGGAGGAGCCACGTCTGTGTCTGTGGGTGTGGAACGGAGACTCTGGGGCCTCAGAACCTTTCTTGTCAGCACCCCATCTTCCAGGCACTCTTCCTCTTACCTTCTTGGGAGTTCTGGGGTCAGTGGGACCTGGATGTTAATTTTGGTTCCACTGCCCACAAATGGCACTGCCTTGTTCCCTAAAACCTCTCTGAGGCCTCTCACCCTGGTGGGAGGGTTGAATGACAGGCTCCTCCTGGAGCCTGGCCATGTGCAGACACATGGAGTTTGTTGGCAATACAGCCTCCACTGCTGTGCACCAACCAGCCTATCCAGGGACCCCGAGGGCCGGCCCCTGCCCGCACTGGACCAGATGTGTGTTTTTGGAGGGTGTAGGGAGTTTCTCTGTGTGGGTGTCCGCGCATGATGTGTGGGCTGCTGTGTTTTGATCGGAGGGAGCCAAGCTGATTTTCCTGGTCCATCTCTCCACCCTCCGAAGCAGAAAGTTAAATAAACGCAGCCAAGTATTATCATAGGATGCAAGGAAAATGAACTCGGTCCCATGGGCGGCCCACATCTGGCAAGTATTGGGCCTTGCAGGGCTGTGGGATGAGACAGATGTGGTTGGGGGTGGGAAGGGCTCCGTGTACCCCCTATCCAGGGACGTGCCTCCTTCCGAGGCTTCTCGCCACCCGCAGGGCCTGTGGGGGCTGCTGGCATCTTGCCTTCAGCTGCACCCCTTCCTATCCGTAGGCCCTTGCTGAGGCCTTGCCCTTTCGGCCAGCCTTCCCCTGAGCCTTCCTGAGGCTGAGTCTTCCTGGCCCAGCCTGTTGCTTGGCCCTGGAGGCACAGCTCGTGGTCAAGCTCCCCCTGGGCCCTGGGGGGAGTGGTCCAGCCACTGGGGAAGTAGCCTTGCTCATCAGATGATTTCCATCTCTGCTAAAGGCTGCGCAGGCGGATGAGCCCTGTGCTGGAGGGCAGCTTACCTCTTGCTGGAGTGTGTATTGGTGTAGTTGGTGTGTTCCCCACCCCTCCACTGTCCTCTGCCCAGCACTGCCTTTGGTGTGTGACACTCGACCCTTGCTGACCTCAGATGGGCTGGATGAATTCCTGGAGTTCCATGTAGGACAACTGATAATGTAGGAAGTAAAGCAGGGGGGACAGGAGGCAGGGTAGAGTGCCCCTATTCATCTGTTTATCAGAGGGGCCAGCACTGCCCAAATGGGACATTTCACTGGAGGCCTGTGGTGATCTTGGTGGCTGATATGTGAATGATTCTTTATAGATTTATTCCTTTGTCTATTAGGAAAATGTTACTTTTTATGTTATTCTAATAGCTAGTAGAAAAATTGTTACTAGCACACCAGATATATGATTTCATAAGTAGTGCTGCTCAGGGAGAAGCTAGGAGAAAAGGAATTTAAGTAAAAGAAGGGAGTTTATGGAAAGAAAAGCATGTGGTAACTCCAAGTGCTGGGGGTATGTGCTCCTGGCAGAAGTCTGTGGAATGCCATCATTGGGGGAGTCCCCTGCCAGCTCTGGGGCCTGGAGAGGCCCAATCCCTGCCCAGAAGTGTCCTGTCTGCTCAGGTAGACCCCTGCTGAGACCCCTTCCCTGCCATGGCGTCTTGGGAATGCCAGGCAGATTTGGGTTCAGGAAAGCCTGCCTTGCTGGGACCAGCTGCCAGGTGGAGATGCTTGGGGGCCCTGAAGGCCCTCCCCACGTGTGCTGTACCCATGGTGGGTGGGTGCTGGAGCCAAGCTGGGCGACACAACTGTGCCAGTGAAAGCCCCCCTCCCAGATCAAACTCATTAAAAGAACCAACTCTTTAAGCCATAAAATATTATATGATTGCCCCTGTTCCTGGGACAACCATGTGGAATGACAGGACATTTGGAAATGGTCATTGCACTCCGTTCTTGTAGAAGGCTTGGGACTTTTAATATGAAGGAGGTTGAGGACAGTGTGCCTGTAGTTAGCAGCTGTACTGTGTACCCACACATGGTTGAGATGGCGCATTTTACGTTGTATGTTTCTTACCACAAAAAAGTGTGAGGGAGAAGAGCAACATGAAAACAGAAAATCAAGGAGAGGCGTGTCCAAAATACACATGCAAGTATACACACATACACACACACACAAGTATACACACACGGGTATACACACACGGACATATATATACATATACACACGAGTATACACATGGGTATATACATACACGAGTATACACACACATATACACATACATACACACATGTATACACACATACACAAGTACACACACACAAGTATACACACACATACACACTAGAATAAACACACGAATCAGTTTTCTGTAAGAGACTCAGTTTCCTCTGCTGGTATTTAAAATGAAGCACATGTGTAACAAGGAACTGACATTTATTTACAATATGTTAGCTCAGAGGATAAGTTGTTAAGGGGTTGTAAAAAATATTAGTTTCTAATTTATGGTGCTTTTCTTCAAACAAAAGTGGAAAAAAGGAAAGAATGGGATGCTGGCCTCACCCCCCTCTTCCTTCCCACCTGAAACAGCAAATAGACCTGGATGGATGCTCAGTCCCTCTGCCTCGTGAAGGGCCGGACCCTTGGCTGGTGTGCCCACCTTCAGGACTCTACTGCATGTTTGGCCACTTCCATCCAGCCTTCTGTGTGGGCTGGGGCCCCTCCCTGCAGAATTGGGGTACCCTCTGCTGTGTGACCTTCCCTCCAAGTTAGACAGTTGTGGGACAAGACCCGGGTGTTGCTACCGAAACAGGATGTAGGAGCCAGATCCCGTCGTAAATCCACATTTATATGCTGCACATTTCTGGTTAACGAGACCATGCAGAGATGACTGTATGAAATGAAATATATGTGAACGAGGAGATTAACCTCAAGGAGAGATGGGAATAAAGAGGAGGTCACCCCGGGAGGCCTGGGGCCCCTGGTTTGGGCCCAGGCAGGCAGTTCCTTGGAAAGGGAATTTTCCGAAAACATCCCAACCCTGAATGGATTTGCTGGGGCACAGAAACAGCAATCCTATTTAGTGGTGCCCACTCCGTGCCAGGCACTGAGCTAAGCTCTCTACCTGTGTTATCTAACACTGAACAGGAATTTTATTATCTCATGTTACTAGTGAGAATAGACACTCATTGCCTAGGTAGAGTTTGTGTCAACTTAGGCTGGCACGCCCAGGTCTGCAGACCGATCTCTGGAGGGTTCGGAAAAGAGGAGCCATTTCAACCCCTACCTTCCCAATGAGCTTCTGCTTTTCCAAGAAGGTACACGTGGCCTGGGAGGCTCTGCCAGCCCAAGATCATTGGCCCCACACAGGCGGAGAGAGGCAGGCTGGTGTGGTGTTAAACGTGTGAGCTTTGGAGCCGTGCTGCCCTGGCCTCACTTCTGGCCTCTCCCTGTTGTTGCTTCTGTCCTTGGGCCACTTTGCAAAGTTCACTTGGGCCCTGGTTTCTTCATCTGTAAAATGAGTACCTACATCTGTAGGGCCCTTACATGGTTGAACCTAAACATGGTAACAGGCGTCAAGAGCATTGCTCCGAGTGTGCACACTAAAGTTATGTGGTTATTGTTCTTGGTGTCTCTGACGTGCCCAGCCTGGTGCCAAGTGAATAGGAAGGTGAGAAGAGGAGAGACTTCCCTAAGGCGGGTGGAGGAAGAGTTGAGGGCAGCATGTTATGCTGTGGATCCTGGTTTCCATAGCCAGGTACCTGGGCCTGGGTATTGCTGAGCCATGCACACCACCTCATTTGGTCTTCAGAGCCACCTTATAGGGTTGCTGTGTATAGAAAAGGTGCCTAACGTGCACAGGCCACACAGCAAACCTTGGCAGATGGGGACTGGATTCTCAGGCTTTGACTACACCCCACTTTGCAGATGAGGGCTAACTCTGCTAACTCTAGTCTCAGTGGAGCCATCAGGGAGAGCTTCTTGGAGGAGGTGAGCTTGAGCTTGGTGAAGTGTTTCTGACCAGGGGAGAAGGTGTCCCTGTAGCTGGTGGTCAGGATGACCTTGGGGCCTGTGTCCATATTTCCCCACAGGCAGAATCCAAAGGGGTGTTAGGATGTGTTGGGTGGGCCTACTTCAGATTTCCTCTAGAAACAATTTTTTTGCCAAATTTGATTTTATTAGATTTTTTTCTGAGCCTCATCTTTGAGCAGGACAGATTTTGCTTGTGTTAAAAAAGAGATCTAAAGACTTTTAAGATTTTTGTCCACAATTATTCTTTCTAAAGTGGGATTTGCATGTTAGTGTAAAAGGCTGTTAGAATTTTTTTTTTTTTATTTGGCCAGGGCTGGGTTTGAACCCACCACCTCCGGCATATGGGACCAGCGCCCTACTCCTTGAGCCACAGGGGCCGCCCTAAGGCTGTTAGAATTTTAACTGTGGTTAAAGTAGAAACTCCTCCTAGCTCTGGGCTGGTTTCCCTACCTCTGAGGCTTCTGCAGGGCTATGACTGTGGACAGAAGGGCCCTGCCTCTGAGCTCTGAGCTCCCTCCTGTCCTGGTGCTCACCTTTCACCTTTCACCTTTCCTGTCTCAACTCCCCCCACCCCCCCTACCTTTATGTCTACATTCTGAGTCCAAACCATTTCTACTTGTTTCTGTGTTGTTCTGAGTTTGGGATTCACTTGGCATCCTCCATTGTATGGCAGTGTCTCATTCATTCCTTCACTCTCTCAGCTCCTGTTTGCCAGCCCTTGAGGGACAGAACCCAGCTATTAGGCAACTGGAGGTGCTCAAGGCTCATACAGGAAGGAAGTGGCCAAATGCCTGCTGGTCGTATGTCCCAAAGTCTAAAATACTGTGTGTGTGTGTGTGTGTGTGTGTGTTGAGATAGGGTCTCACCCTGTTACTGGGGCTACAGTGCAGTAGTGTGATCATAGCTCACTACAGCCTCATATTTCTTGGCTCAAGTGAGCCTCCCAAGCAGCTGGGACTATAGATGCATGCCACTGTGCCTGGGTAATAAAAAAATTATTTTTGTAGAGACGGGGTCCTGCTGTGTTGCCCAGGCTGATCTTGAACTCCTGCATTAATCGATCTTCCTGCCTTGGCCTTCCAAATGCTGAGATTACAGGTATGAGCCTGGCACATTCTTTGTCCCCAAAGTCCTGCTTCTGAGAACTAATCCTAAGCAAATCATTGAACAAGTTTGTGGCCAGGTATGATGTATGGGCATGGATTCTCCCATAGCAGAACACAGTCAGAAGAAGCCCCAGTACCCAGCAGCAGGGGTTATGTGAAGGCTCCTGTGATGGGATTCCAGCCACCATTAATAGAGACAGTGCTGGTCTCTGTTGTTGATGTGAAAAACTGTTCACTGAGTACTGCTGCGTTAGAAAAGCAGGTTACAGAGCATTTTGGTTCTTTAATCGCGTATATCCTCACAGCCTTTTGGAAGGATATAACAGTGTGTTTATACATGGAGAAGGTCGTGCTACTAGTGTCAATTTTAACTCGCAGCTATTTCCTAGATTTCTACATTGTACTTGAGTTACTTATATCAGAAAGTTTTATAAAAAAGTGAAAAAGATGCTTATTCTAGGAAGCCACAGGAGATAAACTCTAAGTAAATTCTCTTGTTTCTAACATACTTGGGACATGAGGGCAAATCCTGGGCAGGAAGGTGGGCTACCCACAGCAGGCTGGTCTAGCTCCAGCACCCTGTGCAGTGTCACGTCCCTTCTCTCCTGTCCCTCCTGTGGCACTGATTCCTCATCCAGGGGTGTGTGCACTGTGCCCCTCTCTGCCCAGTTTGGTGTGCAGCAGTGTCCTGGTCTGTAGCTTGATATTGCCCCTGGAGGGGTGTTTACACTAAAGAAAATGGCAAGACCTACAGACCTGAGCCTTTATCCCCTGAGAGCTGCCTGTTAAATGTTGGCCAGCACACCACTGTTCCAAGTGGTTTCCCTGTCAACTCCAGGAGCTGTGTGCTTAGGTAGACTCCAGAGATGAACTGTCCTCTTGGAGGGACTGAAGGAGTACTCCGTACCCCTGGATCATGCCGGGGACTGGGGGAGAGTGAGCGAGTCACTTGGGTCTTAGCTTGGCTAATGCTGCTCTGTCTGGAACCAGAGCTGAGCTTGATGGATGGAGAAGTAAAACGGAGATGTGAAGAATTCTAGTCGGGGCTCCACCCCCTCCTCGCTCCACTCCCGCCTGGCCCCACCCCCTCCTGGCTCTACCCCTGCCTGGCTCCACCCCAGCCTGACTCCTCTCCCACCTGGCTCCACCCCCACCTGGCTCCGCCCCACCTGGCTCCACCCCAGCCCTACTCCACTCCCACCTGGCTCCACCCCCGCCGGGCTCCACCCCTACTGGCTCCACCCCAGCCCTACTCCACCCCCACCTGGCTCCTTGGCCTTTTGACAAATTGGTTAGTCTTAGTTTTCTTATCTGTGAAATGGAGCACTTATCTCTTGTCTGTCTGGGCCAAGGGTTCTCAAGTCCCAGCACGCGTCAGAATCACCTGGAGGTCTCATGAAAATACAGACATCAGGGTCCCACCCCCAGTCACTCCAGTGTCGTGTGTCCGGATGGGGCCTGAGGTTCTTCCTCATTTCTGACAAGCTCCCAGGTGTTGCTGCTGTTGCTGGCCTGGGGACTACTTCGGAGAAGCCTGACTTCGGGCAACTAAATACGTGTGAAGCGCTGGCCGCAGTGCTGGGCACAGAGTGAGGGCTCAGGAACGCATGGCTGCTTATTTAGAGGTGGGAGCATTGTGGCCTGGAAGCTAGGCTACCTGGGTTCTGGGGCTGCTTTGTCACCGCATCTGAGCCCCCGGGCGAGCTGTTTCTCATCTCTGGGACTGTTTCCCCTTCTGTGAATGGGTCAGCAAAGCCCTGACTTGGAGGCAGCAGCTGAGGAAACCTCTGTAGAAGCCTCTGGTGGCAGGTGATTCTGATGCAGGGTGGCGGGGAGGACGCGGGACCGCGACTGAGCTGGCGACTGTCTCCTCGCTCCCCTGGGCCCGGCCCAGAGCCGCAGGCCGCGCGGGGCACACTCTTGCCAGTCCCTCGGGCCGCCAACTCACCCATGCTGGCTCCTCTTCTGACAGAGCTGCGAGGGACTCTTTGAACAAGAGAAGAAAAAGACCTTGTTTTTGTTCACGCGGGTGCCTGGCCTTTGCGATGTTGTCTGCGCGCCTTCTCAGTTCTCGATCCTGTTGTCCACTAACATTGACACATCAGGTGGCTTTGTGATATTCGGTTACCTTTTCTTTTCCTGCCCCATGGCTGAGCTGGACCGGGGCAGAAGGAGGCGTGGATAGCTGGGCGGCCACAGTTCCCCTCCCTCCTTCCTTCCTTCCTCTCTTTTGAAAGCATCTGCACTGGCCTTGGGAGACCAGGGCTGCTTCTGGACAGATGCTGTGCCTCTGCGGGGCTCCATTTCCTCATCAGACAAGTTTGGATTTTTAGGGGTTCCTCAGAGGGGGGCTGGGAAGATGGAGTGGGAGCCAGTAAGCTGGGTGCCACTTGGGCTCAGTGAAGCTGGGCTTTTCCAGCTTGAGTTGGACACATCCCCAAACATGTGTGTAGATGTGTGCGAGTGTGGAGGTGTATGCATGTACGTGTGCCCAGGTACATGAAGGCAAGGGAAGTTCCATGGACCAGGACAGAGAAGCCCAATACATTTTTTTTTTTTTTTTTTTTTTGAGGCAGTTTCACTCTGTCACCCTGAGTAGAGGGCTGTGGCATCAGAGCTCACAAAACCCCCAAACTCTTGGGCTAAAGAGAGGCTCTTGCTAAGGTTTTCTATTTTTGGTAGAAATGTGGTCTCACTCTTGCTCAGGCTGGTCTCTAACTGAGCTCAAGGGGTCCACCTGCCTTGGCCTCCCAGAGTGCTGGGATTATAGGCATGAGCCACTGCACCCAGCCAGCCCAGTAGACTTTAACCTACTTTGTTGGGCCTTTGAAGCTGCATCCATATCAAATAGATAGAGCTCCCTGATTAGTGGGCAGTGTCCTTGGTGGGTGTGGGGTGGGGAGCTGCGTATGCCCACATGTTCTCTCCTGGGTCTAGTGAGAAAATTCTTCGTCTAATACTTAAAGACAACTGTGTCTCACATTCATTGTCCTGAACATCATCATCATCATCACCATCACCATCACCATCTTTTTTATCAGGGAGAGTAGAGGGGAGAGGAATCAAATTTCCACAGAGGTGCTCAACCTACAGCTTTTGCTGGCATTGTAGCTTTGGCTTCCTCTGCAGAATCTCCCTTCTCTTGCCAGTGTGTTTAGCAAGTGTGGAGCGATGACGTGGAATGAGAGGGTGAGAGGAAGGTTGGCTGGCACAGAAGCGGAGCATCCTGGCTGTGATCTGTGGTGGTTCCACACACAGGAACACCATCCCTGCACCGTGAGGGGGATGGGAAGGCACTGATGCCAGAGGATCAGTGGCCTTCCTATGGCTATGGTGAATGTCAGTGGGAAACTTGATCTCACTCTTCAAAACTCAGCCCTTCTACCTTCCAGGCAGAGTGAAACCTCAGCAGCCAGCCAGGAACCTGGGGGGAGAGGGGGATCTTGAGTGATCCCAGGAACGTGAGCTCAC
Source organism: Nycticebus coucang (assembly GCF_027406575.1). Taxonomy (NCBI): domain Eukaryota; kingdom Metazoa; phylum Chordata; class Mammalia; order Primates; family Lorisidae; genus Nycticebus; species Nycticebus coucang. The sequence goes on along the minus strand of NC_069781.1, from coordinate 148,614,201 downwards.
ATCGATTGCATGTTTCCCTGGAGCTAAGTGCTTCAGGAATATCATCACTCCTGTCTCTTGACACTCCTGTGGGGTTGGTACTGCTGTTATCCCTATTTTCCAGGGGAGACCAAAGAGCAGAGTGGATTTGTAAAGGGCACAGCGAGGGGATGGGCCTGGGCAACCCCACTCTGGGCCATTCCCTGAACCCCTGCATTTCATAGCTTCTGTACAGATTCCTTCCTCTCCCTCATCTGTATAGCCAGATGAGCTATAGGTGACTTCAGGAAGGGTCAGTTTTCCTACAAGGATGGATCAACTTCCCTTGTGGAACTCTCAGACTCTTATTGGATGTCTTTCTGCTCTGTTTTATACATAGCAAGGCCAGGAGATGAAGGGAGGCAGTGGCTGAGCTAGATTTAGGGGATTTGCCAGGGGAACAGTTTATGGGAAAATCCAGGAGTGTCGAGTCTTCCATAGGCGCTGGCTCTGAAGGCAGAGTTTGGGGGTGGGGTGGGGGGGTCAAGCATTGCCAAATTTGCTGTCAAAACTTCTTACGGAATTCCAAGAGGAGACCCACTTCCCTTCTAGATCTCCATTGAGTCTGTGAACAGCTTCTCCTCCAGTGTTGGAGTATATTGCTTTTAAAAACATTTTATTTTATTTATTTAATTTTTGAAGTACTAAATCAGGTAGAAGCAGGCTTCTGGTTAGGAATCGAATTGTCTAAATAACACATTTCTTAAAAAAAATAGGTTTTTTTACATACTAGCCCCAGCCTCATCCTGGGGATGTGCCCGTGTGTTGAGGGTGTGAATGTGTGGACAGAGAGGTCAGTGAGGGGCTGAAGGTCCCTTCCCTCCTTTCAGGACATGTGCTGCTTACGGCGGGTGGCCTTACCCGTGCTATCTCATCTGTTGGTTTTCTCAGTCAGGGTGATTATGATGTGACCCTGTCATGTGTCTTGGCTTCTCTGAATGGGGGTGTGGGCTGCTTAGCACCTGCTGTGGAGTTGAAGAGATGGGGTTCAGAAGAGCTCACTACCACATGATCCCACAGCTGAGGGTAAACATGGAGTTCTCAGCTACCCGAGGCCCTGGCAGAGCTTCAGAATCCTTCTTAACATACTCAGGAGCCATGGTTAATAGTGAGAACTGGTTCTTGAACTGCTACCTCTCGGCAGACGCCCTCTGAATGCCCTCTGGCCTCTTTGGGCCCCTTCTTTTCCATTATTGAGGATGCTGATTCCCACAGGTCCTGAAAGTCCCCCAGGTCTTTAGAGATGACCACAGTTACCCCCTTTCTCCATTCAGGAGCTCCTTTGAAGGGCTTTCTTCAGCAGCCTCTGTCCAGGGCTGCACCTTTGAGCACTGCTCACCAGGCCTCATGGCTTGGGGAAAGTATTTTAGGGCAGCTGCAAGATTCAAGATTGAGCCCATCCCCACCTACTTCCCAGGGCCACTTTGCTGTTGTGGTCACATTTACCCCTGGAAAGATTCCTGTCCTTGGTGCACTGTTGACGGTTCCCCTCGTGTACACGGAGCCACTCCCTGCTCCTCTCTGTGAATTGATTGTGTGGCCCAGGTTTTCTGTTTAGTGCCTGCCCCACCCCAGACATGCCCTGTATTTAATTCCTGGGGAGATGTGGGCAGTCAGATTGGAGTGTTACTTGCAGGGAGAGGGACAGCAGTGGTGGGGAGGGGACAGGTGTGTCTGTGGCTGTGTTACCCACTGGCTGGCTCAGAACAGAGCTCAGCCCCCAGGAGGCCCTCTGTAGTAGGGGCCCTGTTTGCTTATCGCTAAAAAGTTTGTTCAGCACCTACCAATATTTTTGCGTTGAGCTAGACACTGGGCTATGGCGATGAGCAAGACAGGTGTAGCCCATATCCTAGTGAGGGGAGCAGGTAAAAACTGTGCAAACAAGTAGGAGGGTGGAATAATGAATTGGGGTGCAGGCTGTGGGGGGGCTGAGCAGGGAGTGAGGTGCAAGGTCATGTCATGGAATCTCAGCAAGCAGTCTGGGGGTGGTGCTGGTAGTGCAGGCTGGAGCAGCTGCTGCCTGGCAGTGGGGCCTGGGGCCAGTCCAGAGCCTTTGCATCCCTCAAGCTCTTGTGCATGCGGGAGTGTGCAAGTGCATGCACACACGTATGGATGGAGGGTTCCTTCAGTCTACTGCTTGGCTCCAGCAGGGAGTTAGTTTTTGGGGTCCCTTTGAGACAAAGAACATAAAGTGCCCACAGCCACCCCAAGATGACTGACTGGGATGGAAGAGACGTTGGAGCAGAAAGGGATAGGGTGTTAAGCATGGAATAGGTCTTACTTTTGCGAGTGTTACAAAAGGAGTTAGGAATCCCAATGTCCCTGGGGTCTTGTGCAGGAGAAGGGCCTGGGCTGGAGCTTCTTTAGAGCTGGGTGAGGCCTACATCATGAGCATTCACACCTACCCCGTGCACACTGGGCTTGTGCTCCCTCCTGGTATGTGTACACTCCATGCGCCCTCTGGTGTGCACACTCTCACCTTGGGCATCTCTCTGTGTGTACAGGCTCACTTGTGCACATGCTCACCCTCTGCACCCACCCTGTGCACTCATCTGCCCTGCCCACCATCCACAGGGTGGATGTCCCTGTGTTCCCCTTGAGACCGGGCAGGTGGGGGTGAGTGCAGTGGTGGCACTGGTGCCAAGTATCTCATACATGACAAAGTTAGAGGTGGAGTCTGGGGAAATCTCCAGAAAGTACCTCGTTCCCCTGGGGACTGGGCAGCCCCTTTGGTGTGCCAGCTACACTGGCCTCTGTGCTGACCAGCTGTCTCTGAGCCACGCAGTCCTTGGTGTGCATTGTGGCTCTGAGGCAGAATTCCATTTCAGGTGTGTCGGGGACTCACCTGGCCACCTCAGCACCTGGGTGCAGCTGCAGGTGGGGCCTCCCTCCCTGCGCATCAGCTGCCCCTGCCAGGTCAGCCCTGGTTGAAGACACAATCTGGGCAGAAATGTCCAGCTGGGAGAGGAAAACCTCACTCCTAGTCTGGGCAGCACAGGGCCTAGCTGGGGTGGTGGGGTGTGTGCATTGTTTTTTCTCACCAAGAATGTATAACAGATGGTGTGCTTATGCTTTCAACAGACAGAATGTGAGGAGGCTGGGCATGGCTCACACCTGTAATTCCAGCACTTTGCGAGGCCAAGAGGGGAGAATCACTGGAGGCCAGAAGAGTAAGGCCAGCCTGGGAAGTATAGCAAGGCCCTTTCTCCCACCCCTCTCCCGGTGGTGGCACATGCCACCTTGTGCCAGCTACTCAGAAGGCTGAGGCAGGAGGATCACTTGAGCCCAGGAGTTTTAGGTTGCTGTGAGCTTTGAGTGCATCGCTGTATTCCAGCCTGGACAATGGAACAAGACACTATCCCTAAAACAAAAACAAAAACAAACAAAAAGACAGAATGTGGGCCAGAGGATGGCATGTGAGTGGGGTGGTGCCTGCAATTGCAGGAAAATTCATTCACGACCAAGTCACAGGCCCTTGCCATGCAAGGAGGGATGTGTCTTCAGGGCTTCCAGCCTGCGGTGTAGATGCTTCTCAGAGTAGGGGCTTCTGCAGTGATGCCTGCCACTCCAGGCTTCCCTAGCCTCTTGCTGTGCTGCAGGCCTGTCTGGAGGTCATGGGCCCAGAACAGAGCCTGACTCTCCCCAAAGGGCTCCACAGTGGAGGATGTTTTCATATTCTCTGACCTATTGTGGCTGAGGCCACATCTTTGCAGGGGAATGATTTGACATCTTGGGGAGGGCCATCCTGAAGTTCATTGACTTGGGAGGTCACACTTCATAACAGCCATGAGTGGGCCCAAGTGTGGAGACTGTCTGTCCTGACACCTGGGGAATACAAAGAACAAAGGAGAATGGCGGTCATAGGCTGATAACCTGTGGATGGTGGGGTTCAGGGCTCCACGTAGACCTTGATGGAGGCATCTATCAAAAAGGCTGCATGGTAAAATTATGCATCATCAGCCTCTAACAGAAGCACTGTGTGTGCGGGTGCACGTGTGTGTGCGCATGTGTATAAGTAAAAGATGAAGTATTAGGGAAACTGATTTTTAGGTGTGGCAACGGATGCTGTCGACAGTGCTCCTTTCATGCGTGGCTGCTTCTGATAGCTTCAAGCATTTAGGCTGTCTGGTTGGAATTATCTTAGTGAGTAATATCAGTTTTGTCTGACATGAGGTCTTGATTCATATTTACAAAGCTGCATATTTGAAAACCCACCCCAGCTGTAAACAGCTAAGTAAAACAATAGCTTTAGTCCCAGCTCAGATCTTCTCTGTTTTTCATTGTCTTGATTCTGAGTTTTTACTCTCAGGATGGAAACTTGGAAAAGACAGAGCACTCTGTCTGCCTTCCTTGGCCTGTTGTTCATGATGTGGACGGCCCTCTTTTAGGGGCTGTTTCTGAGGATTAAAAGAAAAAAAACATGTTCCCAAGGTGCCAGTGGGGTAGTGAGTTTGTGGGTAGACAACGAAGGGGGCAGGCTCAGCACCCAACTGTTTGAGAAGTGGCACCAAACCCATCTGAATGTCTCCAGCAGAGACAGCCTTGATGTTAATGCCTGGCTTAGTACAGGCACAGCGCAGCGCCAAGCAGGGTCATCCTAGTCAATCTTCCCAAGAACCCTGTGGTTTAGGTACCATTATTTTCTGCATTTTTGAGGTGGGAAAACAGAAACTCAGAAGTTAGATTATTTGCTCAAGGTTGTACAGCTGGTAAGAGGCAGAGCTAAGATCAGAAGCCAGACTCTGCCTGGTGCTAGAACCCAGGTTCTGAGCCAAAGCCAGCCTGCTTGCTCCTCTGACCTGCTGGCTGCCCACCTTGCTGCTATTTGCCTTCTGTGTAGGGGCCTGGGGTGGTTGCTCCCAGGATTCTGGACGGCATCCTTTGTGCCCCAATATATAGTGGTTGCAGACGATCCTGGGTTTGAGCCCGAACTCTTTGTGTCTTTTACTAGCCGTAAGACCTTGGGTGCATCCCTGAACCTCTCTGGAGGTCCACTGAGGAGAACTAAGCCCAATCACAGCTGAAAGCACTCAGCACAGTGCCTGACCCACTAGGTGCATCTGTGTAGGGCCACCAAGGACATCGATGGTGCCCAGAGAACAGAGTGGCATGTGGTAGCTCCAGCCTGCACGTGCATAGAGCAGGAAAGCCTGTTAAATCTGAAAAATACTGCGTATGCACATTTTTGGCTTAAACAAAGTTCCATTTACAAAGTCCATAACCCAGCTTTAATATTATTACTTGCCCCAGACTGGGATTAATTCCAGGACAAGAGCGTTATTATGCTGTATAGGGTTTCTCCCCTGTTCTAGTGTGCGGCCTCCACCAGCCTGGGCTCCTTGCTGGAGTGTGGGGTGGAGGGGACACACTGCCTCTGCCCTGCCTTCTGCAGGGTCTGGGGTGGGGTGGGGGGAATCGCCTTCTCATGTTGCTGGCTCTGGATTTGCTTCCTGCCCTTGATTCACGGTGCTCAAACCTGCCTGCCTTGGGAGCGCTGGCCTCAGCACATCCTGGGGTCAGCTCTCATCCTGGGGACCCTCACCCTGCTCTTTGCCAGCCTCTTAGAGCAACCTTCGTCATTGTTTGGGATAGCACTGGGGTTGGTTGGTGCTGTCTGCCAGGGGCACAGGGCCAGGGGAACCATAACTGACCCAGCACTTACTTGCTATACATGTTTTATCCTGATCATTTTATGTCTCTGTGAAACCTACAAAGGCCTCTTTGTGGGCCTTACCCCCTCTCCCCTGTTCATGGGTATTATAATAAGGACCCCACAAATGTTCCTTCCTCTTCGCCTTGGGCCCCACCTGGTGACCTCTTTGCACAGCCTCAAGACTTATAGGCCCGTCTCTGTTCTTTCTTTCAGTTGAAGAGGGGGAGGCCTCGGACTTCTCGTTGACCTGGGATTCCTCTGTGACAGCAGCAGGTAAATGCCCAGGGGCCGGTGGGAGAGTTGCTGGGGGTCTGGGGGGCCAGCCCGGAAACTTAGAAAGCCACCCAGCTGGTGATGGAAATGACACTCTTCACGTCACATTCCTGTCTCCAGTCCAGACTACCCCGTGCAACATGATTTTTATATCAGTTCCATATGGTCAATAAAATCTATTACATACAGAGACTAATATTCCCTTGCTCTCCCAAGGGCCACATTTCCTTCTTGTGGGCACAGTTGAGATGGGCGTTGATCTCCCCCACAGCACAGGCCTGAAGCTCCCTGCTGTGGGCGGCCCTGCACATTCATTCCAGTCTAATTGCATAACAGCCACTTTACTAGGACTTTTAAACTCCACTGTAAGTCAGGATTCCTACATCACCCTACAGCTTCAGGCAGCACCAGCAGACCTGAGCTCCTGCGGGGTGGGGGTGGTGGGGGTGGTGGCAGAGGAAGCTCAGGCTTGTGGGGTGTGTGGCCCATGGGCGAAGGGGTGACGAATAGGAGAGGGGGTCCTGTGTGTGCTTTCTCTTCTCTGTACCTCAGTTTTCCAGCTGTGGATAGAGGGGGATGAATGAGGTTCTGCTCAGTCTGAAGTTTTGCACTTGGGTGCTTGAGGTTGGAACTGGCTTTGGGGTCTTGGAAGCTCCTGATTGTGGGGGGTGGGCCTGCCTTCCTTGTCCCTTCCCTGCCTTGCCAGGCCTGAGGTCCTGAGCAGCTGGCTCTGGATCTATGGCAGAGCGGGGGCCTGTTTAGTCTTGTAGAATCTTAAGCCTTGAGGAGTAATTTGGTCCAATCTTCTCTATTAGTTGCGGAAACTGAGGCAGGAAGGAAGATTGGCTCTGGGTCAGTATTTCCAAAAATGTGGTTTTAGACATCAAGTGTATGAATACTTAATATTTAACATTTTAATGGCTACACACCTAATTTGTGGCATTATACACATTTGTGACTTACGGTGAAGCTAAATTCAAGTGAAAACGTTGAGTTGACAAAGTTTTGAGTAATGTACATAATATTTAGATTCAACAAAAACATGCAGATCGTTCACAGATAGCTAGCATTTGGGAAATGCTGGTGTAGATTAGACAGAAAAATGGAGAGGTTTGCAGAGTCCTGGCTGGGTCCCAATTGACCCAGGCTTTGGGCACTGTTGTGTCACAGGTGCCGTGGCCTTTGGTGATAGGGGTCCCCTCCATAGGGAGCCTTGTCTGAAGCCATGGTGGTAGGTGGAGCTCCAATTGTAAGAGAGGGAATGCAGGCTGAGGACAGGCCTTGGGTGCGCACTCATTAGTCTAGGAGGCTGGGAAGGGGCTGTGTCCAGTTTCCTGTGTGGGGCGAACACTACCTGTGCTCAAGGGAGATACAGTGAGACTACAAAGCTGTGTGTCTTCCTGAGAGTAGGCTTCCTGAAAGCTTGGCCTGGGGTTGTGCTTGGAATGTCCTCCCTCTTAGCTGCCACACCAGTGGGGCCCGAGGTGATATGGACAGATGGGAGCAGCAGTGGGGTGCACGGGGGCTCTGGCAGTGATTGTGGTGGACGGAGAGGCCTGGGAGGGGTGCCGGGCACCAAGGCTGCCTTCCTAAGGCAGTGAGGTGTCTTCTGGTCTGCAGAAGGCAGGAGTGATGTCGGGGCTGGTGCTCTAGGTTCTGCAGGTCTGTGATTCATAGCTGGATAACCAGCCTTAGGGCCTCTCTGGGGTAGCTGAGGCTGTGGGATCTGCCAGTTCCCAGTCGAGAGCCAAGCATGGCCCGCACACGTGTGCAGGGAGAGGTGCACTCTGTGCGAGCTCCCTGTGGCCCCTGGGGACTCCAAGGGCATGGCTTTCCATGCTGCCAGTCAGCTTTGGATTATTTGTTCAGTGTGGGGAAAGAGAGGGCAAAGTGTCCTGGACAGTAGATAATTCATAGCCAGGCCGTGAATTGTTTTGTTGTCTCTGGCTGGTTTCTGATGATTTTTTGATAATATATGCATGTGATAAATTTTCCTTCCCAGTTCTGTTGGACTTGAGCAACAGCTTGTATTTTCTGTGTGTGGGGCTTGTGAGGTGGCTCAAATCCTGGGTGGCAGGACTGAGTCAGTGTGTGAGGCAGCCCTGGACCTGGGTGATGTCACATTTTTGGAGCACTTACCTTTTGTGTGCCAGGCGTGGAGCTCACACTTCACCTGCCTCATCCCATTGAGCTGTCCTGACAGGTCTCAAAGGTGGGTGCTGTTTTCAGCAGCAGCAGAGCCATCATTTCCCCGTGGGCTAGTTTAGGGGTGGCCATCTGGTAAAGGACAGGGCCAGAGGCCTGGTGAAAGCCGCTTTTGTCTAATACTTTTCATTCAACTGAGAAAATGTCACTTGGCCACATCAGAGAACGGGGGCAGGTGCCAAGGAAGATCATGGGGGGAGCAAAACCTCCCCAAGCTGCCCTTGGTATCATGGCCCCTGAAACTTGCCATCCTCGTTTGGCACGTGAGGGAAGGAGGCTTGGAAAGGCTCAGTAGCATGTCCATGGTCCCAGCCAATGAGCTGTGGAACAGACTTGAACCCAAGTCCTCTGAAGCCAGAGCCTGTGGTTTAACCTCTGCCTTGGCTGGCACTGGGAGGTGGAGCGCTGGGCAGAGGCCCGGAGGCCAGGCATCGCAGCGGCTTTTGGAAGGTCCGTGGCAGTACAGGCACTGTGGCTGCAGGACGTGGGTGTATTCTGTTCACCAGGAACCAAGGTGGCGTGGGCTGAGAGCTTTTTATTAGGAGTAGAGAGCTGTAAAGCTTGGGGCAGCCTCTCTTCCTTGAGGGCCCAGCGAGTCCGGGGTGTAAGCCTTTCCCTTTCCCCTTCCCCACTTTGCCTGGACCCTGGGAGTGTGAAGGAGAACTCCAATAAAAAAGCAGAACATCCAGTGTGCTTCCATGATCACCCCTGGCCTCTCCCCTCCTCCCTTGCCAGTGGAGACCCTATGGCCACCTGTCCCTGGGAGCAGCCTGGCTAGTTTTATTTGTGCCCTCAAGCTGGAGACCTGATAGTGATGGAGAGCCTGGCCTTGCCTAGCGGGCAAGGGAGCTCATGGCAATGTTCTCAGGCCTGGGGGTGGGGGTAGGGGGTTGGGGGACAGGGAGCTCAGGCCCACTCCTACCTCTTGGCTGGCAAATGGCGCTTCTGATGGCAGGGCTTGGGAGAAGAGCCCTGTGCTCAGAGTCAAGGTGTGGGGCTGCCTCTTGGGTGTGGAGCTGGGGAAATTCTTAACTCGTTTTGAGCCGCAGATGCCTCTGAGCTCTCAGTGGAAGTATACGGCTGTCTTCCTAAACATACACAGTGTTTATATGTGATCTTGGGGGAGTTCATGGATTATCCCCCAGCCCATCTTCTCCCACCTTGCCAAGTGTGAGCTTGGTGTGAGCTTGGCTAGGTATGAGCTTCTTAGAAATGGGGGAAGCTCCACCATGGGTTGCAAGTTCAAAGGCCCACTAGAGGGAGGCCAGTGGTGCAGGTGGGTGGGCGGATTGGGGGGTTTGATGTACTGCACACAGGCCCTGCTGAAGGGGTGCTGTCCGTCTACTCCCCCTGGCAGTGCCATGAATTGCCAGAATTCTTTGTGGGCCCAGAATCACTAGATCTGATAGGGTCTTGCTGTGCTGACTAGTATAGTAGTGTGATCATAGCTCACTGTAACCTCAAACTCTTGGGCTCAAGAGATCCTCCTACTTCAGCCTTCCTAGGACTACAGGCATGTATCACCATACCTGGCTAATTTTTAAAAAAAATTTTTGGGCGGCGCCTGTGGCTCATTTGGTAGGGCGCCGGCCCCATATACTGAGGGTGGTGGGTTCAAGCCCAGCCCCGGCTGAACTGCAACCAAAAAATAGCTGGGCATTGTGGCGGGCGCCTGTAGTCCCAGCTGCTTGGGAGGCTGAGGCAAGAGAATTGCTTAAGCCCAGCAGTTAGAGGTTGCTGTGAGCTGTGTGATGCCACGGCACTCTACCAAGAGGGCCATAAAGTGAGACTCTGTCTCTACAAAAAAAAAAATTTTTTTTGGAGTGACAAGGACTTTCTGCGTTGCTAAGGCTGGTCTTGAACTTTTGGCCTCAAGCCAAAGCCCTGGGGTTATAGGGATGAGCCACCACGCCTGGCCAAGATCTTTCAAGTTTTAAAAGTAGAAGCCAGAAAGCTAGATTTTCATATGAAACAGTCAAATTCGTAAAAAAAAAAAAAGGCAGTTCATATCTTTTTAAAAGCAGATCGTCTCTGAGATAATTCACATATCATACAGTTAACCCATTTAAAGTACACAAGTCAAGGAATTTTAGTGGGTCAGAGATATGTGCAAACATCACCCCCATCAACTCAGAACATTTTCATGACGTAGAAAGAAACTGTGTGCTATTAGCTCTTACCCTCCCCCTCCCAGCCCCAGGCAGCTGCTCATCTACTGTCTTTGTAGACTTGTCTGTTCTGGACATTTCCTGTAAATGAAACCATAGGATATGTAATCTTTATGGACTAGCTTCTTTCATTTATCCTAGAATTTTCAAGGTTCATCCATGTTGTAGGAGCTATCTGCCTTTCATCCTTTTTTAGGGCCGACTAATAGTCCACTGCATGGAGAAACCTCATTTTGTTTATCCATTTGTCTACTGATGGATGTTTGGGTTGTTTTCTTCTTTTGGCTGTTGTGAGAAGTATTACCGTGAACATTCTGTATTAAGTTTTTGTTCTTTTGGGCATTTTCTGAGGACTGGAATTGCTGAATCTTATGGTAATTCTATGTTCAACTTTTTGAGGAGCCACCCAGCTGTTTTCCGTAGCAACTACACTATTTTACATTCTTTAATTTTTTTTTTTTTGGTTTTTGGCCGGGGCTGGGTTTGAACCTGCCACCTCCGGCATATGGGACTCCTTGAGCCACAGGCGCCGCCCATCACTATTTTACATTCTTACTGGCAATGTATGAAGAATCCAGTTTCTCCAGATCATTGCCAAGACAGTTATTTTCCTGCATTGTTTAATTTGTTTGTTTATTTATTTAAATTCTCTCCTTTCTAGTAAGTGTGAAGGTATCTCATTTTGGACAACTCACATTTTTAAAAAACATTGTTCATCCCAAAGAAACCCTTTCTACTGGCCTGGCTATTGATAAGGAGGAAATCCCCTAGAGTTCTTCTTTTTCTTTTTCTTTTTTTTTTTTTTAACCAAGGCACTATCGCTTAGTCTGCAGTGCCCATGACCTGCCTGCCCTCCTGGCGACATCTGCAACCCATCCCTGTGTGGAGATCCCTTCTTACTCAGGATTTTCTCTCTATTCCTGCAGCCTTTGGAATGAGATGATCTCTAAGTGGTGGCAGGCACCAGAAATGACCTGCATGATCCTGATGTCGACAATCTGGGGATTCAGGGAACCAACCCAACCACATGGAAATTTCTCTTCTCTTCCCCTGTCATGGTGTGTGAGCTGGGAGCTGAAGACCCTCCTCTGTGGAAGCCCATCTGAGCACAGTCTCCCTCGGCTCCAGGCTGGGCTCCTGTAGAGGTCGGGTGGAGTCTGCCACATGGCTTCCTTCCAACATGGCTGCTCTGGGACGAGCTGGGGGAGAGGAGGTCTGGCACCATCTGGAGATGGACACGGTTAATTTATTGACATGCTCATTGTCGATGCCTGAGCAAGTTAGCTAAGTTTGTTTCTGGCATGATGACAGACACACTTGTGGTTTGAGAGAAATGCTTTGTATCATCAGTTGTGGAATGGCCAGCAGCCTGAGACCTTACTGGTGTTGCACTGTGATCAGAGTTTTAGACCTACCTGCTATGTAACAGGTTCATTGCCCTGGTTAATGGCAACTGCAACTCCCATTTATAGGAGCTTCTAGGAGCCAGGTCTCCTTCCCTGTGCTTAAGTATGGATGAGAAAACAGGGGCACAGAGATTCCTTTAACTTGTTTCCAGGTCACACAGCTGGGAAGTGGCAGAGCAGGGATTGGAACTCAGGTGGCTTGTGCATGACTATAGCACCTCAAGTGCAGATGGCAGATTGTCCGTGAGGACATGGGTCCAGGTGCTTCATTTGGAAGGGACTCGATGTGGGCATCAGTTGTGTGTCCAGGCCACTCCTGGGACAGGTAGAGGAATCTCAGTAGCCCAGTTCTCATGTTTTGCTACCTGGAAGGAGAGGATGTGCCTGCTTTGAAGTCCCTGCACAGACTTCCCACTCTCCAAGGCCGAGCCTGGAAAGCACTGAGGGCCAGACTCTCTGTAGGGACTCACATTGATCCCACCTTGTCCCCAGCCTCCTCCCATACCTGAGGGTTGGGCATGGAGGAGTTTTTAGGAATGGTGGGGTCAAGGCTGCAGGCTCTGGGGCCTGCTCAGGGGTGAGGTCAGAGCCTGCATCTGGGCACCTGGTGTTCTGGGGCCTCCTTGGGAAGGAGACACCAAAGCCTCTCATTTCTTTTTAACTTGAATCTGCATGACGATTGGGGTAGGTAGAGTGGTCAGGGTCCCCACTCCTGTCCAGGTGACAGCCTCCTCACTTCTGTAGTCTTTCACCTCCAAGTTCTGGCAGGTGAAATGGCTGGAAATGTCCAAAAGACTGGGCCTTTCCTGGCGGGGAGTCAAGGCCAGTCTGGCCTACACTTCTGAACCCACACGGGGCTGACCCCCACCTGGTGTTTGGAAGAGCACGTGTTCATTACTTCAGCTACTTCATGGGAAGTCCATGTACAACCTTGCTCTTCTGTATACACTTGCTGTTCAAGTTTCTCTCACTGCCTTTTGAGCTCCATCCATGTGTGACTAGCCCTCTGCCTCTCTGAGGTCCAGGCCAGATGCAACAGAGGATTTTGTTGTCATGGCGCCTGTGGACCCGCATAGCCTTCCACAGCTGCACTTGTCATCCCTCCCATGGGCGTTAATTTTCTTAACTGCATCTCCCTTCTTGGACAGACAGGCTTGCTTTTATTCTTATTATGTTTTTAGGCAGAGTCTCACTCTGTTTCCCAGGCTAGAGTGCTAAGGGGTCATCTTGGCTCACAGCAATCTCAGACTCCTGGGCTAAAGAGATCCTGTTGCCTCAGCCTCCCAAGTAGCTGGGACAACTGGTGTCCAACACCACACCCAGCTAGTTTTTCTGTCTTTAGTAGAGACAATGTCTCATTCTTGTTCAGGCTGGTCTTGAACTCCTGAGCTCAAGGGATCCTCCTGCCTTGGCCTCCCAGAGTGCTAGGATTACAGGCGTGAGCCACTGTGCCCGGCCAGGGCTTGCTTTTAGGTTTTGGCTCTTGGAGTAAGCTGTGCTGAGCATCTTCATGTGGGTGGGGTATTTTTCTCCTTTGAAGTTTTTCTTAGCAGTTCCCAGCACCTTTTAACTTTTTCTTTCACTTTTCAGTCAGGGCTGGAGAGACTGTCCCTCTCACTGCTTGCACAGGGCCTCTCACCTTGAATTCTCTGTTGAGTGGCCTTTGTCCTATACTGGGTTCAGCAGAGAGGATGTCCCACCTCCATCCCTGTGATGCCAACTCACAGTCACATTGCTGTGCCTGAGGGTGGAAGCTGCCCTGGTGCCCTTTGGCTGCAGGCTGGTGTGGCTGGTGCAGTCCACCTTTTGTCCTGGAGCCCCCACCCCAGTCATCTTCTCAATGAAGACCAGGGGATGTTTTAAAGGAGCAGAAAAGTCTCACGAAATTGATGTAGAATTTCCCAGCATTTTAAAGACTTATGAAATGCATTTTTATATGGGGCCAGCTGGGGAGTTTCTCATTAGCTTGGCTGGGGAGTCTGTAGGGAGTTGAGCTGTGTGGAGCCAGGCAGGCTGGGTAGGAGGACGCCATGGCCCTGAGCTCACTGGGGGAGTGTGGCAGGCATGCGCCTGCTGCTTGGCTCCGTGGACCCCTGGCCAGGAGGCCTGGGCCATGCCTTTGTTAGAGCTGCCTCCCCCCAGCACGGGAGGCCTCAGAAACCGTCAGGTGGTGGCTGGTGCTGAGAGGTGGCCACTCTGTTACCATGGTGAGCCGTCCATGGGGTAGGGCCTCCGTGCTCTGTGTGCACAGGGCTGCGTGCACTCGTGTGTGTGCGTGACTGGGTAGCTGTGGCCCTGACACACACCCCTGGGGGATCCTGGGGCCTCTGCCTGTCATGCTTGGTGCCGTCTGTTGGGCCCCTGGGGCTGACTTGGATCGGCTCTCTGAGGAGGACGTGTGTTTCCTGCCCACCCTTTCCCTCTGGCTCTGGACCCGCCCTGGGCTGCACGCTACACAGCTTCCTCTTTGATGTGCCTGCTGTGCACATATGTGTGCAGAGCCGGTGTGTAGGAGTGCATGCATGTGCTCAGGACTCGAGTGCACCGTGCCCAGGGTGCGTGAGTGAACACTGGTGTGTATCTCTCTCCCCGCACCCCCCTACCTGAATGATGGCTGCACCTTGATGAAGTTGGGCTTGTCTTGCAGACTTGTCTTAAGACTGACTTGGGCTTCTTCCAAGGCAGGGACCCCCATGTTGTTTGTCTTGTTTCCCCTGCCTGGCACTCAGCAGGTGCCCTACCACTGGGCCCTTGCTGTCTGGGGCACAGGCGTTAGGCTCCCAGCTCAGCTGTTTTGGGGCTGTCCACCTAAGCAGGCTGTTGGGGTTTGCTGGTCCTATTTTCTGCAAAGCTTGCACCCTCCCCAAGGTCAGGGAGGGGGCGGTGGTCCTACCCCTCAGCCATGACATCCTGCTGCTGGGTGCTAGAAATCAGTAGATCTTTGGTGACTTGAAGCCTGGCTGCACACCAGAGCTACAGTGTGAGGGAGGTGATGACTTCTCTCCTCATGCATTTTTGGGGGGGTCATTGCCCATCCCATGCTCCCCCTGTTGTCCACACCATGTGCACCCTTGGGTGGTTTACACCAGCGTTATTTGAACTTGAACATGTGTGCAAATCTGGTGATCTCATCCAGATGTAGACTCTGACTTAGCAGGTCTAGGTGGGGTGTGGGCTTCCGGGGGTGGAGACCTACTGGTCTGCAGAATCTTGCCCACCCGCTTTAGCCTTCCTGCCAGTAGAGCTTCTCATTCTTTGAAAGTTCTGCCTGTATGATGCCTCCTCCAGGAAGCTTCTCATGATAGCCCTGCCCTAATTTTTGTGCACCTGAGCCTAGGGGCTGCCTGCTCTGCAGTGTCCTCCCAGCCTTCTGCTCAGTTATGATGCTCCTTCTCTCGCAGGAGAGGATGAGTGGTGTTTTCTCCTCCACTTCCCTTGCTGCTCTGCTCACTCCTTGGGGGCAGGGATCCTGTCTGATCCTCTGTGACCTAGAGCCTAGCCCTGGCTTGGCAGTGGACAAGCACTTGGCAAATGTTTTCCACGGTGCAGAACTTCATCTGTATTTGCCCTGGGCCACTCAAGGCCTGATTTTTGTTCACTTTGTAAAGAGCAAGATCTGGGTTTGAGGTCTAGATACTTATTAGCTGTTTGATCTTAAGTAAGTTACTTAACCTCTCTGTCCTCCCATTTTCTACTCTGAAGTGGAGATAATAATAGTCCTGCTTCCTAGGGCCATTGTCGGGTTTGCACGAGGGAATCCCTGTGGCACGATTAGCCTTTAGGGTGCCACCTGATATTCTGTGCTTTTGCTCTTGCCGTTGACAGCATGTTGAGGGGAGCACAGACTGAGCTTAGCGCTGATCTTGGAGCAGTAAGCCTGGCAGAGAAGGCTCAGATGGGCACTTCCCTTTCATCACAGCTTTCTGTCCTTCTTTAACTGTCTTGACTGACAACCTCTGGGTGTGGCCGCAGGGGGCAGGTTTGGGGTGGAACCCTGCTCTCAGTCCATCATTGTTACCCCTGATCCTGGTTGGTGGATTTGGCTTATTTTCCGAGTGGGGAAAGCTGGGTGGGGTGGCGCTTAATGGGAGGTGGATAGGTCTGCTCTGAAAGGCAGAGGCCCTGAAGCTGTCATGCAATCAGGCTCCTTCCTTGGGTGGGGCTGGACATAGTGACTGTGCAGCTGTGGGCCGATGCCCAGTAGGAAGTGGCCACGGTCAGCCTAACTACACTGCCTGTCTGGTCTTGGCCTCCCAGGTGGACAGGCTGCAGGGCCCAGGTCCCGGGTCGGGTATGGCCAGTGCTGCCTCAGCCAGTGCTTTCTTGTAGGCTGTGGGCTGCCAGGGGGTTAGGCTGCTGTCAGCTCAGCTAACATTGCCTTGAAATCCCGAGTTTGCTGACAGATGTGCACACACGCACACACACACGTAATCATACGTGTGTAACTCACACACACCACATGTGGTTAGGTCGAACCTGGCTAACCCATGTTTCTCTGGTTCAAAATAATCATTATTTTGGCCCCACCGATAATTCTTTTCTGATTGCTTTAACTGATGGCTGCTGGCCATACTTCGCAGTAATTGGCACATCAGACTGACTCTGAATCTCCCAAATACAATATCCTTACACTATCCTACCTCCCAGGGCGAAATGCCTTGCAAAGCCTGTGGACTTCTGCAGGCAGGAGCAGTGCTTACTTTGCTCACTGCTGTACCTCAGCAACTAGCACTGCCATCACAGTAACAATTAAAAAATAATAACCATGCAGTGAGCATTCACTCGGTGTGGGGCAGGGGGCTGTGTACCTAACTGGCATCATCTCATTTAAACCTCCTTTCCTACAGGCAGTGGAAGTATTCTGACTCCCACCTCACAAATACGCAGCTGAGGCTCAGAGAGGTCAAGAGACCAGTGCGGCACTGCACAGCTTTCAGGGCTTTGTCTGAGTCAGGGCACACTTTCTGTAGTTGCTAATTCACAGTGCGTAGGACTCAGTGGAGAATTACTGCGTCTTAGTGGAATGAGGTGTGCTAGAATGTGCTGTGAGCCCTACAAGGTCATGGTAGTGACGCGTCACTAGGATGGGCAAGAGCCTGAGAGTGCTCCTCAGCAGTGATGTGCAAACTCATGAATCATTGTGTGTTCATGCACGTGCACACACACCACACACATACGTACATGCTCACAGACACAGCAAACACATACACACATCCATGCAAAGACACACTCACATATACACCACCACAATGCACACACACACACAATTTGCATATGCACACTCCCTACCATATCTACACATACAGGCCTTCATGTGTGCACCCCTCCTTCCTTATACATGTGTACACAAGTGCTCACACACATATACACAAATGCACACCCAAACGCACATATAGGACACACACGTACTGTTCACTCATCCATAGCCCCAGGCTTGCCAGTGAGCAGAAAAGGCCTGAGTCTGGGACGTCTCCTTGAAGGACCAGAATAGTGCTCAGGAGGGCACCAGGTTGTCCACGCGGCCTCCTTGTTCTGTTTTTTTTTTTTTTTCCTTCAGTTTCTTTGTTGTGTCCTCAGGGCCCTAGACCTTCTTTCCGTGTAAAGATTTGTACCCCTGCTGTCGGACCTGGTGTGGGGCTGCCCCGGGTGTGGACCTAGACCTCAGTGCCCATCTGTTTGTCTGCCTGCCTGGCCTGTTCTGGCCTCCATGCGCCAACCCCCACCCCCAACTTGGCCATGACTTCATTTTCCACCCTGCACCTGCTGCTTTAAGAGCCCAGGGCCTGGCGGGCCTGTCCCCAGGGTCAGAGCTGGGGGAGGCTGGACAGCTGCAGGTTGGGGGGAAGCTTTGTGAGATCCCAGAGGCCTCTTGGAGCCTGGGTAACGCTGGAGAAACTGAAACAAAGGCTGACAATGGCCTCCTTCCCTCCCCGGGCAGCCTCAGAACAGGGGCCTACATGGGCGGCCTCTGGGGGCCCCTGTTATTTCCTGTGCTGGCTGTGGGGCTCCTGGCCATCCTGAAGTAGGGCAGGAAGCGGGGCAGGGCATCTCCTCCCCACCTGCTGGGTGGCCCTGGAATGGCCAGAGTAGACACTCCTGTGAGTGGGGGTCAGCCTGGTGTTTCTGCCCCACGTGTGCTGTTCCAGGCCTGCTTGGAGCGGGCTGCCCTGCCACGTCTGGCCAGGCCTTCAGGAGGGAAACGCAGCCTCCTGTCCTCACTGCCCTCTCCCTGCTGCAGACCCCGCGTGCTCCCACCATCTATGCTGAGAGCCCCTGCCGTCACCTGAGCTCCTGCCTCATGTCTCCCCAGTTGGCCTCATGTCTCCTTTGTGGCCAGGGCCCTTGCCCCACAGAGCCAAGGACAGGGCCAGGGAGGTAGCATTTCATTGTTTATTAGTTAATTAATTGGGGATTGTGCTAAAAAGAAGCTTAGATTTAGTGTCAGGGTTAGAGTTACATTGAAGGTTAAGGTTAGGGTTAGGTTTACCAAACCCTGCAGAGTTAAGAACATGGGTTTTGCAGCAAAGAGACCTTTATTTCAGTCCTGGATTCACTACCAGTTTGTTCATTGCATCGTTGTCAGGCTATCTGTTGTGTCATCCTAGGCCATAAGGACACAATGGTCCCTGCCCTCTGGAACTCACATTCTGGAGGGAAGAGGCCAGTGAAGCACACACAGTGCGACTCACAGCACGATTCATAAGTCGTCACCTGTGTGAGTGGACTTGACTCAGCTATTGCCCTTCCCGGGTATCAGTTTCCTGACCTGTGGAGTCAGGGTTGATGAAAAGCTCCTGTCTGTGGTGAAGTTGTATGGACAAGTGAGAGGGCAGATGGCACTTGTCCAGCACGGTGCCAGGCACACAGCAAACACCCAATAAATGCTGACCATGGTGATTATTAATGAGAGATGGTCCACGCACCATTGGGCAGCCTCAGGTAATAGAGGAAAAGACCAAATTCTGTCAGAAACTTAAGGTGCGGGTCAGCATGCAGTTGAGCTTCCTGGCCACCGAGGCTGAGAGGGAAATGGGCACAGGCCCTTCTGACACGAGCACTCGGCAGACACACGCCTTCCCCGGCTCTGAATGCAGAGGAATTTATCGTGCAGATCATCATTAATCACTGGGCGAACGACAGGCACCATCTCAGTAACAATCTGGCACACGGCATAGAAACGTTTTTCCTAGAGCTCCTTCTTCAACTGACCTGGGAGAGTGTGCAGTGCTCGGGTGTGTGCAGCGCAGCCCAGCGCAGCCCGGGGGGAGCCTGCCAGAGGCACGGACGCCTTAACCGGTGTGTCTGGGGCTGGTGGGTACCTGCTTAGATGACTTCTGGAGTGCTGCTTAAATGCAGTTGTGTTTAAGGCAGGACCTGGATAGCCCTCAGCATGTCAGGGGTTGCCATGGGTCTCAGGAAGTGTTCTTCAAACTTTTTAACCCCAGAAACTGTCTTCCGCCCTTTTAATTTTGAGGACCACCTATCTCCTAGCGGAGAATCTTGGAACATAGTTTGGGAAGCTCTGGTGTCCGCTCCCATCCTGCCCAGACTAGAATTTGGCTGAGCCTTGTGTCTAGATATTCATTTACAGAATACAATAGAGCTGAGTGTGCAAGAGGGTCGTAGTCAGCAAAATTGGGCTCAGCAAAGTTAGAGAGCTCAGAGCTGGAGCCCTCTTTTAGGGCCTATCCCCCACCCCTTTTCTGTGCATTGGGCACACACACTCATGCAGATGCACACCCTGCATGTACTTGTGGTCACCCACTCTGTTCTGTACCCATGTGCATGTTGTTTAGTGCCTGAGATATAGAGTCCAGCCGGAGCCCCCCCCCCCCCCCCCCCCGCCCTTGCCTGGCCCCTCCTCCTCCCCCTGCTGGGCAGGACCGGGAGCCTGGCCCCAGTAAGGCCTGCCAGTGGCCACTCACACCAGGTCTGGCTGGCGCCCTGTGGAGTTTCCATGGTGAGCTGTCCTCTGGGGGCCTGGGTGGGACTTTCCATCTGGGTGGAAACCTGACCCGCAGGCCCCCGGCCTGGAGAGGGAGGAAATGCCTTCTCCAAATGTGGAGAGAAAGAAAAGAGAGGTGGCTGGCTTGGGATTCTAGCCACACCCCCTAACTCCTGCAAAGCCACAGAGCTTGAGGTTCCCAAGAGGCCTGGGGTAGGGCTGCCTAGGACTCACTCTCTGGGTGTAGTCAGGGCCACAGCCACACATCGTGGTGTCACTTTGGGGGCTGACTGTTGTGTGTCCCTGTGTTTTGTCCGGGAGCTTATGTCTGTGCTAGCATTTGCAACATGTTTCTGCAGATACCCAGGGCTAGGCCAGGACTCGAATTTGGCTCGCTGTCTCCAAGGCCTGGGTGCTTGTCCCTCTACCCTCTTGCCTCCCTCACACAGGCATCTCCATAGGCACAACCTCATTGAATTCTTGCAGTAGCATTTTGACCACAGGTATTATTATAATTCTGTTTTCCCTAGGTGGAAATTGAGGCTCAGAGAGGTTCAGGGTCTTGCCCAATGTCACACAGCAAGTTTAGGGCAGAGCTGTGTCAGTGCAGCCTCCACCTGTCTCTCCCCATGCTCACAGCAATGTGTGTGACCTACACAGCATCTTTACTCCTGTCTTCTCCCCGTTCAGACACACACAGTGTCCCCCACCAATTTAAAGAGGGTTGGCAGTTGCAGCCAGCAGGAGCTGGCTCTCTTGGGAGCCCGGGGAGTGGGTGAGTGTCTGGCATTCCCGCAGGTGGTGGTCTGTGTGGTCCCTCATGGAGCAGGTGCATGTGACTCTGGGGTTTTAAAATGTATTTTTATCCCACTGCCTTGCAGACCTTATCTCCATTTAGGTATCTTGAGCCATGGCAGCTGTACCTTAGGGCCAATGAAAGAGTTTTGGGGAATAACTTTGGTGCTAGGCTGACTCATAGGCTGAATTAAAACTTATGTCCCCCATATCCCCAAGGTGGTAGGCCCAGGACACCAGGGATAGGCCTGTGTCATGAAAGGTACATGGAGCAGTGCGCCAGGCTGGGTGTGGTTAATTTTATGTGTTAACTTGACTTGGCTAAGGGATACCCAGATAGCTGATAAAACATTATTTTTAGGTGTGTCCATGAGGGCATTTCTGGAAGAGGTTAGCATTGGGATTGGTAGACCAAGTGATGCTCTCACTCACCAGTGTGGGCAAGCATCATCCAGGCCACTGAGGGCCCAGGTAGAACCTAAGGGCCAGTTTGCCATCTATCTGTGAGCTGGGCCATCCATTTTCTCCTTCCTTGGATGTCGGTACTCCTGGTTTGGGTTCTCAGGCCTTCAGACTGGGCCAGGCCTCATACCACTGGCTCCTCTGGTTGTCAGGCCAGCTTGCCTGAGCTTCTTTCTATCTTGTAGATAGCAGATTTCTTGCCTCCATAACTGTGTAATAAATCTCCTCCTTTATATCCATGTATGTCTCTTCTTGGTTCTGTTTCTTTCGGGGATGCTGGCTAATACATCCAGGTTTGAGGTAGGTGCTGAGTTGTTTCTTTTGTGAACAGTTCCTGGGGTCTGACCTGGAGAGTTTCCCTAAAAGGAGCTTGTCTGGTGTCAGGGGATATCGGCCTCCCTCCTCCTCTACTGTGGGCCCCTGGCTCCAGCAGCCACTTGCCCCCCTCCAGGCCCAGGCGTGGCTACCTGCTTGCTGTGTTCTGTGGCACGAAGGCCTCCAGGGCTCAGGTCAAAGTTCTGGGCTGGAAGCTCAGATGTCCAGGTGATGGGGGAGTGTGGGGAGTGGTTGGTGGCAGGAGCACGAAACTGGGAGTCCACAGCCCCAGACTTGGGCTGGCTCTGTGGCTGGGAAGATTTGGAGGCCACTAGCAGCCTGGCAAGGTCAAGGTGCCCCAGGGCAGGGTGGCACCAGGTGAGGGGTCACAGGGTGTAGTTGGTTGGGAGAGTCAAGATGGGTGAGAGACTCTATCAGGCCCAGGAGGTCCTGAATGGCCCTTCTATACTCCTGTCTTCATTCTGTTCCCTGTGCCTTTATCCAGGCTGTGTCCCCTCCAGGAATGCCCTCCCCGCTTCCCTTTATCCAGGCTGTGTCCCCTCCAGGAATGCCCTCCCGCTTCCCTCCGATACTCCAAAGCAGTGTGTCCTTCAAGGCCCCACTGGATCCTGCCCTCCATGGTGCTTTTGCATATATGTCTCCTGGGGAGTCTGTCCTTTCTGTGAACCCCATCCTGCCCTTCAGAGTCTGTGAACGACCACATGCTGGCTTATCCTTTTCCCTTGGCTTCATCTCTCTCCCACCGTGGACTGATTTCTTTCCCTCCTTCCCCTAGGAATCCATCATGAGACTGAAGCTATGCCTTTATTCACAGATGGACACTTTCTCAGTATTGACATTACCAGGAAGTTCTACTTAATATCTAACCACCTTCTCAGTTGCTGCCTGATGGGCGTCAGTGCCGCTGTTGTAGGGCCTCTCCTTGGTGGGCATGATCGCTGTGAACCTGCAGTTCCACTGGCAAGATCCCTGCAGGTGTATTCATTCATTCATTCATTTCATTAGTCACAGATGTTATTGAGCATCTGTGTTCTGGTGCTATTCCAGGCTGTGAACAGGCCTGACAGAGTCCCTGCTGTGCACAGAGCTTGCGGGGCCGTCTAGTGGGGAGACAGCACTGGAAAAGTCAGTGAATAATGCAGGAGGTGTTCATGCTCAGAGGTGAGCAGCAGGGTGGCTAGACAGAGTGATGGGTGGTGGGAGGAGGGCGCTGCTGTATGGAGCAGAGCAGCGCTCCAGGCGTCCCCCACTATGGTATAGAGGGGCTGTCGCTGTGCCTCAGTGGAGCAGGTGAAGGGTGGGGGGAGAGTGGAGGTCCTGGAGGGAAGTGGGGCGAGGTGGGCAGAGGTGAGGTTGAGGGTGAAGGAGAGGCAGCAGGGCTGGCCCAGTTAGGACCTAGAGCCATGGTGGGTGCCTCCGGGGCAATAGGGAGAGTTTTGAGCAGGGCAGGTTCACACCTGGAAGGGATCCCTCCAGCAGTGGGAGAGGTTAGGAGGTGAGGAGAGGTTAGTTAGGAGTTTCTTTCTGGAGGTAGGTCCAACAGCATTTGCTGCTAGATTGGATGCTGGGCATGAGAGAAGGTGGGGAGCCAAGGACACCCGAGTGGCTGGTGGCTGGAGGTGTGCAGGCCGACATGCAGGGCACAGGGGTGTGGGTGGCAGGCCTCAAGAATTCTGCTTGGCCGCTGTAAGTTTGAGACTCCTGTCAGATGTTGAGTGGGCATGAGACTGTGTGGTCGGGTAGTGGGGCAGCCTAGGACTGGGCTGTGTCTGGGTGTCACAGAGTGTGGCTGGCACGTAGAGCTGGGTGGATGCCCCTCCTGGAGGTGTGAGTGTAAAGGATAAAGGAGCTGAGGTCTAGGGACACATGGACATTGAAGGTGGGGTGTGAAGGAACTGCTGAGGAGACAAAGCATGGTCAGGGAGGTAGGAGGAAAACCAGCAGGGGGGTCCTCAAAACTCAATGAAGAAAATCTTTTGGGAATGACCGAATCACTGGGGTTGGTCCAGTGCTTTCCAAAGAGGGGACTTGTGGCTTTGACAGGACAGCTCTTTGTACAGCTGTGGCCATGTTGCCGAGATCTGTGCAGGAGAGAGGAAGAGCAGCCTAGCGGCTCTTAGGCTTGGTGGGAGCTGGATCTGCTAAAACAGCCTTTGCTTGAAAACATTCTGGGCTAAGAAGAGATGGGGTTCAGGGGTTAATGAAATGAACTCTCGTCTGCAGACTGGCCCATCCGGGGGTGTCTGCACCGAGCCCCCGTTCCTGGCTCCGCTCGGGAAATGTACCCACGGCTGGACCAGAGGTGGTGTCTGAGAATGGTAGACTGTCCGCGGCGGTGTCCAGCTGTGAGCGAGCCCTCAGCGCTGAAATTGCCAGCCTCGTGCAGCCCAGAGCCAGCCCGCGGAAGTGGGCCAGCCACACCTCCGTACAGGATTAGAGGGATGTGTAATGGATTAAAGATCAAAAATGTTAATTAAGAAATGGTCTTTTCTAATAAGATGCCTTCAAGGGCACAGGCCTGCAAAGGAGGGGATTTCTCATTTTGGCAACACGGTTTCTGTTGTAATGAAATTGGTTCACAGACAGTGGGGAGGACCCGACGTAAGCCTCATTTTAAAGACATCTCCATCCAAATTAATTAGCAGTAAGAAATGAAAGCATCAGGTTGGCGGGCAGGCAGTGCGTACTGGCCTGGCAGGAAGGCTGTGTGGACTGCAGAGAATCCCATCTGTGTCCTGGTGGCTGCTGGAATGTTCCTGATATTGTGTCCGAGGGCACGTTCCTGAGGAGCCTGGTGGGGTCTGACTCTCTGGGGTCACAGGGTGAGGCCTGGATGGTTGCTAGGCCTACCTCTGTGGGAACTTGCTGAGTGACGGTTAGCTGTCCCTGCCCCTCTCTGATCATTCTTCTAGTTTCTTTTCTTATCAGTTGTGGGTGACATGAATGAAATGACAGTGAACCTGATGGCAATGACAATAAACAGGCTTCCCTGGGCTCTGAGAACTCACCACTCTCTGTTTGAAGTAGTACTGTTATCGCTAAGGAAGGGTTTGGTCTTTGTGAACCTGACCTGGCCTTGAGGTTGAGAATGAAGCAGTAGGTGGCTTTTGCCCATTCTGAGTTCTGCTTTCCCAGCCTTCCCTGGTCCCCAGGCTGTGAAATCCCCCCTGGTTGCTGAATGTCTTTGAAGGCCACCATAGTCCAGTGGTTGCGGATTGGGTTCTAGAGTCCTTCAGGTCATAAGTTTGAATCCCAGTTTTGCCTTCTACCTCTTTATTTGACTGGGACTTTAACCTCGTTATTTGACTTGTTTGCACTTCCGTTTTCTCATCTATAAAGTGGGGCAAGCAACCCCTGTGTTGTAGCAAGGCTGTGAAGTGTGAGGGGAGGATACACTGTAATGAGCCTCAGGGAGGGGCTCAGGCCACAGTCCAGGCTGCTGCTCTCACTGCCAGGACCTGGGAATCTGCATGCTGGTTCCAGAAGAGGCCTTGGGTGGAGGCTAGCAGTCTCCCCACTGCTCAGGCTTAGGCCCACAACATTTTGAGTTTTCTGGCCCCCCCAGGGTATAAGACCTTGTTTTATAGGAAGGTAAAGGACGGGAGTCATTCAGAACCTGGGACTTGCTCTGAAGGTGGCAGACCAGAAAAAGTGTGGATGAAGCTGCCGAAGGAAAGGCTGTTGTCACGCTGGCACCCGGTGTGCTAGCCGACGGGAGCCCGTGGGTGTTCCTGCCCTCTCGAGTCTTGCTTTCTCCAGAGCAATGTTAGGGCGAGCGGGTGAAAGGAGAGGAGCTTTCACTGTCGTTTTCTTCTCTGAAGGTCCCACACCCTCTACACCTTCTTGCTTCCACTTTGGACTCATCGGGGCTACAAACCTTCATGTTTTAAAAGAAATATAAATAGCCCTCATCATCTTACTGACAGACATTTGCCTTGGATGTGTGTTGTCATATATTAATATCATTACTTCTGCTTTGAGTGTACTATTCAACAGTACACTCATGGTTTCTTTTGGGTTTGAGGGTTTTTTCTGTTGAGATAGAGTCTCAGTCTGTTACCCAAGCTGGAGTGCCATGGTGTCATCATAGCTCACAGCAACCTCAAACTCTTGGGCATAAGTGATCCTCCTGTCTCAGCCTCCTGAGTAGCTGGGACTACAGGTACCTGCTACAATGCCCAGCTACTTTTTCTATTTTTAGTAGAGACAGGGTCCCACTCTTGCTCAAGATGGTCTCGAACCATCTTGGCACTCTACCCACTTTGGCCTCCCAGAGCGCTAGGATTACAGGTATAAGCCACTGTGCCAGGCCTAGTAAAGGGGACCAGTGTGGTCTGAGCCCCACTGTGTCTTTGGGTGTGGCTTTCAGTTTCTCTAGGGTTGGCAAGAGAGCAAGGGAGTGGTGAGGGCGCTCTCTGTGGTTGAGGGCTCTTGCCAACCTCCATCTCTCCCACACACATGTCCTCCCATTTGGTGATGGTGAGAGGGAGCGGGTGGTCAACAAGCATGGTCCCTTCTCTGCTTCCTTTCCCTAAAGCCTGCAGGCCGCCTCAGCCATGAGACTTCCTGCCCAAGTGGCCATCAGAGGGGAGGGGTGCACTCCATTTCTTGGAGTCTGGTTGCCAGATGTGGTGATGAGAATGCTTTAAATCTCCAACCAGCAACCTGGCCAGTGGTGGGAAGGAAATAATGGGGTGAACTGGGCTGTGGTCATCTGCCCATTCTTAGTGACACTGATGGGGCAAAAAAGGAATGAGTGGGGACTGACCTTTCCAAAAGCAAAAATCAAAAGAAAAGCATGAACTCAGCAATGGAACGTGCCGTAGCCGAGTACTGGATGAGTTTTATAGAAAGAAGCCGGACTCAACAGATGACTATCTATCGCATGTATCTGTGTATATGACATTCAGAAACAGAAAAAGCTCATGTGGGGGACAGAGGTGGGGAAGTGACTGCTGTGGGAGGGACGTGTGGGACCCCCCAAAGGTTTGGATGTCATGTGTCTTGATCTGCGCGCTCACCTTTGTGAGAATGCATCACCCGGTTTTCTTACGGTTGGAATTAACCCCCAATGAGAGAGGTGCACGAAAAGACACCGGGAACTAAGACACAGAGGGAACATCTCCTTTCCGTGATGTGGAGGTGGTGGCTTTTCACTTTAGCTCGTTTCCTTCTCAATTATTAGTGTTAGATATTCCACGGCCTAGTGTGGGAGGGTTCCCTTGTCCCAACTGCCTTCAGACTGAGGCTGAAGGGGCAGCTCCTGAGGGTGGGAGGTGTTGGGAGAGTCTGGCGTTGCCCCCAATCATTCTGCCTTCTATTTGTTCTAATGAGACCAGGAAGTCCGTCCTTCCTTCCTCCTGGCCTGACCTCCACTGGGTGGTTTCACCCATGTGATCTTCAGTCTCTCTTTCCATCCAGTGTGGACAGAGACACTCACCCCTGCCTCACCAGCCCCTCACAGTGGCGGGGAGGCTCATAAGGAGTCTTTGTACCTTAAGGGGGCCTGGCCACTGGCTTCAGCGGGGTGAGTTGTGTCTGGGGGTCCATGGGCTCCTGCAGCCAGGGATGGAAGAAAGGAGGAGGGGCAGATGCTACTGAGCTGTGACCTTGTGGGGCCTCTTCTGGGGTGTCTAGGGCCTGTACCCTGCCTAGCCCATTCATTCACGGGTTTCTGACAGACTTGGCAATTAGGAAGGTAACACACCTCCTGGCATCTGGGCACCAAGGCTCTGCTTGCAGGAGCTCACCCCTTTGCAGAGCAGGCTTTTTTTTTTGAGACAGTGTCTCGCTCTGTTGCCCTGGGTTGAATGTGTGGCATCATAGCTCACAGCAACCTCAAATTCCTGAGCTCAAACGATCCTCTTGCCTCAGCTTCCTGAGTAACTGGGATTACAGGCCCCAGCCACAATACCTGGCTAGTTTTTTCTATTTTTAGTAGAGATGAGGTCTTGGTCTTGTTCGGGTTGTTCTAGAACTCCTGATCTGAGGCAATCCACCTGCCTCGGCCTCCCAGAGTGCTAGGATTACAGGTGTGAGCCACTGTGCCCAGCCTGCTCAGTGGGTTCATTCATTCATTCCCTCATTAAACCTTATCTGAACACTATTATTGTGCTTGGTGTATGTGTGTGTGTGGGCAGACATGAATGCTATTTGGAATTAGCCAGTTAATGGGAGAGGAGGAGGGAGGAAGTGGGGGAGGGCGTTCCCACTTCTCAGCACCCACCGGTGCCTGGTTGGCTGCAGGGGCTTTTGGTCTGCATGTTGCTGTATTTCATTCTCACAACAACCCTGCCAGGTGGCTATTGTCCCATTTTATTGGTGAGGAAACTGGAGTTCAATTGGGCTGAGTCTTTGCTACTCAAAGTGTGGTCCACAGTCCAGCATTGTCTTCTTCACATGGGAGGTTCTTGGAAATGCACAAGATTGGGCCTCTCCCCAGACGGGCTGAATCAGACTCCGTGTTTGAGCAAAATTGCCTGGAGTTCGTGTGCACGTTCAGAGCCCGCATAGGCGGCGTGTGAGCGGGCTGGCACAAACTCAGATTTGTTTTGCTCTCACAGGGTGTCCAAACTGTGGCCCGCAGGCTGTGTGCTGATTATGTGAGGAGTTTTTTTCCTTATCTGTGGTGGATATCACAAAAAGTATGCATGGAACTTTTTTCTTGCACATCAGCTTTTAGTAGTGTTTGGGTATTTAATGTGTGGCCCCGGGCAGTTCTTCTTCCAATATGGCACAAAGAAACCAAAAGGCTGGACACCCCGCAAGCGTGCCTTCTTCAGTAACGGGGACAGTGATGGTCGTCTGGATGAAGCTATTCTTAGTGTTAGTGCCCAGTGCTGTGCTGAGCACTTCTCATGGTTTTTCACACCTAATCCCTTCCTATAAGTTAGGCACCATTATCCTCTCCCTTTACTGCTGGGGAAACCAAGGTCTCAGAGAGGTTACATAACTTGACCAGGACCTCTCCAGAGTCGTGCTGTTTTGGGGAGGCAAAGACCTTTCTCTCTGTCTTTGTGTGCGATGGAGGGAGATGGAAGTGATGGCACAGCATAGGAATTTGGGGAAGTGTGAATCTTGGAAGCAACAGAGGTGGCAGGTGAATCTTGGGAGAAGTCAGTGGGAGTGGGGAGATGTGGGCCACCTCCCAGTGGGGAGGCTTTCTGGTTTTTCCTTGAAGAGTCAGCCCATACCCACTCCTCCAGGCAGGCCTCCCTCGTTCCCCCTCACCATCCGGGGCCCCTTCTGTGTCCTGTCTCTGCCTTTACCCTCATTGCATCGTCTGAAGCGTGCTTTTCAGTTCCATGCTGCATGGGCAGGTCCCTGGCAGCCGGACTACTGGTCATTTCCGTATCCTCCACCCCTAGCACAGTTGGTTATCTTACACATTTATTTTATAAAAATATATTGGGGGCCCACCTGTACAGATTTATTTTATAATGTAGTGTACAAGTTAGTGGATTTTATAAGGCAAACATCACTGAAGTCCCCTCCCAGGTCTAGAACTTCGCCAGCCAATTCCCAAGCCTGGTCTTGTGTTCTCCACCCCAGGGAAGCCCCTTTGTCCTTCCACAGGTTATCACTAGTTATGTTCATCATGATCACACCCTTGTGTCTCTAAGTTCTGTGTCCCACCTGTGTACCCCTTGCCACTATAATTTTGTCTTAGAGAGTCATTCTTTAAAGAGTATGAAGGACTAATATTTTTGCAAAGATGAATAATTCAAAAATCCTTTAAAACAAATCCCTGATCTGGATTCAGGTAATTAGGCTCCTAGACAAACCCTTTTCCATCATGGGCAGGTGAAGATAGGACAGAGGGCAGTGAGGGCAGTTGCCACCCAGTAGGTGAGCGCTCGAGTGGCTGGAGAAGTCAGGGAGGTTTTACAGTCACCCAGGAAAGAAGTTGGGCAGTCCTGACCCTGGGTGAAGACACCTAGGACAGACCAACAGGATGGGTGGCTCTTGGGCAGGGCTAGCATGTAGGGGGCGGGGTTAGCATGCAGGAATGGGAGCCACGCCCTGTTCTTTGACTCCCCCTTCAGTGGACTGGTGGGAAGTTAATCTGCTTGCGCCTGCTATGGCAGGTAGACCTGAGGTTGCTGTTGAAGCTGTTGTACAGGGCATGGGTGAGTGTGCATCTTCAAGGCCATTCTTAATCGGAATGATGGCAAGGGAGTGTTTTCTACTGAGTTAGGCTCCTCACTGGACCCACGTGGTAATGGCCTAGGCCTCATGGGCCTCTTTCTGTGCTTAGAGGAGGCAGCCAGCAATGGGCTGCAAGTCTGTTCTGAAAACCCTGGACATGGAAACCTTCCACTCCCTTCTGTGGGCTGTGACCCGATCGTGCAAGCCCTGCACTGGCCTCTCCTCCCTCCCTTACAAACCTTCAGTGGCTCCCTGTTTCTCCCGCCTCAGACGTGGACTGGGACTGGCTTCCAGTCTGACCCCTCCATCGTTATCTCTGTCTCAGCCAACCATTCTCCCAGTTCCTTTCTTCCACTGCAGTGCTGTCCCAGGCGGGACTGTCTCTGACTCCACCTGTAGCCCGACGAGTGCCGAGGACAGGGTCTGGCTGGTGGTAGGCACTCCGGCAACCCCTGTGGCTGATGCGTGTCTGTGGCTGCAGCTCAGACCTGAGATCCTTCAGGCGTTTCATTACTGTCAGCATCTGGGCAGTGAGACTGGAGGATTAACAGTTGCAGGAGAGAACTCAACTCTAAGAATGGCTAATTATTATTATTATTTTTTTAACCAACTACAATTTATAAAGGGTACGTGGAGGGAGAGGAGGCACAAAGAGCGCACCCTCCGAAGGAAGGTTAATGAGAAGGCTTCCCGATAGCTCGTGCTTCATCAGCAACAGAACAGCGTGTAAATAAATCTAATTTCCCTCCAACTCAACTCGTCACAGGCTTAATTACAGCAGCCACAATGTGTGCATGTGTGTGTTTTTTTCATTAGCAAAAGAGGGTCATTATTAGCCATGTCTGGTAAGAATTATTATGAAGAGCCTGGTTCACCCTCGGTAGGTGTCCTCAGAGAGCAGAGAGGAACTTTCCGTGTGAACTGAAGAGTTTCCAATTAAGGTGGTTTGGAGGAAGCAGGAAGCGGCAACGCAAATTAGAAAAAGATTACAGAAAGGGGAAAACTGGCCCAGTAGCGGAAGGGTCCTGGGAGGCTCTGTTAATTACTGTGTGGAGGGAGATTTCCTTCTTGGGGTTGGACCCTCTTTTCCCTTCTGTTCCCCGCATTGTCACCTGCCTGCCCAGAAATCTTGGGGCTACCAGACCCCAACTTGTGTCTTGTCTTGCGTTCTGGCTCCAGAGAGATAAAAATGAGGCCTGCACTGGGGGGAGATAGGGCTTGACCATTGTAGCCACCTCTTTTAGGTGGCTTTTCACACACACCCCTCCCCTCCACTGAGGGAGAAGCAGAGGAGGGCGTGCTGGTATCACCACCAAAGATCCAGGCCCTGGAGAACTGTTGCAGTGACTGTATTGTTCTAGAAATAAATAGCTGAAAACCCAGAGTCAGAAATTAGTTAACACAAAGGAAGTCGAACCCTACAGGCCAAGTTCCAATTGTATGCAGGAAGTGCCCTGCCCAGGGGGGCCTTTGAGGGAGGATTTAAGTCCATTCTGCCTGGCATTAGATGCACAACGTTGGCTAAAAAAGTTTTTCTTTCCTTCCGACTCCTACCTCCCAGTCCCTGTAATGATTACGTTCTCATTAAGCAGCATAAGAGGCTATACTTTGTGGTGCTAATATATCTCTAGTGATCCAGAAATCCAAGACGGCTGTCCCGCTCTGTTCAAATGTGTTCCAGCTGATCAGATGCGTCTGTCTCAGTGTGTCCGGCAGGGCATAGCTGGCAGCTTTCAGAATGGGAGAGAACCCAGAAGCCCTGGCCCATCCATCCAAGTCTCTTCCGGGCTAAGGGTCCTCAGCTCATGTTCTTCCCTGCTCGGCTCTGCTTGGATGCCTGCAGGGATGGGAGCCTCATCTGATTCCATAGCAGCCCTGATGGTCCATTTGCTGAGCACTTACTAAGGGCCAGTGGTTACTTCATTAAACGGACAAATTGTTGAGAACCTCTTCTGGGCTAGGCACTGTTAGGCATCAACCAGATGACCCAACTGCCCTCCAGGAGCTTACAATGGGTCAACGTGATAAGGCCAGTCCTGTGAGAAGTAAAGTGGACAGGGGAGGACATGAGGGGCTTAGCTCCACTGTCCAGCACAGAGGAGGAGGAGTTATTAAACCCAAATACTTCCTGCCCTGTCTTTAGGAAACCCCACCTGGCCCAGCCCCCACCCCAAAGTGCTGACCTTTCTACTCCTTGAGCTTGCCAAGCTTGTTCCAACCCCAAAGCCTTTGCATAGGATGTACCTTTCACCAGGAATACTTTTCCTCTGTTTTTTATGCCTGGCTTCTTTGTGCCATTCAGGTGTTTACTCAGATGTCCTTTCCGCAGAAAGGTCTTTTTTGACTTGGGAGCTACAGTTGCCTCTTTGCCTCCCATCATCTCCTATCCTTCACCTCTGTTGCAGTTCTCTGTCCTGCGTTTATCCCTGCCTGAGATTTTCTGATCTTTGTATTTTTTGTTACTGGTGGGCCCTGTGACCTCCCAGAACAAGCCTGCTTGCTTTACGGGCCACTTCTCAGGGTCTCTAGACAGTCCCTCTACCCCCACTTTCCCCTTTGAAAGGATGGGATGGTTGGAGAGATACTCAGGGCCAGAGTTCTTTGAGGATGTTGCCATTGTCAGAGAAGGGGACCAAGATCACTGGTGCCGGTGCGGGCAAGTTGTGCAGGCAGGAGACATCCTTTGCTGTTCTGCCAGGAAGGGCTGCTGAAGACCCTGCAGGCCTGAACAGAGTGTCGGGGGGAGGCAGGAGGCAGGGCCTCTGACATCTGAGACCCCATGCAGTTGTTGGTTGGAAGCGGGGCCCTGCAGCAGGCCACCTGTTTCAGATGCCTTCTTGGACGACATCATAGGCACAGTGGCCCCATTTCCTGGATTCCTGGGGTAACAAATCATGGGCGGGGGAGGATGTTGTCACACAGGTTGGATTTCTTCTCTGGGACCTCAGTTTGGAGGTAAGCATCTTGACACAGGCCAAGAGAGTAGGATCTAGGGTGTGCCAGGGGTCCAGCCAGAGATGGGGTGCTGCTTGTGACTTGCTCTCTCCACGCCTGGGGTGTTGGCCTGGACACTTGCCCTCTCTGGGCTACGGTGGCCTCTTCACTGCCATACCAAGGCACCACTTTTATTCTTCCTTCCAAGGTGAAGATTCAGGAGTTCAGGGGTTCAAAGACTGTGGCTCCAAAGCCCCTCTAGGACAGGTGGCCCAGCTCCACTGCCTGGCGTAGGTGTTAGGCTGCTGTGGCTGCTCCTGTCACTATTTTGGTAGCATACCACTACACTTTGAAGACCATTTAATTTTTGAATTTACCACACTTTGCATGGCGCCGGGTACATCTTGCGAAGGACACAGCACTCTCATATAAGAAATGTTTGCCAATAAGATTTGACCAAGTCGCATTATTTTATTTATTTTACTATTTTATTTTGTTTAATTTTTGAGACAGAGTCTTATTCTGTTGCTCTGGGTAGAGTGCTATGGTGTCAAGCGTTTTTCTTGCCTCACCCTCCCAAGTAGCTGGGACTATAGGTACCTGCCACCATGTCCGGTTAGTTTTTCTATTTTTATTTTTATTTATTTATTTTTTTTTTTAGTTTTTCTATTTTTAGTAGAGACAGGGTCTCTCTCTTATTCAGGCTGATCTTGAACTCCTGAGTTTAAGCAATCCACCTGCCGTGGCTTCCCAGAGTGCTGGGTTACAGGATGAGCCACCAGGCCTGGCCCCATGTTGATTATTGCAAAGCACCGAGGCTCTAATGAGCTTTTACTGCGTGTGAGCAGTGGCATGCTGTCACCCATCTGGGTTTCTCATGTTTGTCCTGAACCAGGATGTGGTGCTGCCCCTGAGGCTCCTTCTTGAGGAGGTCCCAGCCACTTTCTGATTTGATCCAGACCTTCCTTGGGCCTCACAATGCCCCAAGACCTTGGTCTCTCTACTCTGTGCTGTGGACACACTGCCCTCCTCTCAGTCTGGAACAGACGATGTGCCATCACCCAGGTTTTGGGGTGCGCTACTCTCTCTGGCTCTGTCCCCCACATGGGCTAGGCCCTTCCTCTCCCCTCTGCTGGGTATGTGAGGCCCCTGTCACCACCCCAGCTGAAGCTGGCCTCTCCCAGTCCTCCTCACATCACCTCTTTTATCTCCTTGAAAGCTCGGATCCCTTGAAGAAACAACTTTGTCTCTCTATTTATGTGACTGCTGTCTTTCTCTCCCACTGGACAGTCAAGTCCCTGAGGGGTCTCTCCACCTGGTTCCCGGCCATGTCCTGGGACAGTCCTGGGCTGCCGTCAGGTCTCGATGAATGATTGCTGTTTTCTGGTAGACTGCCCTGACTTTTCCACCTTGGCCTCTCTTCTGCAGAGGAGCTTCAGGGTGGCCCTGGGGGCCTCACCCTCCTTCCTGTGGCGGCTGGTGCATCTTTTGTGATTCAGTGCTGGCAGCTGACAGGAGAGAGGAAGGTGCCTCCCTGAGGAGGTCACTTCCCAGAAACATCTAGCCTACTTCCCCCACAAGGACAGAAGAATTCAGGGGCTTCTTGGAAACCTTCCCTGGAGGGTGTGGATGACTTGGGGCCCTGTGTTGAACTGTTCGTGACAAAACCCAGGAAGGATCCTGCTTTTATGTCTAGGAAGGGGAAAATCTCCTTTGTTGTTATTTGGTGGAGGAGAAAGAGGAAAGGAAGCCGGTGACTGAGAATTCCCTGAGTGGGAATTTTCTAGACTCTCCCTGAGATCCTTGGGTGCGAGGCAGGGGCCCTGGTGTGACTCACTAGAGCCGGAACGTGACAGGGGAGCATGCAGTTGCATGCACCCAGGGATGGGGCTCGTACAGAGAGAGCAGAACATTAATCCTCCCCTTTCAGGATCGGCTGCCCAAATGCTCCCCCGCTCCGTGCTGTGTCCTTTGCACATATACAATGGGAAGTGGGAGAGAGTGGGAAGAATGGATGGCCAGAGAGAGTGGGAAGAATGGATGGCCAAGCTCTGGGGACTTTAATAGGCCCTCCCTGTAGGTGATCTGACTCTGGTGGTCCCCTGAGCATCACCTCCAGAGATGCGCGTTAAATAGAGACTACCGGTGTGAACCTACTTGCTAAGCTAGGAAACCTACCCCGAGACAGAGAGCCACCCACCCCTCCCCAGCGCGAGGCTGGGCTCTGTTCACGTTGAACAGGACTCGCAGACCCATGTGATTCCCCTCCAGATGGAGGTTTAAAGGCAAAAACAATCTCTGGAAGAGATGACCACAGTACAAGCTTGAGTGGAACAAAGTGTAAAAAGGTTACAAATCAGTGTGTGGCTTGGGATCCTGCTCCCAGACAGTGGCTGCTGCATGTGCCAGTCCAGGAGGGGGTGCGAGGGATCTTGTTCATCACGGTGGTCACAGCTCAAGCCTCTGGTGGTGAGATTCCTGGTGATTTGTTGTATTTTCTTTATACTTTTCTGGATGGCTTGTATCTTTGCCATCAGACATAGTTACCTTTGTAATCAGAAATGATAGCATAGCTTCTTTTTGTGGGAAAGAAAGGTGCTCAGGTACACAGACGCAGTTCTGGGAGGGAGCCAGGTAGGACCTTGGGCTGGCCTAATGTATGCCCACATTGGTGCCAAGGTCAGGACCTGTGGGTGCTCATTGGAAGTGTGTGAGAGCCCCCACTTGGGCATTTCTGGGCTGGCCTGGTCTCTCCTGTATCCACCCTGGGGTCCCGGGACCTCATTTCTGAAGCCCTTGTTCTTGGTGAGTGTTGGGCTGCTAGGTGGCCCTCTGGTTAGTGTGTTGGCTTGAGAGGAGTTTCCCCACTCTGCTGTTACACCATCTGCCTCTTCTCTTTATTTAATCCCACGGAGATGGAATGGAAACACAAGCATTGTGTTTCAGTTAGCATCACAGTCTAACTGCTCTGTGTGGGAAAGCTCTTTGCTTGTCGCCTGGACTTCTCTGTTAATTCCTTTCCACATAAGAGGGGTGAACCCGGAGGGGCTCAGAACCTGGTGTCCTGGGAAGCACCTCTGTGGTCAGAAGGAGTGCTGGCCACTGGGTCAGGACCCCTCTGTTATGACATCTGCTATCTGTGACCTTCCCCTCTGTGGGCCCCAGTTTCCTTCTGTGATAGCACCTACCTTTTAGGCAAGAGGTGTTCCTCAAGCTGCTTCCGTTTCCTCCCCTCCCTGCAGAGAAAAGGGGCTTTGCTGAACAGATTTCCCCAAACCTGTTTGAACTTTGATCCTGGCCACATCTCACCTGTAGCAAGTGATCATGTGACATTACCCGATGTGATTTCTTAGCAACCAGCTCCTTTTGGTCAGCCAGCCATCAGGTGCTCTCATACAGGGAGGGTTTGAGTAATTTTTCATTTGCTGTGTACTTGTGGAAGGGGGCCAGGATGCCTCTAGGCAGGAACCTCTGGTTCCTCCTTAAATTTAGACTTTTGTTCCATTCTCATCACCCTGAAGATGGTTTTCCAGACTGCCGTGACTCACAATCTCAGTCTACCCACAGGAGGGTCAGAAAATTGGTGAGAAATCAGAGCTGGAGCATTAAGTTTTCTTTTTTTTTTAAAACACAAAGGTAGAAAATCTGCATTCACTTAAAAGTGAGGAGCTTGGTGTTGTCCAGCAAAGGGTCCTGTCTCAGAGACTCTGCTTTAAGGAATGATGTGCACGACTTTAAATTGTCCTGGTCTTCATTTGTTCATTCATTTATTCACCACATAGTTATTGTGCACCTGCTGTGTGCTGGGTACCATTCCAGGTCCTGAGGATTCCACAGTGCACAGAGGGCAGTGCCTCCCTGGTGAAACTAAGTGCTTGGGGACCATTTATTTTCCTCAAGCTGGAACCCACACCTGTACTCCTCCCTGCCCACCTACTGGTGGGGGAAAGAGCACAGGGCTGGACACTAGCCTTGCTTCCGCTAATAACTTGCCTTGTGGCCTGATCTCTGGGAGGCTAGGGGAGAAGAATCCCTTAAATTCAGTAGTTTAAGGCCAGCCTGAGCAAGAGTGAGACCCCATCTTTACTAAAAATAGAAAAAAACTAGACAGGCATTGTGGCAGGCACCCATAGTCCCAGCTACTTGGGAGGCTGAAGCAGGAGGATCACTTGAGCCCAGGTGTCTGAAGCTGCTGTAACTGAGGCTGACACCAGGGAACTCTAACCTGGGCAGCAGAGTGAGACTCTATCTCGAAAAAGTAAATTAAAAAAAAAAGAAAGAAAAAGAAAAGAAATTCTTTGCTTCCCCTGTGATTCTCCAAGGTATCCAATATTGTTCTTTGGAAAATTTTTATCATTTACAGATGGTTAGTGTCTGAGCAATAGTGTTTTTTAAAATGAAATATTTCTGATACAAAAGAAAATAGCCAGCATCCAGGGCACAGCTTTCAGTGTGAGGAGCGTGACGCTGTGCAGCCGGCTCAGCTCCGCCCGCGTCCTCTCCTCACTCCCCGATTGGCAGTCACCACAGTGAGGAGCGTGATGCTGTGCAGCCGGCTCAGCTCCGGCCGCGTCCTCTCCTCACTCCCCGATTGGCAGTCATCACTGCTGTGTGTGTCTTTCTTCTGGAAATGTGTATAAATGACATAGAAATACTACTGGATCTACACGCTTTACAATTTAACATGAATGTTGCCACATTTTACCGTATGGTTTATCTCAGTCACTGGCTTTTATTCTCTCTCGACATTGCATGTGGAAGATTGATCCATGTTGGTGCACACAGCTCTGTTTCATTAATTTTAATTGCTGCGTGGTGTTACCCTGTAAATGTATCATGTTCTATCTGCTGATCTCCTGTTCATGGAAATGTAGATGCTTTCTCATTTTGGGGGTGGATATTACAAGTCATTCTGTGGTGAATATTCTCACACTGAACTCAGGAAGGTGAAAACAGGAGTTTTTCTAGCACATAAGCTTCCCCTTCTCCCTCAGCCTGGCTCTCCTTACTTCAGGTAACTTCTTTCCCAGTGGTTCCAGAAAACGTCTCAGTGGCCTCATGAGTGTCACAGGCCAAGATTGGAGGTTGGGGGGAGATCCAGAGATGTGGTGGGGGGCAGTTACCAGGCACTGTTCAAGGTATGGGGGCCCTGGGCTGTCAGGCTCTCTTTCTTCTTGTCCTGAGTTGTTTTAGAAAGTACCCATCTCTTTGGAACCAACAGTGGAAAAGCAGATTAAAGAAGCCTGGGTTTGGGTTTTCATTCTGATTTATGGAGTCAACCCTGAGTAATGACCTTCAGCCTGTACTTTTTAGAAGTGGGGAAACTGAGGCTCGATGGGTCTAAGAAGATCCTTTGAGGTGTCTGTGGAACCTGATAAGCCTGGAAAGATACTCTGTTGTCCATCCCACGCTTTCTTCTTGCACCCAGAGGCCAGGAGATTCCTTTTATGATGCCTAGAATCAATTATCTCACTTTGTAGGCGTGAAAACCAAGCCAAGAATAGGAGGGGCTAACATTCTACCCTAATACCCTCAACACGATGTTGAGACATAGGATATTGTTACAGATGGGGAAACTGAGGTTCGGAGGGAGGAAGTTACTGCCCCAGGTCATGACAAGAGTTTGGGACAAAGCTCAGGTAACAATCAGGCATCTCCTCAGACCCCCTTCACCTGTTGTCAGTTTAGGGTGTATCTCTGCCACAGTGGACTTGGCATTGTTGCCCGACTCCAGCTGGACCTTCTATGGGATGAGGAGATAGTCCATTAGGTCCCTGTCCCCTCAGCTACACTCCTGTGGGCTTCCCACAGAAAGTCCTTTCCTGCCTTTGATGCAAATCCTTGCACTTTTCCTGGTAATATTCTGGGCTCTTCTTAATGTGAGAGGGTCAGCTGCAAGGCATCTCAGCAATTTATAATTCTTGAAAATTCTGTTTGGTGACACGAGTTAGCATTTAATAGACACCCTGCCACCTCTTCTCTCCCTATTGTGACAAGCTCCTGGCAGAACTCTTTTGAGACTCAGGGTAATTGCACCACGCTGCGGACGGGGAAGATCACGTTGCGCTCCAGTGGGCCTCAAAAACGTCTCCACAATAGACAGTCAGGTACGAGTTTGCTTGGCTTCAAGGTAATGATTTAAACTTAATTTGACCCTTGATGAGGGAGCCCATGTCTCTGGTCAGACGCAGTCTTTTAGCCTGGGCTTGCCTGCCATGCCTTCAATGGTAACACAAATAATTCCTTCATAACAAGTGCCTTTCAGAGGATGTCTGCTGCTGACAGCTAATATAGAATTATTGCCCCTGAATGCATTTCTGTAATTACTTCCCAGAGATCTGTCTTTGTGTTAGAAGACATTTCGCACTTTAGTAGCATGAGTGTTTTGGGAGAGCCCGAGCAATAATTATGAACAGTCTTTCCGTGAAAATAAACCTAAAAAAATTATAAAAGCTAATGCTAAAATTGGTTAGAGTCAGGGAGGAATTTCATTTGAATTTGATTCATGTATATTTACTGAGTATAATAACCTTTCCTGTATGGAAACTTTTTTTTTTTAAACAAAAGCAATAATGATACAAAGAGCCTGCTTTCTAATTTTTGAGCATACTGAAACTGAAAACTGATTAAAAGTGACAAGTTGCTCAAGACTGAATAACGCAGCATAATCGTGGAGCCCTGATAGGAGACATTTGCGGTAATGGAAAATGAAATGATTCACAGTGTGATCAATAAAAAATTAGCAGCATTTAATAAAAGGTTTCTGCTTCATGTTGACTGAAGAACATGAGAGTGGTTTGAAATCTGAGTTAAGTGATGGTTTGGGGATGAGCCTGGGGGTGGTGCATGGGCGCGCTGGGTGCTCGGGGTGTGATCGTAGCCATATTGGCGGTCTCCAGGAGGCAGCCAGGTTCCTGGGAGGGATCTGGAAGTTTCCTTTGTGCTGCCCACTTGACCTTTGACCTGTGGTTAATCTTGCCCCTGACTCCACTCCTCTTTGTGTGAGAATGTGTATATCCATTACTCCTGGACCACCAGCCAGACCTGGCTTTCCCAGATGGCATGGTCTGAGTTCAGTCCCCATCTAACTAAACCCACCTGTGCCCCTATCGGGTGCCCCCTCAGACTGCTGCACGACAATGCCTGTGCTGTCGGTTTTCTGCTGTTGGCCGCTTTTGGAATTCAGGTTTCTGGAGATATCCTAGAATGTCTTACAGCGGGACACTGAACAGAGTGAAGTCATTGGAGAACAGCGGGCAGACCCCTGTAGGTAGCCGAGGGTGTGCAGTAGGGGAAGACCCTCCCCGGCAGGCGGCCGAGGGTGTGCAGTAGGGGGAGACCCTCCCCGGCAGGCGGCCGAGGGTGTGCAGTAGGGGAAGACCCTCCCCGGCAGGCGGCCGAGGGTGTGCAGTAGGGGAAGACCCTCCCCGGCAGGCGGCCGAGGGTGTGCAGTAGGGGGAGACCCTCCCCGGCAGGCGGCCGAGGGTGTGCAGTAGGGGGAGACCCTCCCCGGCAGGCGGCCGAGGGTGTGCAGTAGGGGGAGACCCTCCCCGGCAGGCGGCCGAGGGTGTGCAGTAGGGGGAGACCCTCCCCGGCAGGCGGCCGAGGGTGTGCAGTAGGGGGAGACCCTCCCCGGCAGGCGGCCGAGGGTGTGCAGTAGGGGAAGACCCTCCCCGGCAGGCGGCCGAGGGTGTGCAGTAGGGGAAGACCCTCCCCGGCAGGCGGCCGAGGGTGTGCAGTAGGGGAAGACCCTCCCCGGCAGGCGGCCGAGGGTGTGCAGTAGGGGAAGACCCTCCCCGGCAGGCGGCCGAGGGTGTGCAGTAGGGAAGACCCTCCCCGGCAGGCGGCCGAGGGTGTGCAGTAGGGGAAGACCCTCCCCGGCAGGCGGCCGAGGGTGTGCAGTAGGGAAGACCCTCCCCGGCAGGCGGCCGAGGGTGTGCAGTAGGGGGAGACCCTCCCCGGCAGGCGGCCGAGGG
Source organism: Nycticebus coucang (assembly GCF_027406575.1). NCBI lineage: Eukaryota > Metazoa > Chordata > Mammalia > Primates > Lorisidae > Nycticebus > Nycticebus coucang. The sequence goes on along the minus strand of NC_069781.1, from coordinate 148,573,882 downwards.
TGTGCAGTAGGGGAAGACCCTCCCCGGCAGGCGGCCGAGGGTGTGCAGTAGGGGAAGACCCTCCCCGGCAGGCGGCCGAGGGTGTGCAGTAGGGGGAGACCCTCCCCGGCAGGCGGCCGAGGGTGTGCAGTAGGGGAGACCCTCCCTGGCAGGTGGCCGAGGGTGTGCAGTAGGGGGAGACCCTCCCCGGCAGGCGGCCGAGGGTGTGCAGTAGGGGGAGACCCTCCCCGGCAGGCGGCCGAGGGTGTGCAGTAGGGGAAGACTCTCCCCGGCAGGCGGCCGAGGGTGTGCAGTAGGGGAAGACCCTCCCTGGCAGGCGGCCGAGGGTGTGCAGTAGGGGGAGACCCTCCCCGGCAGGCGGCCGAGGGTGTGCAGTAGGGGAGACCCTCCCTGGCAGGTGGCCGAGGGTGTGCAGTTGGGAGACGCCCCCCATGATCTCCACATGGAAATAGGGACCATGGCGCCTTAGAAGCTGAGTGTGCTGCTCCTGGCTTATCCCTGGGTGGAGCAGCATGGTGAGACCTCCATCAGCTGCCACTGGAGAAAATTCCCAGAAGGTGACCGCACACCAGGCTGTCTCCATGCCCAGCATCTGGCTAATTTTTAAAGGCTTTTTGCATTGCCTCTGTGCCTTGACCGGAGTGAGGGAGGCTACTTGTCTCCCAGGCCCACCTGGGAACGGGACAGGAGGCCCTGGGTTGAAGGGTCTGGCCTCTGGGTTATAGCAGAGGCTCTGGGGCTTGGGCTAGTGGCTGATGAGTACCCCAAATAGGGTATCCAGGGTCAGCCAGCAGGATGCCTCGACCCTCACCAGAGATACAGACCTATGGCTGGATCTTTAAATGCCAGAGTGGACAAGGCCCTTCCAGACTGCTTTGCTCAGCAGTTCCTTATTAAGTGCCTGTTGTGTGCTAGGCCCTGTGCTAGGTGCCAAGGGGCAGGAGAGGGGGAAGCAGGGTGAACAAACTGACAAGGAGTCCACCCACCTGGAGCTTGCTCACCTGCCCAGGAGACACTTGCAGTGTCTTGAGCGTGAGAATGTGAAGACTGTGGGGCAGGAGAGGTACCCAGTGAGCCTCCTGAGCTCCCTAGGGGGCCTGGCCCGCCCTGTGGGGTGAAGATTCCCTGAGCCCAGACCTGGGTGGTGCTGGCCAGGTGAGGTCTGCGCACCTCTGCTGTGACAGCGCACCCTTCCCGCAGGGTGCTGCACAGCGTCCTGGTGAGGAAGGCAGGGGGACACAGGCTCCCTCAGTGCGGGGCTGATGCCTCGCAGTTCTGTCTGGTGCAGCCACAGTCACATTTCTAAAGCATTGCTTTAGAAATGGCTTCTCCACCATCATTTATGCCTTAATTTGCAGGTGGGACGACCCAGGCCCAGAGAGGGCACACCTTGGCCGGAACCTATATTAGCCCCTCGTGGCCACGGGCCCTGGGCTCTCTATCCCTGCAGCCTGCGTTTGTCTTTGACCTTGCATGAAGCTCCTTGGCCTTAGTTACTGGTTCTGTTTTCAGGGGTACAGACCCCTCCTCTGCCCACGGGGCTCCTATTTCTGCAGCCACCACAAGGGGGTGATTTGTGCCCCAGCGTCCTCCCTTGACTTCTGCCTCAGGACTGGGAGCAATTAGGAGTGTCAGGCGCTGGCGCAGGCCACAGATTAGCTGGATTTATCGAGCTCCCCATGCTGCCCTGCCCTCCCTCCCCTGCCCACCTCCATCTCCCCTTCCCAGAGACAACATGACAGGGAGGAGAGGGCAGAATGGTCACCGCCTCAGGAGGTCACGAGGACGAGCATTGTACAATTTTCATGGTTCCGGGGCGGCTTCGTCCGACTGTTCTTCATTACTGCATGCGGTGAGATCAGTTTTATTAAGACGGTGAGGCTTAGAGGAGCCGCACCATTCACTACTTGCTGGAAAAATATGGTTTTCTTTTCTTTTTGGTGGGGTTTTGGTGATTGCTTCTTTCCCCTCACCCGACCCCCCTCACCTGCCTGCTCTCCCTGTCGTCTGCTGTGCTGTCTTTCTGCCGGTTCTTTGCCCATCACCTTGGGAGCTAGGTGCAGGTGTGCCGTGAGGTGGGGGAAATTGCCATCTCTCTTTGTCAGTTGGCTTAAAAACTTGAATTGCCCCTAGGGAGGGGAGGGTCATTCCTTCCTTTATTTATGGAGCACCCATAAAAAGCAGGGTCCCGGCAGAATGTCAGCCTCCCTCAGTTCAGGAGCTGTGCTTTAATGTACCCACAGCACCTGGGATGGGGCTGACACATAGTAGGTGCTCAGTGAATGTTTGTTGATTGACTGAAGGTGTTAAGTACTTCCGTCTGATTTGTTCCCAGCTTTTGGGGAACAGACTGCTGACGGTGGCCTGGGTGGCTGAGATCTGGAGCTGATACATCTGGAAGGTAGCCTCCCACTCAGGGAGCTCCCACAGCCTGAGCAGTGGGTGGAACCAGCCTCATTTTCCAGGTGAGGAAACTGAGGCTCAGAAGTACAAGGAACCAAGGTCACACACAGAAATGGACTTGGATTCAGGTCCTCCATCTCCAAAGAAGAGACACTGTCATTACTTGCTAGCTAACTTCCCTGCCTGTTGAGGAAAGAGCAGATGACCCCGTGCTCCAAGGTTCCCCAGCGGTGCTTGCTGGATGGCCCCAGGCGGAGACCTTCAGAGGGTGGCCCCATGCTGTTCTCAGCCTTCCTTGGTGCACTGTTTGGCCCATCCTGTGTTTCTGAAAACTTGAACTCAACATTTAGAAATCCAGAGATTTTTACATAAAAATATGGATTTCTTTCTTTCTTTTAAAAAAAGCTGCTGTGGTCACACTGGGTGATGTCACTTGTCCATAAGGTAAACATCTAGAGGGGTTCTCTGCCCTCCCCCACCTCCCAGTTCAGCCCGCTCCGCTCACTGGTGTAGCTGGCACGGAGTGGCCAGTCTCACACATGTGGGCTTCAGTTTCGCCCTTTCTCAAAGAGGTGACATCTCCTTTACTGGACTGCAAGGTTGCTAGGTGAAGGATCCTGCTGAATCAGGTCTGTTCTTTTGCCCTCATCCTGCTCATCTTTTTGGCCTTAGGGCCTAGACTCTCTGACACATGAAGAAGTGTTCTCTGAAAGGTTCTAGTTGTTTCTGTTCCACCGTGGGCTGTGACAGGACTGTCCTGTGTCCAGTCCCTCATGATTCTCCAGGAAGGCTTGTGTGATACGACCTAGGCCAGGCTGAGCATCTCTGACTGACTTGGGCTGGAAATTCCACCCACAGAGGCACAGCACTGATGGGGCCAGCAGGCGCTCCCCAGACAGCCATCCTGAAGAAGTTGCTTCCTTATTTAAGAAGCAGAACTTGGACAGCAAATTATGTGTTAAAATATTTGCCTACAGCTCTGCTGCCAAGGGGACCCTTTAGGCTGAGTGTTAAATGTTACCCTGCTGCCTATACTGCAAATATTTTAAACCAGAAGATAAATAATGGCTGCCTAACAGAATTTGGGGCCAGCAATGGATGCGTGAGCAGAGCGCCTAATTGGGGCTGGCAGGCTCCTCACCCAGCCCTGCCACACCCTCCCCAGGCGCTGAGCAGGCGCTCCCTGAGGGAGAGGTTTCCTTTTCCACAGGCAGGGCCAGAGCAAATACCCAGTAGAGGCCTGGGTTCTGGAAGTGCTCCTAGGCCTCAGGAACATGTTTATAGGAAACATATAGGTGGTTAAAATGGAGTCCCTCCCTCCCTCTCTCTCTCTCTCCTTCCTCCCTCTCTCCCTCCCTCCCTCCCTCCGTTCCTTCCTTCCTTCCTTTCTCTGTCACCCTCAGTAGTGTCTGGTGTCATAGCTCACAGCAACCTCAAACTCCTTCTGGCTGAGGGGTTTTCCTTTTCCTGGTCTCCGTGGACATTTTTGTGCCTCTCAGGGGGCAGGTGCCCTGATGCTCCTCGTCCTTTTCTGGCCTCAGGAGCAGCTGAGGCTTCCTGCCAGGCCCCCTCCTGGTGTGACGTCTCCTGCTCAGGTCTCCTGCTCAGGTCTGCGTCGTGATGCTCCATATGTTGGTTGGAAGCACTGGACTCAGCAGCGGCAGTGAGGTGGGAATCTGAAGCTGCTATTGTCTCACTTTTTATTATGAGTCAGGTATCAGGCTCATTTACCTTCAGTAAGTCCCAGAAAGGGTACGTGACTTGTTCTGGGCCCCCCAGCTGCAGACTGGTAGAATATAGATTTGAACCTAGACAGGCTGGCACCAAGTCTGTGACTCTTTTCTGTTCTTTCTCTGCCATCCTGACAGTTCCTGGAACATGAGTCCAGCCGTCTGCTGCCTGTGCGTGTTGCTTGATGGCTGTAGTTATTTCCACGACTCAATTCATCAGCCCCGCTGACCTCTTTACATCCTGAGGCTTCCTGTACAGCTGAGTTCCCTGCTCAGGCCCTGGGTGTCTGGGATTCACTCCTGGCAGTTCTGGTTTCTGTAGGGGTGGATGGCACCTGTCAAAGTCCGACTGGGGGGATGAGACACGGGGGCCTCCCAGGACTCATTGGCCCTATTGAGCTGAGTCTGCCACCTTCCACTCCCACCTGGCACCCTTCCTGACCCGGACTCCTCTTGGTACTTCAAACCCCCACAAGGCTCCTGTAGCCACTTGCTGGTGCTCACCGGTGTGTGCTTCCACTGATGGCCACCCTCTAAGGTGTGCCTCGCCTCCACCGTCCACCAGGATCAGGCTCCTCGTTGGCATGTGGGGAACCAGAGGCTCTGACAGGAGATGTGGTTTGATCAGGGTGCCTCATAGTGGCGGGGGAGGGGCAGAGGGTGCCTGGGGCTCTGTGCTGGCTTACTGACTCTGGGGATACCTCCTGGGGAGGAGCCAAGGCTCCCTTCCGGGTGGGATTCTCTCTGACTGCATGCTGTCCAGAGGCTGAGAAGGAAGAGCTACTCGCTGGTATCTCTGGTCCTCTCTCAGCTGGCCCTTGAGAGAGGTGAGGCCCTGGTGGCTGTGACTTATGACCTTGTGAAGCCTTGCTGAGAAGGTAGGAAATGTCCTGTTCCCAGACCTGGCAGCTTGTGGGCAGCCCAGCCTCCTGGGCCCTCTCTTCTTTCCTCTTTTTCTGGTGCTGGACGTGGCCAATTGTCCCCTACCTGGCCCTTTTGTAGGCATTCCCTTTTGGCCCTTCTGTGCAGTGGTTAAGAGGCAGGATCTGGAGTCAGTGACCTGGGTTTGAGTCCAGCTCTGCCCTTCATAGGGTGTGCCCTGTGTACAGTCCTGAGCCTTGGTTTGTTTCCCCATCTGCAAAATGGGGATACCCATTGTACCTGCTGCAGTTGGGTCCTGTGATAGTCACACTGGGGTGATGTAAATAAACATAACACAGTTACAGGAGATGCTCACACCGTGGTCAGAATCTCCTCTCAGTGCAGGGGGAGCTGGGCCACCTCCTTCCCTCCCTGACTAGGTCTCTGCTGCCCCTTCCCTTGAGAAGGTGTGGGGCCACTTCTCTCACTGTACAGCACTGTCTGTGAAGTCCTATTGTCTTGTCTTATATTATCATCTTGAATGAAAGCTCTTTTTTAAGGGCAGTGGTTCAGAGGGGTGAGAAAATTCACTGCTTTCTAATGAAAAGTGACCAAGATAGACAGTTTTGTTACATCCTCTCTTTGCTCTTAGAAAGTCCCCAAGTCCCCCCGCCTTGGGCTCAGGGACTGGGTTTCAGTACTTGTGGTGTTGGGGAAGGGGTTCACTGCTGTGGGAATATCCTCTTCCTCCTGGTTTTAGGAAGTTGATGAGACAGAACAGCATCATCATGTATGTTAAATTGAGCCATGTGAGATGGCCAATGTTTAACTACTTTGACCCCCAAAAGATAGCATCTTTATATGATTCAGCCTAATCCCATCAGGTGATAAATAGCACTGTTAACCACCTCCTTTGCTGCCACCCCCACCTGCGTGAATATACAGAGGCCTGTTTCTTTGAAGCTGACTCCCTTCATCCATTCACCTGATACCCCCTGAGACCCCACTGTGTGTCCACCTGTGTACCAGGGCCTGGGCAGGTGGGCTGAGCCACGTGGACATGGCCCCTGTCCTCATGGAGCTTACACTCTGGTGGTGTGTATTTCTGTGTAACAAACCACCCCAACGTTGATGGCCTAAAGAAACATTTTATTATTATTTTCAGAGTTCTTTGGCTGACTGTGTTTGGTTTGTAGTCCCACTGGGCATTTATCGCACAGTTCAACCACGTGGTGGTTAGGGCTACAGTCATCTGAAGGCTCCCCTGGGCTGGGTGTCCTGGATGGCACAGTCCTGTGGCCGGGAGTCAGTGAGCTGTGGTCTACAGGGTCTAGGACTCTCTCTGTGTGGCTCGGGCTTCTTGTGGTATGGCAGCTGGATCCCTGGGGGGTGTCCCAAGAGATAAAGGGGGAGCCAGAAGCTTTCTTCTGACCTTGCCTCAGAGCTTTGGGACATCACTCTGTTGCCCCCTATTGGTCAAGACAGTCCCTAAGGCCAGCCATCTCAGAGGGCAGTAGATCCCTTGTCCTGGGGTGGGGGAGGAGTTAAGGCCTCAGTGCAGAAGTGGGGCAGTTTGCCTGGGGAAACTGAGTAAGCAGATGAGCCCACAGAGGCAGAACCATGCATTATGCTAAGAGCTCTGGTAATGGTGGGAGCCCTGGGGAAAGAAGAGTGGGACCCTGAGTCACATGGTGCTCAGGCCTGCCGGGAGACCCCGTGAGGTGGGGGTACGGTTAGGAGAAAGCTTCCAGGTGGACAACGGGAGTGTGAAACCCTTGGCCGAAGAATGTTGCCAGTTTGAGGAGTTGAAAGAAGGTCTCTCTGGCCGTGGAAACGCAGGATAAGCCAGACAGGTCAGCTGGACCTTAGAGACTATAATTAGGACCCTACATAAGACTTCAAGGGCATTTACAAATTCCCCAACAAGTCTCTGCTGTGGGGAGGTGGTGAGGAGTGTCACACAGAACTGGGCTTGCAGCCTGGCCCTGCCACTTCCCTGTGGCTTTAAGCTTTGTCACCTCACTGAACCCCAGTTTCTACACCTGTAAGATGGGGATATGACAGTGACAACTCACAGGGCTACCTGTGCTCCTAAATGCCAGGCATACAACAAGTGCTCAATCAGTGCTAGCTGCCCTTGGGGAATGCCTGGGCAAAAGGATAGGGGTGTGCGCGTTGGATACACGCTATGAGTCGTGGGGTGGGGTGTGCGCTCCCGTGGGTAGGGAGCTTTGTCAGCTAGATGGACAGGCTGGTGCTTAGGATCCATGTATGTGGCCCTAAGGGAGACGCCCCTGATTCAAAATCTCTGGGCCTTCCCTGAGGGAGCTGTATTCATGCTGTGCCAGACAGCCTCCAGGAGAACTGGGCAGGGGCTGGGGAAGCTAGCCACGGGCTGTTTGGGGGCCAAGTAAATATGGCCAAAAACCAACCAACAAAACAAACAAAAAAACCTTGGGGATAATTTAAGCATGTCCATTAAATTGTGTGTTAAGTAAAGTAGGGCAGGCATTGTACTGACTGTGACTTACTATCCAGAGAGTTGCTATAGTAGATAAAGCTAGAATTTAGAGAAGAAGTGAGCTGGTTGCCTTCTCCTCTGCCTACTGACTTTGCTTCCCTGGGTCCCGGGTGGTTGTCTGGGCCAGCGGGTCAGCTGTGATTGGAGCCCAGGAGGTCACAGAGAGACGAGGCAGCATTTGTGACAGGGACTTGCCCAGAGCCAGCTGCTGGGCTGTGGGCTGCCCCTCTATGCTTGCTCAGGTGAAATCCAGCCTAAGGCAGGACCGTCAGGAACTCTGGGGCAGGACAGGGCAGGATGCGGGGACAGGCACGCTGGTCCCCAAGGCCTTCCTGAGCAACTATTTGGTTGGGTCCAGAAAAGAGACTCCAGAGAATCTTCAGATAGGACCGTGTCCTCGGAGCTCTCTGTGCTCAGAGATCTTGCCTCCTGGCCCTTGGAGAGCTTTGGGCTCCAGAGCCTCAGTTTTCTCATCTGCAAATGGAAAAAGAGCACTATTTATCTTCTTTTCTTATTATGAAGTTCAAATACTGCTGGATGTGAAAGTGCCTTGCAAAGAGCAAAACCCTGCCCAGGATGGGGCTTTCTGTTCTGCTGAACCAGCAGAGAGGCTCACGGGTCTTCCGGGAAGACCTACTCGTCCAAATTTCTTCAGGCTGTAGAGTCTTTTCTCTCTGGCATCACCTTCCTAGGGTCAGGCTGGCTGACCTCAGGACCCTGGGGAGCCCAGACAAGGGGGTCCGTGCCTCTGTCTGCTCCAAGCTTGCTTCCGACTTTGCCCCGTGCCGTCCGCCCCTCCCATGCTCTTTGTGCATAGCCCCCGGCCTTCCCATTAGTAGCTGGCTGTAGGGGAGGTGACAGTTCCTTAAAACAGATTCATACTCTTGGATGACTTTATGGGTTTTTGCCTTATAAAAACCTGAGAGTTGACATTCTGATTTATCTACTCTGGAGCCAACAGGATGTACCAGAGTTAAAGAGATCAAATGCATTGTAATGTTTATGGTTCCAGTTGTGGATAGATGAGCTATTGTAGAAAGTGCTGCCAAGTAAATATGCTCCCCCCCCCCAAAATAATAACATGGGGATAATTTAAATATGTCCATTAAATTGTGTGTTAAGTAAAGTAGCGCAGGCATGTTGCTGACTGTGACTTAACTATCCAGAGAGTTGCTATAGTAGATAAAGCTAGAATTAGGGTTCCCTTTTTTCCTCTTCTACGGAACATTTTTTTTATTAAGGAAAAAGACTGTAGATGGGGAATTCAGAGACAGGCGCTTGACTGTGTAACCGTGGTTGTGCGATGACTTGTAATACTGAGGCTCTGAGTGATATTCCTCATCTCTTGGCTTTCTATTTCTTGCTGTTGCCGCCGCAGCAGATCAGATTCCCCGAGATAGATACGCTGCCTGGCTTTTAATGGGCTTTCTGTATTGTGGGGAGTCGGCATGTTCTGATAATAAAAGAACCTAAAAATTGTACATCCCTTAATTGGTAAGAAGAGAGATGTTTTGATGAGCCACAAATGGAAACATTGATTTTTACTGCCTCCGTGCAGTTCCAGGCGGCGTGTCATGCGACGTTTCCCACCTTGGAAGGCGGCAGCTGGCTCTCCGATGAGCTGATTTGTGTTCCCGGGTTCTTGATGTCAGGTGCTTGGAAGCGCGTCTTCTGGGCGGACAGGAGAAATAGAGTCCTTATAACGTTTTCTGTTTCTAAATTGAAATATTTACAGAGCTGTGGATTCCACCCTGACTTGAATGCACTCTTAGTTTCATGTCTTTCGTTTCCTGCTTTGGTGACCAGCCCTTGGGGGCTTAAAAGTTGTGTGTGAAGCCATTTTCTGGAACCGTTGTGCTATGTACACACACAAGCGTGCACTGAATAAAGCATGCACACTTCTGAATAAGCATGCACATTTGGATAAATATATATATATATATTTTGCAGTTATTTGCTGGGGCTGGGTTTGAACCCGCCACCTCTGGCACATGGGACCAGCACCCCACTCCTTTGAGCCATAGGCATTGCTGCCCTTTGCATAAATATTTTTATAAATAAATAAGAGAGATCTTTTCATTGATTTAAAACAGTGTCACTAGTTTCTGAACCGGTAGATTTGTTTTCCAGGACAGCCTGTGTTCTTTTTGATTTTCCTATCCAAGTGCCTCTGTATGTTAATGGGCACGTTTTATCCCCTGACGTGTATTAGGATTACTGACATATTTGGTGTGTTATATTGACTGTGGTTCTTTTGCACTTTGATTTTCAGGTTCTTGAAGTGTCTCACTCATCTCTGTGAGGCTTTGTTTCATTTCCCACAGATGTGCAGGGAAGTGAACTAGACAAGGAGTCACAATATCCAGCCAGGCACCTGCAGGGTGCATGCCAGGTGCCTTCCTTACCTGTGAAATGGGAATAACAAAGTCGTCCCTCTCTGCAGGGAGCTGGACCACGTGATCTCTTGAGCCCCTTCCTTTTTTTTGAGACAGAGCCTCACTCTGTTGCCCAGGATAGAGTGCCGGGGCGTCATAACTCACAGCAACCTCAAACTCTGGGCTCAAGTGATCCTCTTGCCTCAGCCTCCTGAAGAGCTGGGGCTGTAGGCTCCGGCCACAAAGCTCAGCTAGTTTCTCTATTTTTAGTAGAGAGAGGGGTCTCGCTCTTGCTCAGGGTGGTCTCGAACTCCTGAGCTCAAGAAATCTGTCTGGTCCTCTTACAGTGCCAGGATTACAGGCTCAAGCCACCATGCCCGACCTCTTGAGCTCCCTTTGTTCTAGGACATGTGAGACTGTGAAATGGGGCCATGCATATGTAACTATGGCTTTGAAAAAGCACAGGTCCTTACACAGTTGCAACACCTCACTATAGTCACTCATTCACTTTTCTCTACCCATCGGCCACTCTCTGCACAGTGCCAAACACCGAAATCAGTTGAGCCATTCCAAGTCTGGTTCTCACTCTGCAGGCCGGTACCAAGTCACAGGTGAGGGCTTGTACACCTCGTAAGCTTGAGATTGGACCATCTGTGGTCTTCAAGCGCACGCGCTTCCTTTATTCCAGAACCAGGATGTTTTTTTGCAAAGAACCAAGGTGACGTTACCACATTAGGAGGCCTATTGTGTGGAAGGTGAGCTTGGCTAAGAAATCTCCCTGGTCTAAATTGCAAGGCTTTGGGGAAAACAAAGTTTAGGTGCATTCGGAACAGCAGATGGACGCTCTAGAGAGGTTTGTAACAGAATTGGGTTTTTAGGAGACAAAACACTAAGGCATTTTCACCTCCCTGATGGGTCACCACCCCCAGCATCTGTGCCCAGAGGGAAGATGACAAGAAATCCCCCCAGAAGATTTGCACCAAGAATTAAAGAATCTAGTTGAGAATTATGACACTGCATGCTACAAAAAACCCCCATCTATTAATATACTGAGAAGTGTCAAGAATAATGGACCCCGGGAGGTAGAGTAATTAAATGTATCTTAATAAATGCTGGGTGATTCTTTTAAAACCCTTTCCCAAGACCCTATCAGCTGACATGGACTGTATTCTTCCTGTTGGCAGGAGGCCTAGAAGGAGAGCCGGAGTGTGATCGGAAAGCCAGCCGTGCGCTGGAAGACAGGAACAGCGTGACAAGTCAAGAGGAGAGAAATGAGGACGATGAAGATGTGGAGGATGAGTCAATTTACACCTGTGATCACTGTCAGCAGGACTTCGAGTCTCTGGCAGACCTGACGGACCACCGGGCCCACCGCTGTCCTGGAGGTAATGCTAAATAGCACCGGGACTCTGACAGGTGGTTACGCGGGTAATTGGACGTAGCAACAGCTTGAAGCCTCAAGTGAGATTAAAGAATTAATAATGTAATTTTACAGTTAATGTCATTTTATTGTGGCGTCTTGGGTACCCTGTATCTGCCTTTTAAATAAAATTAAAAATAAAAGCAACAGCTTTCCAGCAGGCAGGAATTAGGTGGAGGCACTCTGTCCCTGTCCCCTACCCCCCACCCCCACTGTAGTATGTGGACCATATGTGGGAGGGTCTGCACCCCAGATTTCTGCAAGGGCTTTTGGAAACCCAGCAATTAAGAGGTTGTTAGTGCAGAGTTAAGCAGCTTAAGTGTGGAAAGCTGCCTGAAGGAGTGAGCTCTGAGGCAGGGCTAGTGATGGGTATGGAGAATTTCAAAGGCGAAGGTCAGCCCATGCAGAAGTTGACCCAGTTCCACCCCTGTACTTGACCTCCTGCTTCTTTGAGTAAAAGGGTTGCTGAGAGCTGTTTTCGCTAGACCTGGCTGGAGCCCTATTTTCCATTTACTTGCTGCCTTGGAGAAGGTGTGCAAGACAGCAGTTTTATAGGAACAATTTGTGTGTGTATGTGTCTGAGGTGGGTCGGTGCTGGGGGAATGTGCATTCTCTGGGATAGAGGACCCATGCCATAGGGGCTGACGTTTCTAGGCTCTGAGATTTGCAGAGAGACAAATGTTCATAGCATCTGTGTTCCTTACACAGCCTCTGTGATCTTCCTCCATTATGGTTGGATGCTAGTTTGTAGAAGAAGGCCCCAAATCATAGGTCAGCATTTTAAAGGGGTCTGTCACCTGTCTGTGGGAAAATTTGCTGGTGGGGAGTAGATTGGGACCCAAAGTTCTTGCTTTCCTTATTCCTCATGCCATGTTGGAAGTTTGAAGCCAAGTGTTTGGGCAACTGCTATGACTTGCCCTCTAGTGACACCTGTGCCCGCATAGCCCTGGGTAGACCCAAGTCCCTGTCCTGGAGGTTATAAATATGAAAAAATAATAGACTCAGGAGGAATCTTACAGTTTTAAACTTTTGAGGGATAGTGGTAATTCAAACATTTAGAATTTGTGGTATTTCAACCTGAGGTAGAGGTGACGATTAATTTATAATTTTAGCTTCAGAATTGGAAGGGACCTACAGGGTTAGCTTTTTCAGTCCCCTCTTTTCCCAATGGGAAACACTGAGGCAAGGAGGGGGAAAGGTGGTTGCCTGACAGTTGCATAGCTATTTGGTGGCTGAGCCAGACTTCTTCAGGATCCTGGGCTGCTGGCTGGCATCTCACTTGAGAAAATTATGGACCCTGGTGTCGTGTCTTCCCTTTCTCTTTCCCTCCCTCCTCCTCATCCTCTTCCTTCTCTCTCTCTCTTTAGACAGGATCTCCCTCTGTCATCTGGGCTAGAGTGCAATGGAATTATCATAGCTCACAGCAACCCCAACCTCAAATTCCAGGCTCAAGTGATCCTCCTGCCTCAGCCTTCCAAGTAGCTGGGACTGTAGGTGGAAGCCACCATGCCTGGCTAATTTTTCTATTTTTTATAGAGATAGGGTCTTGCTCTTGGACTCTGGTGTATTTCTTGATTTAGCCAAGAACTGCTAAGGAATTTGAGCTATAAGACAATGAAATACTGTCACTGACTTTGAAAACAATCACTTGACCTTCTGTTTTCTAAATAAAACAGCCCATTCTCGTGTAGAGGCCCCTGCTGGACAGTGTTTTCTTGGGTCTTTGCCACTTGCAGGGTGGGCGCTGTCCCTCCTGTCTCTCAACTTCTCTTTTGAGAAAGGTGTTGTTTCTAGGTGGAGAAAGGAAAAAACACAAAACTTTGGGGCTGTGTGTGGGTCTCTGTGCCAGAAATAAGAGACAGCAGCTAATGGTGCTTTGGTCCCGGGCAGGGGCAGACCCTCTCTCTTCAGCCTCAGGGTTCAGCTGAAATCCACAGCATCCCCGTGTGCAGGGTCCTCAGCCATCCCTGTTGGTGCTGGTGGTACCCACCGATATTCCTGTCTACTTCCTAACTGGACCTCACTAACGACTTCCATGGGGACTGGGATCCAGGAATATTCCCAAAACCTTAAGCCCTGGAAAGGAGTCTGAAATTCCTCCAAAGTGTGTGGGAAAATGCACTTACCTAATAGCATCCCTAAGAAATTCATTACTGCCTGGCCAAGGTATGGCCCAGGCTGGGAGAGCTCCCCTGACGTGCGTGAGACATGAGAGGGATTATTTTCCCCCAGGTCTTAGGTTTACCGGTGACAGGACAGACCATTGGGAACTGTGTGCACACTATTCAAAACAATTTCTTCTAGGGCCTCCACATTCCTCCATCGTGCGGTGGTTCTCAAACTGTTCCCAGAGGTATTTGGAGGGAGGGCTACTATGTGTGTGTGTGGGGGGGTTGGGGTGGGGTCTGTCAGAATCAGGGAGCTTTGATCCCCAGACTAGTCTGAGCTAGTCACCTTAAACAGTCTGTTTTATACATGGGGCTTTTGCATAAGATGTTGTTTGGAAATTGCCTCTGCTTTAGAAGTTTGGAATTGATATAAAAATGTAATAGCAGACTTTCCCAGGCCAGGCTCGTGGGTCTGCAGGACGCTCACCAACCCCGCTACAGGGTAGTGCTGTACCCGGGACATTGTGAGTGGACATTGCTGCCCTCACAAGCCATGTACTCCAGAGGGAAAGAAGGACGCTCGACAGCCCAGCAAAGGCCATTTCAGAGAGGACCACGCTGGGCTGAGGCCAGGCAGGCTGTGGGTGGTCAGCAGATGTTTCTGTGGGAATGTATGAGTCTTGTGCTGTTGAGAATCCGGGACCAAGGGCAGCACCACTTGCCCATCTGCTGTTGGGTCCTTTTGGAATTGTGCTTTTAGGTATGAACGCTCCTCGTCTCCTGTGGAGGCTGGAATGTGGATGCAGTGCCCCTTTCCCCAGACGGCTGTGCCCCAGGAGTGGCAGCACTTCCAAGCAGTTGGGCAGCTGGCATTTGGGGAGGAGGGCTGTGTGGTGCCGAGTGTTTGTGGGTGGTGACCTTGAATGTGGTTCTTCTTCTTTTTCTTCCTTTGTGTCACCTGGGCTATAGTGTAGTGGTGTCATCATAGCTCACTGTAGCCTCCAACTCTGGGGCTCAAACGATCCTCGAGTAGCTGGGACTACAGGAATGTATCACTATGCCGGGCTAGTTTTTCTATTTTCAGTGGAGAGGGAGTCTCTCTCTTGCTCAGGCTGATTTTGAACTCCCGAGCTCAGGGATCCACCTGCCTCAGCTTCCCAGAGTGTTGTATAGGCGTGAGCCACCACATCTGGCCTTGTTCTTTAAAACGGCTTCTGTAGAGTGACCACCCTGACTCTTTCTGTGTCTTTCTGTCAGTTGGATGGGGAGCTGGGGGGTTGGGGCAGGGTTTTGCTCTATCAGAATCTAGGAGAGTTAGCTGTGAGGTTTGGAGATTGTTGGGGTGGGTGGGTGCTCAGGATGGAAGGGAAACCTCACACTGGAGCAGCTGTGATGGGTTCATGAGGGAGACCCCCACCTGGAGCCTGGGCCCCAAAGATCCCTCATTTCTGGTTGGGAGGCTGAAAAGGCATCTTCTCTGTTACCCCTCAGCAGGATGGCACTACCAGCCAGTAAGTGGCTGAAGTACACGTGCACTTCAGGGCTGCAGACAGCCCCATCATGTCCTTACCCCACACCCCATCTGTCCCCAAGCAGATGCCAACCTTAAACCCGTAAGGTATTAAACACAAAATAAAACAAGCAATCCAGTCTTCTGTTTATTCTCACACCCCCAACAACTCTTTGATTTTTGTTTGTTTCTCTGCAGCCCCCGCCCACGTATAACAAATATTTAAACGCTTGAAGTTGTTGACTCATACCCTTTTATATGCTGAATTTGTCACTTAACATTTTCTGAAGGGATTCCCAATATTACTTACTCATCACCTTTTTTTCCTTTTTTTTTTTTTTTGATGTACCTCACTTTTAACTAGGCATGCTCAAAGGGAGACAGCTTGAGTTGCTGGAACTGGGTCCATATCCTCTACAAATATTGAATTCAGACTTAATACCAGCAGATGAGGATTTTTGCATCAGAGCAGATAAAGGCTGCTTTGGGAGTGTGATGGGCTTGACATTCCAAACGGAGACATTGTCAGGAAATGGCCAAGGGTAGGAAATCCCCATCAATTCAGGTCTCACTGATTCTGACACTGTTGGGACAGGGAGTGAGCTGAAGTTTACCTTGATATGATTTGTGAAGTGTTGGTCGAGCAAGTTTGCACTCTCTAAGCCAGTGATTTTCAACCCGTGTGCCGTGGGAGGACCTTAGGTGTGCCTTGAAAAATTGTAAAGATCATTCATTAAGTTATTTTTTAGAGAAGTTCAAACAAGTATATTCTTTTTTCACTCTTTTTTGGATCAACATAATTTAAGTGTGCTGCAGAAGTTTAACTATAGGTTGAAGTGTGCCGTGAGATTAAAAAAGGGTGAAAAACACAGCTCTAGACTGTTGTGAGGGGTGTTTGTCACCCTCTTCCAGGAGCCAGGAGGACTTCGCCTACATTGGTAAGTATCTCTGGGAACAGCCTGCACACCACAGAAGCAGGTGCGAGGGGACTGATGCCCCCTGAGGCCGAGTCCAGTGTTTGAGGTGCTCATTGACGCTGTCATGGGCCTGTCCTCTGAATGTGGATGGGGCGCTTAGCACTTCCTGCTGCAGATACTGCCTTCTAAGGAGATTCTGCTTTACATTGGCCACTGCTAAGCTGACGAGGCTGACCGATGAGGCTGTGTCAGTGCTGTCCTCCATGGGTTGTCAGCAGCGGCCTATACTGTGCTGGTCCTGGCACGTGCTCGTCCACATCCCTGGCATATGAGCACTTGACAGTTTTGGAGGGTCCCTGGCCTCTTTGCTAAAGGAACTGCTGGCAAGATTTGGTTTCTTGTAGGTAGAGAAAGGCAGATGGGGTCCCTATGGGGAGATTGAGGGTTCTGACTCTGGACCCTGGCTCTTGCTCCCTGGAATCAAAATTGCCTTTTGGACCAGTTGGGAGCTGAGTGTGGGTGTCTTCCCTTCAGCTACCTGGCCTCTGATCTTTCACTCAGAATAGCCTCCTGGGGGGCAGCTCTGAATCAGAGGAGGTTTGTACTGCCCTGCAGGGCCAGCAGTCTGGTGCTGGGGCACATGTGTAAGCTGCACAGAAGGCTGTCGTCCTGCCGTTCTTCATGTGTTTGGTGCTAACTTCCTACAAAGCACTATGGGACCCTGTCTAGACGGCCCGTAGCCCACCTGATTGCTCTCTCTGTAGCCCCCGTGCCAGCTAGGGCACTCATCCCTTTCTGTAATTATCCTGTAATTGTCTTTAACCTGTTTTTCGTCTCTCTCTTTCCCCACCATGAAACTTCATGAGGACAATAGCCATGCCTGTTTTGCTCCCTATTGTGTTCTAACCTGGCGCCTGGCACACAGTGGTGCTTAATACATGTATATGGCTTGAATGAGCCGTGTCAGTGGGTCTTTACACCAGTCCCTGCAGGGAGATGCTGTTCTTTAACCACTCATCCTCATTTTACACACCGGCACGGAGGCTCAGAGAGTGAGAGGATTTTGCTCAAGGTCACAGAGCTTGTAGGTGGAGACAGGAGTCAGGATAGGAGTAGCGTGTGTGCACTGGGAACGTGGGTTTTGGACGGTGAGCCATTTCAGACTAAACTCTAGACATGGCTTTTATGAACACTCAACTTAAAAACAACAACAACAAAAAGAGGGGGACATTTTTTCAAAGAGCAACAACAAAACATGTCCCTCATGGGTTAAACATGTCCTTCCTGAGGATTGGAACCGAGGAGTATTTCCCCTGCTCCTTCTGAAAGGCAGGACCCTCCTTCTCTGGCAGAGGTGAAGTGCTGCTGTATAAAAAGCCGAGTGGAAAGTTAATTACACCCTGGTTCGTTCAGCTGGGGCCAGAGTGACCTGTGGGCCCCAGTCGCAAGGGCTGGGCTGCGTGGAGGCCGGCACCTGTGCTGGCCTCGCTCCTGTCTGCCTGCTGGCCAGAGCGGCCTTTGTGTGCTGCACCTTTCTTGCTCCACCAGCATTGGGGGGCTCCCAGCCTTATTGGCTTGTGGGTGCCCCTCTTACTAGCTCCATTTGGGCAGTGCAGAGTGGGCCTGGGGCCAGCCGCTTGGCAGGTGCACCCAAATACACCGGTGTAGCCCCAAGTTGTTTCTGCCCACAGGAGAGCATGGCGCCTTGGTGTCACCTGATGTCATGCGGTGCAGAAGGCCTGGGGGCCTGAGCACAATTAATATCCCCCCACGAAGAGCTTTCTTGCATGCAAACCGCTTCCAGTTAGAAAACACAGAACGAGACCCCGTCCCCTCATGCCAGCCACAAAAAGTGGAAAAACCAGGAACAAGCCTAAGTTGAATACTAAGAAACATTCACATGTATGGAGAAGACAAAAAAGCAGAATCAACTAGGCGGGGGCACGGTGGGGGAGACAAAGAGACTTCAGTAAATGGAAAGGCAGTCCTTGTCTTGGGTGGAAAGATTCTATATCATAAACATGTCAATTTCCCCTAAAAGAATCCATTATCTTTATGTTAGCCAAGGAAAGTAGCAGGAGGATTGATTTGGAAAGGGATGGGCTGGATCTAAAGTTCATAAGAGAAAGTGGATGTGCAAGGGCGGGAAGGAATATTCTGAAAAAGGAATGGCGTGTGGGGAAAGTAGCCAGATCAGTTGGACATTGAGTGTGTGAGAAAGGTGTCCTCGGACATCACTGGGGACAACTGGAGCTGGGCTATCCTGAGAAAAGGAAACTGGATCCTTCCCTCGCCATTAACACCGGAGCAAATCCCACATGGATCAGAAATCTAAACATAAAAGGAAAACTTAAAATACTAAAGGAAAACATAGAGTTAAATTTTGTTTTAATTTAATGGTATCAGAGTAAGGAAGGCCTTTCTAAATATAACCTCTAAACCCAGAAGCCATAAAATAAAACACCAAAGCATTCAACACCATAAAAATAATTCTGCATTGCAAAAACCACAATAAATCAAGCGAAAGACACACATCACAGGCAAAAGATATTTTCCTTAATGTGTAAGGAGCTCCTGCAAATGCCAAGAAAATAGCCAATAAATCACCAGAAAAACGGGCACCGGCTGGGCCGAGGTTCAGCAGAGCTGGCTGGGGATGCCTGCCCCCCTCTCCCCCCAATGTCATCACCCTTTCTGGTTGGTGCCACCCTAGTCGTTAGATATTTTGAATATCTCCCATGTGCACAGGATAGAAATGGAACCAGAAAAAGAAATACTAGTGGGATCTTAAACATTTAAAAAGATTCAGAACCCCGTTTATAATAAGGAAATTGTAAATTTGAACCACAGGGAAATACCATTTTTAACCCAGCAGATTGGCAAAGACCAGCGAGTTTGACAACACCGTATCACTGGTGAGGGTGTTCAAGCCTTTGGGGTCTCCTCTGTCCCCAGGGTTGCCTTGGTTAGTGGCTAGAATTCATAGTAGGTAATCAAGAAATGTTTGATCTTGTCCTGAAGAAGACTACAGCCCTTCTACAAGGCAGAGGAGTGTTTGCAATAAGGAAAGTGAAACCTCCAGAGACAGGTGTTTTGGGACGTGAGACCCCAGAAGCACCACATAAAAGCTCTGTGTTCCACGCGTGTGTAGTAGGTCTTCAGTTAGGGTGTGATCAGAGGGGGAAGTTTAGAGATGGAAGAGATGGTTCATTCTTTCAGCAACTGTTTATTTAGTGTGTACCATGAGCTGGGACCCTTCAGCACTTGAGAAGCAAAGGCTGGTACAGAAGGCAACTCAGTGGAGAAGGCGTTTGCTTCACAAAAGAATTCCTGGACTTACAGAAGTGCCAGAGGTGATCTTTAAGCAGCTTTTTTATCTAGAACAGTGATTTTCAAGTGGCATGCTGTGGCACACTGGTGTGCCATGAGAAGATCCCAGGTGTGCCACAAAATTTTTAAAGATCATTAAAAATCATTATTTTTGAAAGAAATTCAAAGCACAGTAAATATATATATTTTTACTTCTTTTTGATCAACATAATTTAACTGTGCTGCGGAAGTTTAACTATGGATTCAAGTGTGCTATAAGATGAAGGGTGAAAAGCACCGGTCTAGACCCTTTAATAGGCATTTCAACGTACAGAGAGCTTGTTCCTCACAACTCTCCTGGAAGATGCTGAGAGTGTGTGTGGACACGGAGGGGCAGGGTGGGCCCCTTGGTCAGTCTGGGTCTGTGGCTGGGAGAGTGCGGAGACCTTCCCTAAATGGTCTGTCTGCCCATCTGACTTCCCTGAGGGAGGCAGAAGCCTGAAGGCTGTGGAGACTGTGAGTCTGGGTCCAGGCATCTGTGCCCTGCGTTTCCTGCAGGTTGCAGACATTTCTGTTCACCCCCCTGTGAAGCCTCCAGACATATAGAACCCCCCTCCTTGACTCAGTTACATAGTGCAAATGTGGCCAGCACGTGTGTGGGCCTGGAGGTCTCTCCAAAATGGAATTTTAATGTAACCTTGTAGAGGTCAAGTTGGGAAGAATCCACATTTCTTTTGTTTTCTGTGAAGGAAAGGTGTGTCTGTGTATGTCTTGAGGTTTCTGACGACTCTCCAAAGTGGACAGAGATTTTTGCTTCTTCTCTGCCAAGCTAGCTTGAGCACCGCGATGGTTTTCTGAATCATTGAGCTTCCTGGGTTCTCTGGTGTCCAGGAGTGGGCCTGAGTGGATCTGGTGTGGTGCCCCACATTGTGAGCTTCTCTGGTGCAGATGCCCCTTGGGGGAGCCTTGGTGAATAGATCTTAGAGGTGGTCCCAGGGGTGGGGTGGGTGGGGCTGCTCCTCCTCGGCTCAGCCCTGGTTTCTGTTTCTGCTCTTGGCACCAGCCCAATCTTCCCTTGGCTTCCTGCTATGGGACTGAAGGTGTACACCGAGCAGGACCTTGAGGCCCAGGGAGGACAGAAAAATTCCGAGCCAGCCATCAGGCCTTCAGGCTGGTTGCATATGTATTCCTGGTGTGGTCCGGGTACACCCTGCTGCAGTCCATTTCCTCTTGGAAGTTTCCGGAAAATTCATGTCAAGAAGTAGTGATACATACCTCCCATGTGCCTCTGTGAGACAGAGAGAGAGTTATCACTCGTTCATGTCAACATGGGGTGTATAACCTAGCTGAAGATGACATTTCCATGACCTGTGGTTGCCCCATGTCATAGGTCCTCAATTAATATGCTGTTTAAGAACTTGACTGAAATTGACAGGCAGGAAAAAAAAGCATTCATTGGCTCAAGGAACTAAGAAACAGTTGCTGAAAGAATGAGCCATCTCTTCCATCTCTAAGGAAGGTTGGCTCTAAGCATAGTCCTTCAGGGCTTGCAAGGACACTGCCTCAACTCTGTCTCTGCAAGCCCCGCAGGATGCATGCATTGGCACATGAGTCCCTGACACTTCCAGGCTCCCACCCTCTTGACCCAGTCATGACAGTAGGAAGAGCAGCCTCTTCTTGGCCAGAAGTCCTTAGATGGCTCATAGTGGAACAGCCAGAAAGGACCGAGACGTACCTATGACTGTCACTGTGGCCGTGGTGAGGGGACAGGACCTGCATACGGCAAGTTGCACCGTTGCGGGGAGTCTGGGCAGCTCCACACAGACCACTGTGATTGAGAGCTGGGGAGGGCATTCCCCAGATGGTGGCCAGGGAGCACGGACACTTTCTTCAGGAGGTAGGAGTTACATGCAGATAAATGGAATGCTATGGCATGCCAGATCGTTGGGTATCGATTGTCATGTCCATTTGCTTTGCTTTTGACAGCAAGTCAGCTAATCTTAGAATTTTAGGGATGCAGAGTCTTTCCCAGCTTCAACCTCAAACAGTTTTGGGGCTGTGGAACTACAACTAGTACTCAGATGAGGACAGGTTGCCTAGTGAGGTAGGACTCGTGCAAGGTCACATAGGGAGGTGGTGACTTAGCCTGGTGATCCCTAGGAAGCGTGCAGACCTCTGACTTGCTGGGTGCCCATGTGTCCTCTGACAGGAAGTGTCCGTGTGCAGCTCCTGCCCGGCTCCCCCATGTTCCCCCAGGTATGCCCTGTGTTAGGCTCTGCCTCTGTGACGCCTCACACCATTTGGATCAGAGCTCTTCCCTGCTTCTTTTGAAGGAGTGACTTTGACCCGTGGCCCACAGGTGGCACAGTCCCTCTAAACGTCAAACCCTTGGTCCTTTGGGGGCAGTTCTCAGGGTGGGAATGCGTGAAGCCCCCACAGCATCCACCAGCAGCTCGGCTCCCATGACACTGTGTCCAGGCCCTGGACCAGGCTGGAGACAGGCCACTGGGGTAGTCTGGTCCTTGCGTCTGAATGGCTCTGGTACCCGGATGGTGTTGCAGGGTGGCTCTAAAATCAGTCTGCTGTGTGACCCCATCCTGCACATCCTGGGAAACCCAGTGTTACCAGAAAACCACATTATTCATCATCAGCTAGAGGGGGACAGAGAGGCACCTGCCTCCTCCAAAACAGCAATAATGAGGAATTGCATTCTGGAAGTAATTCATTGGTAAGTGTCCACCTCAGCGCCCCCTTATAGCCCTAAAACCTCACTCCACCCACCTCACGCGAGGTCTGGCCCGTGGTGCTTTTGCCGAGAGTCATAGCCTTTCCTTTCCCATCAGGAGCACTTTTTCATCAGGCCAGCAGGCCATGCCCCTCCTGTCACCTGTCCCACCCAGGGCAGGGTAAACCGAGGCCCGAGCCCTGCCTGCAGAGAGGCCTTGTTGCTTTCCTCCTCAAGATCCTGGCACTAATTCTGGATGCTGTTGGGTATAAAGATCTGAAAATTGTGTTCCCCAAGTAATCAATCTCGGCACTACCAATTTGAGGTTTGAAAGAGCTTTGAGAAATGCCTGTAGGTAAAGATAGGAATAGCTGCCAGCTGGGATCCTGACCTGATTTTGGGGTAAAAGCGACAAATAGAGGGGCGTTCTATGACAGTCCTTTGTTATCACGTGCTGTGGTCTGAATGTTTGTGTCTCTCTAAAAAATTTATATGTTGAAATTTCATCCCTGGAGTGATAATATCTTCGAGGTGGGGCCTTTAGGAGGTGATGAGGTCAGGAGAGCTCCAGAATAACGCAGTGAGTGCTGTCATAAAAGGGGCCTCAGAGAGCTGCCTGGCTCTGCCCATCAGGTTCAGTCAGAAGGAGTTGAATAGGCCCCCACCAGACTCAGGCTTTGTCCTCCCCTGATCTTGGGCTTCCTGGCCTCTAGAATGGTGAGCGATAAATGTTTGTTGTGCATAAGCCACCCAGTTCATGGCACTTTTGTCCCAGCAGCCTGAACAGATTTAAGATGTAGCTGGAAACCTTTGATGATTTCTTCCTACATCCTTTAGTCCACAATTCAAAGGAACATACAAACTTAGAGATGCAGGGAGAAGTATGTTTCTTAGAATCATAGCATCCCCTGTCATGTACGTATTTATTCACAGAATGTTTTTTTTTTTTTTAAGAAGCATCTGCTGTATGCTAGGAATTATTTATTTATTTTAGGTGCTGGGGATGCCATAGGGAGCCAATCAGACAATGGCTTCTGTCCTCGTGGTGCCTACGTTTCATACCATCAGCCCCCCTGCTGGCTTTGACCAGGAGATTCTGAAACTGACTCTCCTAGCTGGTCAGTCTCCCTTCCCTCTGCAGTGTTGTATGCTGACCATGGCCTACGTGAGCAGGGTGTGAGTACAGAGCAGGAGCTGTTCACTACCAAAGCACAGTCCTGCTCTGAGGCCAGGTCTGTTCCTCCTGTGCTGGAGGACAGAGGGGAGGCCTCAGAGTCCTGCCTGCACATGGGCTTGTTAGTGTTACCTGGTGGCCAGTGCTGGCACACTAACTCCCCTAACCAGCTTAAATCAAGTAGGACAATGTATTGGCTCACGTAGATAGAAATTGTAGGTGTAGGACTAGCTTCAGGCACGACTGAAACCACGGACTCCTGTGAAGACTGCCTGCGTCCCTGGCTCTGATGAGGGAGTGCCATGTTGGCTGGGGCTCAGGCCAAGTCAGGTGCTCTGAGCGGTAGACCTAGAGATGTTTCCAGAGGAAATCAGGATGTTGCTAGCAAAAGAAGGGGGATGGATGCTGGCAGGCAGAAACCACCCAAAGAGAGAAGAAACTGGGGCCATTTAACCTAGAGCAGCGTTGAAAATCTCAGAGCAGGCGACCTGACCAGCCCCAGCAGTTCAGGGGTGCCCAGTGCTCTGATAGTGAATGATGGTATGTTTTAGTGGTTGATATTTTTACTATTACTTCTGATAGGAGCTGTGGTGGTGGTGGTGGGATGGGTGTGAGACCCTTTGACCCCTCTCTCCATTAATCTTGGTACTCCAAGGGACAAGATCAAGACCAATTCCAGAAGCCAAAGGAACACGCTTTCTGGTCTGTTTGGTGAGAGCCTGAAAAGAACATGAGGTGGGCAGGGCTTGGGGTGCGGAGGGGTGGTGGAGGCTGAGGGGTTGGCACTGGTTGGTTTTCCAGGTTCCTCCAAACCCTGAGATCCTGTGATTGGCATCCCTACAATGACACCTTAATGCAGAAAAATAAAGAACATCCCCAAACAAAATGAGAAACCAACCAAATTTATCTCCCGCTGACTGGGGCCTGCAGTTCAGGGAGAGCAGCCAGCAGGGGATCCGCGGCCGTGTGGGCTCCCTTGCTCCGCTCTGCTGCCTCTCACCCTGACCCTGTGGGCCTGGTCGCCTTGGGGGGAGGGGAGGAGAACTGCTGGTGTCGCAGCAAAGACTGGGGGCTGAGGGGGAGGCAGGGGCTTCGGAACAGGAAAAGATTAAGGAAATCTGAGATGTAGCTCTGGCACTGGTCTGAAGGGAAGCGTGCCTGTTGGTTGATGTTTGGCAGTGTCTTTAAACGTTCTGTGTGCCAGCTCAGGGAAAATGTACAGTGGATTATAAAATGCTTCATTTTGTGTTAAACAGTCTTTTTTGGGGCTGATGGACTAGGATTTGGCTGCTTTTGGAGATGACATCACGACTCCAGGGGGCATTCGGGCAGACTGAGGCCCTGCAGGTGGGGGATGCATACTGGCTTGGGAGTCCCCCCTCAGGTCCCCATGCCACCCCACCACCTTGAATGTAGGAAGCCTTGGGTAGTTAGCTGAGCCTGTTGGTGCTGGTGAGTGATGCAGGTGAAGAAATCAAGCCTGTTGGAGCTGCTGTGCCCCCTCTGAGGCTGGGCTGGCCGAGGGGCAGGTGATAGGGAAACCAGAGAGGAGAGGTGGCTGGTGTCTGCCTATGGCAGCCCAGTTTCCCCACTGGCTGTTCTCTGCTGGTCTCCTGGTGGTGGCTTAGAGCTGACCCTACCTTGCTCCACTGCACCGTGGCTGAGTCTCTGTGGCCTATCTTGCTCCCACTTGGGTCCTCCCCTGGAGCCTTGGGCAGACCAGGCCTGTTCTCACCACAGGGTGGGCACCTTGTCTCCTGGGCAGCCTCCTGGTCATTCTTTGAGGTTTTCCTAGTGATTGCTCCTTCACTGCCTTTGGGCCTCAGCTTCCAAATGAGCTCCTCAGTGTGGTATTCTTCAAGACGCCCTCACCTGTGCCCCGCAAAGCTGCTCCCCTCATTCCGTCAAATCCTGCCATTTGATGTGGTCCTTGGGAGCAGGGTGATTTGAGACGATCTTTTGAGTTGCTTTTGGATTATTGTCCTTGCTGCTGCAGGGCGGCCCTCTTAACAACAGGGTGCTGCTCTGTCTTCCTCACACCTGCACCTGACTCTGGCCTTGCAGAGGGCCCAGCACATACTAGGTGCTCAGGAAATACTTACTGAATGATCTGTTGGGAGTGGCCTGGTGGTGCCGAATTGTTCCACTTGTCACACCCCTGGGTGACGAGAGAACAAGGAATTCTTGTGGTTGGACAGTCTCCTCTGGCCTGGAGAAAAGCCTCCTCTCCTTCAAATTGCACCAAACCTCCCTTCTCACCCCAGGAACTGCCCTTCCCACTTGCTTCCTGGGGGCTGGCCCAGGGACCATGGGATAAACCAGAGGCTGTGTCATTCTTCAGTGGTTGAGGCATTTTGTATTTTGGACCTCTGGTTTTTTTACAGTCCCTGCTATGTGCCAGGCCCTGGCTGGGTGTTGAGGCAGAGCAGTGACCCAAGTAGCCATAATCCCTGCCTTGGAGGGGGGCGGGTCATAAAGATGTAAGTGGGTGAGTGCTCAGTGGCAGTCTGGGCTGTGCAGGGTGTGCTGGGCCCCAGCCGCTGAGTCTGCTGGGAGCAGGGGAAGCTCTGCAGAGCATGGGAAGATGCTGAGGCCCCTGGGGTGGGGCTTGGGGGGCGCCCCAGTGGAGTGGCGAGTAAGAGGCTCCAAGTTGGCTCCTGCATCTGCTGGGTCCACTCTCTCCCATTTCCTCCACCAGCCTGCCAGGGCTGACTTGTTTTCTCCCTGGAAGGCCTGACAGAGTTGCAAGGAGGAGTGAAGCACAGCCAGGTCCCAGAGGGTGGGGGGGACCCTGGCGGTGGTGGTGGGGTCTTAGGAAGCTCTGCTGTCTGGCCACATTCTCGGGGCCATGTGTCTGACACCTGACTTTTCCTCTCACGCCATTCTCATGGACGCCATCCTTCCATGGCTTCCTCCAAAGGCTTTTTATCACCGTTTCAACCAACACCTTGCAAACATATTTACTCAAAAATTGTTTAAAGGATACCCCCTTAGTCAGGGTCCCAACAGAAAACAGATGGCACAGTCAAATAAGGAAATTGAGGAGCATTTAATAAAGGGCCCATTTACAGAGCTGGGCAGGGACAAGGGAGCCCCCTGAGGGATGGGGGAACATCTTGAGAACCCAGCAGGCAAGAGGAAGTACCTTTGGCAGCCTGGAGAGCTTCTGTAGGGAAGGCTGCCCCAAGGAGAGGCTCTCCCCTCCCCATCCTCCATCCCCATAGGAGATACAGAACTGTGGATGGAGTAGGGGGTGAATCTGGAGGGGCCAGTGGCAAACATGCTGTGCACCCCACCCCTGCTCCCCAGGCTCACTTGGCTTTTGCTGAGGAAGACATGCTTAGAAGTCAAATTTTGGAGTTCAAGAGCAATTTATAGAAGGGGAAGTTTTCTGTGTGGGTTGGTTTGCAGTGGTGGTGGTGGGGAGCTGTGCTATTGCTCTTGGGACTGGGCTTTGTCACCTTGCTGTGAGCTTTTGGTTTTTGGTGGTCCCTTTTTCTGAGACAGGCTAATCGTCAGTGATTGATCTTGGGCTATGAGGCCACAGATTATGAAAACAGAGGAGTAGATTTGTTAGAGGCAAGGCTCGGCTCCTGGCAGGTGGAGCTGTTACAGTGGAGGGCTGAGCTACCTGAACTTTATTTGCATAAATGGAGATATGACTAGGATGTTGTTCTGATTAACACCATTTCCTACCTAAATGCTGGAGAAATTGGCCACAGCAGTCCCTCCATGGCTGTCCACTCCTTGATGGCATCCTTCTGTCTGTGGCTTCACAGGGACAATGACAGGGGAGAAGTCAAGGAAAAGCTGGAAGGTCAAGGATGCTTCCGCGGAGCCTCTTTGTTCATTATGTATTTCTATTGCACGTGGTTTCCATTCGCTGAGTGCGCTGCTCCGGGTACCCCCAGAGGATAAGACAAGGGAACCTATGCTCTGAGCACCAAAGCTATTTTTATTTGTACGCAGGGCAAGGTGATGTGGAGGCTGCAGGCCGAGGTTCAGCTGTCCCTGACACACAGAATTGGATATTAAGGTGGAATTAGAAGCTTGAGTCCGTGGAGGTCCCTGGTGGGGAATGCATTCAGGATGGCATTATGACTTTCCAGACTGCTTTTGCGGAGAGCAGCGAGGGCAGATGAAGGAGCCGTTCTGGGGGCCAACCCTAAGTCCCCAACTAGCCCTGATGGTAGGCGATGAGTAGATTGTGAATTGTTTGTCTCCACAAATCAAATTCTCTTGCTGTTGTTTCTTTTTTCCAATGGCACTCCCCCCACTGGATGTTCTTCAGAGCCTCCTTCTCCTCTTCACAAAGCTTTGCCGCATCCTGGTCGCATCCCACCTGCGCCCACCCCGGGTCAGCCCTGTGGGGGACCCTGTGACTTCTGTGACTCACACACAGGTCCTACATTTCCAGCACTGCTTCCCCTCTAAGTGAGGGGCAGAGGACGAGTTCAGTCATTGTTTTAAAAAAGTCAGATGCTATTAAATATCACAGCAACACATAAAGTATTGTATTTGTGGGAAATTTCAAAGGCTACAGTGAGGCTTTGTCCTGCCTCTACCCCCAGGTTAATTGCCATCACCTTGTACTGCAAATATACATAATACCGTATTTCATAGATTGTGAGACACACTTGAACATCTCTGAAGTGAGATGCATCTTAGCAGTTAGTGGCTTGTCATGGTTTAACTGACAGTGTTTTTCGTTTTTCTTTTTTAGTGCTATATAAAATAATGGTGTGTTTTACAATCCACGGTATCTTGCATTTAATGAAAAACAGTGTTGTGTGTATCCATAGAAACTATGTTGTATTGATTTTTGATTAAAAAAATAAATGATACCATATTGGATCTATCATTCTGCAGCCTGCTTTTTTTCATTTCATACCACGCCTTGAAGAGTTTTTCGCCTTGGTGTACAGGTTTCCTTCTCCTTACTAAGCGCTGTGTGGCGTGATGCACTGTGGTTCACGCAGCCGGTCTCCTGGGGATGGGCATTTAGGTTGTTTCCAATTGTTTGCTATAGTAAACATTCTTGTACCTGTCTCCCTGTAGAAGCACTTTTTCCATGGTTGGTACTGAGGAAGGTCATTGTTTGGGCCAGCCTTTTTCCCCTTCTCTTTCATTCCATCCATCATGTCCTATCTGACCCTCTTTCTTTTTTTTTTTTTTTCCCTTTTTTCTGAGACAGAGTCTAACTCTGTTGACCCAGGTAGAGTGCTGTGGTGTCATAGCTCAGACTCCTGGGCTCAGGTGATCCTCCTGCCTCAGACTTCCAAGTAGCTGGGACTATAGGCACCACCACTACTTGGCTAATTTTTCTATTTTTGGTAGAGATGGGGTCTCACTCTTCCTTGGGTGAGCCTCAAACTCCTGTCTCAAGGGATCTACCTGCCTCAGCCTCCCAGAGTGCTGGGATTACTGGTGTGAGCCACTGCACCTGACCCTCATCTCAACTCATTTCACTCCACCCCCTTCCACGGTCATTCCCCAGTACTTATTGGTGTTAGGTACTGTCCTAGGTAAGTTAGGGGCTTGTGGGGACTGTAGAGGGCAGCCAGAACCTGCCTTCTAGCAGCCTGTGGTCTAGTAGCACGGGGAGGCTTGGAACGAGAAGTGGACCAGAGCTCCTGAGTGTCGCCAAGTCAAGTGTGGAGTGACACTCAGGTCTGGGCCCAGTTCTCAGGAGGGCGTCTCACCTCACATGTGATACTCATTCTGGGTCCTGTCAAGCCCATCAGCTGGCAAGCCCATCAGCAATAACAAAAAATGGTCCCTTTGTGCTGCCTGATGTCACCCCCTATATGTGGGGCACAAGTGGACTTCTTCTGCAGTGGGGTGCCTGCAGGCTGGGCACCTGCTTGGGTTTTGTGGTTCTTCCCTCTCTCACTCTCCTTCCGTTGAGGAAGGAGCAACTTGCATGCTTGTGGCACTGGGCCACTCTACACGGAGTGCTGTGCCATCTCTCACCAGATGCAGGACACGTGGGGGAGGGGATGGAAGGGATGGGGACGGGGGAGCAGTTCTCGCCAACCCTGCCTAGCGATCTTTGAGCAGAAAGTGCCAGGTTTGCCCTGCTGTGGCGCCAGGCAGTGCTTCTCAAACCTTTAAGCTCTTGGGATCACTCTGAATCGTGTGGAAGTGCAGGTTCTGATGCATCAGACCTGGGGCTGGCTGAGGCTCTGCATTTCCTACAAGCTCCCAGAGGATGCCAACGGACCACGTTGAGTAGCAAGGACTTTGAACAATAAGGAAGCTGTGGAGGGAGAGGGGACCTGGGAGTGTCGGAGGAGAGTTTTGCTGGGAGGTGGGGCTTTCTAGGGGCCAAAGCTGGACACATGTGGCATCTCACTTCTTCAGACTAAAGATGATTTTTCTTTGCTCTTTTGGTTCACTGCTCTCCAGCAGTCATGTGCAAATAGAGAGGGAGTTGAGTTAGTTTTCAGCTGATGGATTGGTGCCAGAGTCTCCAACAGCAGGTAGTATTTAGAGTGGGGGTGATTCTTCATTCTGAGTGACTGTCCCTTGCTTGGCAGGACATCCAGTACCTCTGGCCTTGCCCACTACATACCAGTAGCAGCCTCCCTGATTACTGTCCCTTAGTTCACTTTAGCTGCTGTAACAAAATACCTCAGGCTGGGTAATTTATAAACAACAGAAATTTATTGCTCATGATTTTGGAGGCTGGGAAGTTGAAGATTGAGGCACCAGATTTGGTATCTGGTGAGGGCCTGTTCCTCACAGATGGTACATCATGTGGCAGAGGGGCAGGAGGGGCTGATCGGCTTCCTTAGGGGTCTTATAGAAGGACACTGATCCTGTTCTTGTGGGTGGAACTCTCATAACCTGATCACCTCCCAAAAGTCCCACCTCTTAATCATTACCTTGGGAGTGAGGTTTCAACATATGAATTTTGGGGGAACATAAACATTCAGACCACAGGGCAGTGCTGCACCTGGTTGAGAGCCATCGAGCTAGATGGGGCTCTGGTTGAGGGCAGGGGCCATGACCTGGTCTTCCTGTCCTCAGCAGCTGGCACTCTGCCTGGTATGTAAAAGAAGGTAGCCTCTTGGGCACTAAGAGGGTGTCCTTTCTGATAACCTCTGCTTCAGGGAGAAGTCTTAGTCGCATGCCTCTGCTGTACCTAGCAGGGTGGCATCTGTGAGGACAGCACCATCCTGACCTGGGGATGGTGGGAGGAGGTGGGACGTGATGGTGCATCCTGACGTTCGTCTCTGCTCCTCACCTTCCCCTGGGCACTCAGAAACTCTGTTTTCTGATAAAATGGCTGTTGAGAATTCGGGGTTTTGATGTGTCCTTTTTGGGTTGAGTGACTGGAGGACAAGACCTGTCTTGTTCATCCCTGTGTGCTCAGGGCCTGGCACATAGTAGGTATCTTATAAAGGTTTGCTAAAAGAGCTGTTTGAATTCATTGGGGGATCAGCTCTTCCCAGGAGCTCAGGGACGATTACTTCTGTCTCATTGAAGGTTTCATTTGTAATGTGAACTGTCACCTCCCATTCATCCATGCAGTTATTAGTCTATTCATTAGTCTATTTTAGTTATTCAACAACTGTTTATTGAGTACCTGCTAGGTTCTGGTCCCTGGACTGAGGCAGAGGCATGCTGGTCCCCACTGTGAAGCTGAGAGTGTGCTGGGGAACAGACCGTAGTCCATGAATCACACAAACAGTGGGAAAATGGCAGCTGCCATACATGCTTCTAGGGCTGTGGGGTGGGGTATGGGCAGGAGAGGATGGTGGGGAGGGTGTGCCCAAGGTGGGGCTGGAGCTGGGATCTGCAAGAAGGTACTTAGGGCACCAGTATTTTTTTGTTTGTTTTTTAAGGCAGTAGAGGATGCATAAATAAATAAAGATTTTGACAAAATTCTTTACACTTTATAATAAAACGTTCTGAATTATGTGAGTAGGGAGCCAACTCTCTTCTCTCTGTAGGGCTTTTAAAAGTCATGGTCCTGGATCTAAGTGGGGAAGGGTGCAGGGAAGTGTGCTGAAGATAGTGGGAAGGGCATCTGCAAAGGTCCTGGGGAAGCAGAGGGGACATGGCATGTGGGAAGGCCAGCGAGGGGCGGGGTGGTGGGTACCCGGGCAGTAGTGAGGTGAAGGTGTGGGATTGGGCTATGTGGGCATTTGGGGCCAGAGCACACAGGGCCTCGGATGCCATGGGAGGGAGTGGGGATTTTATCCTGAGACTAGTGAAAAGCCATTGGGAGGATTAAGCTGAGGCCTGATATGGTTGCATGTGTGTTTTTAACACACGACTGTGGCTATTATATGGAGAATGTACTGGTTTGTGGGTTATCCTGGGGATTTGTTTCATGGGTTTTCCTTTGCGGCTGACAGCCATGTGGCCTGGGACCTTTGATGTGAGGCCGAGCGTGCCATTGTGTCATGGGTGCCTGGGCCATAACCCCGGTCTGGTCTGGCTGTCTGGACCCCTTTCTGGGTCAGGCAGACTTGGCTTTCTGAAACCAATGGGCTAAAAAGCCATCCAGGGTGGTGTGTGGTTTCTAAGTCATTGTAAATCTCACCGAAGTGACCTATTTTCCTTCCATCTTGTTCTTGTATTTTTTTATGAATGGATGATAAAAAAAATGTGGCAGGGTCATTTGATTTAATTTCCTTCTGACACCTGGAGTCCAGGTTTGGTGGCCACTGTCTCAGTGGTGGCTGGAGGTCCCCCTCCAGGCGGTGCGGTGTTCCTGGGCTCCATCCACACCTGGCTGTGTGTGAACGGCAGGTCAGCTGGCCTCCACAAGGCAGCAGGTCCTTTAGAATGGGAGGCCCAGGGATAGGACTGGTTCCAGTGTGTCTGTCTGCCCAGCCAGTCAGCTGTGGCGATGGCTGTCTGGCAGTAATAACTACAGACTGTGAGATTGTGGTCCTGCCCATCTCATAGAGATCTGCTTGTTAGATGGACATGAACGTGTCACAGGCAAACTGGCCTCACGTTTGATAGGGAGTGGTGATGGGTCAGAGCTCTGAGGGGTGCCAGCCTCCAGGGCCCATGAGACCACAGTTGATCTTTTTTCCTGAGATGGCCACTTGTGGCCGTGGATGTCCCCATTTCCAGCTTGTCTCACCACTCCCCACCTCACCCTTGCACTTGAAATCTGTGGTGTCCTTGCCTATGCCCTTCTCTTGGCCTGGAGCACCGCTCAGTTTGCTTCCCCAGCAAAGCTAGACCCATCCTTCTGGTCTGCCCAGAGGCCATCCCTGCCCTCCACACAGATGGCCATCCATGCTGCTTCTCTGGAGCTCTCAAGAGCACTAGGACACTCCATTGCTTTCAAAATACATTTTTCTTATTTTATACTTGCTCTATAACTTCACTGTGGAAGATCAACTGAATAAAGACACACACAAAAAGAAGAGGCCGGGCATGGTGGCTCACGCCTGTAATCCTAGCACTCTGGGAGGCCAAGGCAGGTGGATTGCTTGAGCTCAGGAGTTCGAGACCAATCTGAGCAAGAATGAGACTCCATCCCTACTAAAAATAGAAAGAAAACTAGCCAGGCATGGTGGCAGGCACTTGTAGTCCCAACTACTTGGGAGGTTGAGGCAGAAGGCTTGCTTGAGCACAGGAGTTTGAGCTTGCTGTGAGCAAGGCTGCCAGTAGGGCACTCTATTCTGAGTGATATGATAGAGACTTAGTCTCAAAGAAGAAGAAAAAATGTGGTCATAATCTAGAGACCCAAAGCCATCATTTTGGTATTCATCCATCCAGATTTTTGTTCTTCAATCTGCTTTGTTTTTACTTACAGATAGATTATAAAGAGTTCATCACATTGTTAAATATTGCCTAATGCCTCCTTTTAATCAGCTTTATAGTATTCCATTGTGCAGTTCCCCCTGGGCGTGCATTGTAGTCCTCATAGCTAGCCAGGGCATGCCCCATCCCAGCAGCTCCCCGGCTGGTCTGTGACTGTGTGCAGCCCTGGGCAGGGCGGGGCCCGACTTCTTACCTTTGTCCAGCCAGAGCTGGCATTTGACTAAAGGGTTCATGGGACGTGCTTGCTGAAGGAATCAATGAATGCTCTTGCAGTCTCTTCTCTTTTATGACACACCAGAGCTTAGCCTTGTTTAAGGACCTCTTCTCCCACTCAGAGTACTTCCCTCAGGTTATCTTTGGAACTTTAAAGGTCCAGTGTGAAGGCTCAGACAACAGAGGCTAGAGGGGTTGAGTGGGAGGCAGGGAGGGGTGGCCACCTGGAGGTAGTAGCATTGGGACCTGTTCATAATAAGTAGCTTCCAGGCCAGGAGGGAGCTAGGGTCATTCTAGGTGGCCAGGGGGCTGGTTCTGGCAGTGGGCCGAGGGACACCAGTGAGAGGAAGAGGATGCTATAACATGGGAATTCCTCTCTTGCCTGGCTATGAGCCTGGGCAGCCATGTTTGAAGGCCTCCAATGCAGCTGAGGCCATGCCACCTTCAGGGTCTGGGTGTGTGCTCTGTAGAGCAGTTACATGGAAGTGGGGTTTTTCTCTGTGTGTGATGAGACACTAGGCTTTGTGCTCCCTCTGAACAGACCTGTTGGAGCCCAAGAGT
This sequence comes from Nycticebus coucang, assembly GCF_027406575.1. Taxonomy (NCBI): domain Eukaryota; kingdom Metazoa; phylum Chordata; class Mammalia; order Primates; family Lorisidae; genus Nycticebus; species Nycticebus coucang. The sequence goes on along the minus strand of NC_069781.1, from coordinate 148,540,260 downwards.
AAAGACCTTCATTATTTAAGCCTGCATGCATGCACAGATGAAGCAAGTTTAGGGCACTCTTCCTGTGGATCAGGTTCTGTGCTTGGTCCCTGCCCTCATGGAGCTCCTAGTTTGGGAGGTGAGGGTACAGAGTGACCAACCATCCCTGTTTGCCTGAGACTGAGGGGCTTCCTGGAATGCAGTTTTCAATTTCAAGATTGGGATAGTCTGTGGGCAAATTGGGACAAATTTGTCATTCTTGTTAGACATAAACATACACTTCTGTCACCCAAGGACTTAGGGATTAGAGCCATGCAGGAAGGATTGTGGGACTCAGGGAGGGAGGACAGCTCTGCATCTCCTGGCACAGGTGTGGCCTGATCTGTGGGAGCTTTCCGTGGAGCTGTGATGTCTCAGAAGCGGTACGACCCTGGGAGGGTGTTCTCCGTGCTTCACCCATGCTCTCCCCTACCCCAGCATGGCATAGCCAGGGTGGCAGAGACAGCCTTCTGGGTCCTGGGCTTAGCTGTCTCTGCCAACTTCCAGGACCAAGGCCGGCGCCTTAAGAAAAGGGTTCCCCAAAGCCCACTTGGAAGAGGAAACCTGTCTGTCTTCCCATGGGATGGAAAGGAGTCTGCCTACTGGGCTGTGCTCTGACAGCTTCATTCATGGCCTGGGCATATCATGCACTCTTCACTTGACACATGGTCACTGGTCATCTGCTATGTGCCAGGTGTTGGGTTGGGTACAGGCAGGTGATACACTGAGGACAAGGCTGGGCACAGAGGGTGGGGAGGTAGCAAAACCCTGCCAGCCCAGAGAGTGGCCTAGGTAGCTGTTCACCAGGGTAGCTGGTGGGAAGGAATCCAATAAGGCAGCAGAGCCTCATCCATGCTTGTCCCACCTCCCCAGGGCTGGCACCCAGGGTGGCTCCCAGTACCAAGCACCTCTCTGGAGCCTTTGTCCCTAAGAGTCCGTGAAGGGTGTTGTGAGAATGGAATCTTGCACCCTTCTCTTGAAAAAGGCATTTGTTCATTGAAATGCAATTTCCTTCTGAAAGGAGGAAGAGGAAAAGAAAAGCCACCAGTTTCTGGTACATACCAGCCAGCTCCAGAGTAAATTTCCATCCTTCAGGTCAAGGCCTCAAAAAATGTAGGCCCAGACCAGTTGTGCACTATGCCCCATGACCAAAAAATCAGAAATGATTTTCCTTTGTGTGATTTAAAAAAATCTCATGGAAGGAAAACTCCAAGCTGACAACGTAACAGATAGTATGGTTCAAAGAGAATACATTTAAAAACAGAAAAAGACATTTCTAGAGGAGGTGTCTTTGTGTGTCCCAGCAGCCATGATGTGGTGACGTGGGTCTCCTCCCTCGTCCCGGTGCACTTGCAGGAAGTCCTAGTGGTAAAAGCAGAGCCTAGGAGGGAGGAAGTGCCCACTGTTGGAATGTGGTATGCATACACGTGTGCATGTGTGTGTTTTGGGATGTGCATTCCTATCAACATGTGTACACATTCATCAAATTACATCTGCTTTTACCTTTAAAATTTTATGAACACGAGCATATGGCACATTATTCTGCCATGGAGCAAGAGTGAGTGTGTGTGTGTGTGTGTGTGTGTGTGTATACACGCACAGGCTGGCCTGTCTGTCATTCGCTCCTCAGTGCACACAGGTTTGTGGCTGAGAAAATCCTTTGGAGATGAGAGGTTGGAGCCTGTGGGGCAGTGGGTGCACCCCCTCCCTGGGGCCTCAGCCCAGCCCTCAGCCCACCAGGCCCGGAACACATTTCCATCCATCTCTGGCCCCCGTCACCTAGGCAGTTAATTCCTCTGAGCCCCTCCGCCTTATTAAAGTCACAGATCACTGTCCTGAGCTTAATGCTGTCAAGACCAGTGTGCCCCTTGTTCAGACCCTCAACTTGAGGGCTGGGGATAGAGACGAGGGTCCCCTAGCCTCTCCACCCTCTTCACCCCCTGCTGCCTCCTTCTCGATTTGATCTGCACGAGATGCCTTGCAGTGATCAGTGAGGTCGCCTCAAGATTCCTTCAGTAAAGCCCTTGGCAGGGATACAAGGGCCGTCACAGCTGTGCTGCACAAACCAGCTTCCAAAGGCAAGGATGGGCCGGCCCACTCGAAGTGGCTCCTCGGCGGAGGGGTGCAAGGCTCGCTGCTGGTTTGGAGAACACTTCTCCCATCCCCGGCTGCCATGGCCTCCCCTGTTATGAAATGTGGATGGTACCGGTTCCAGCGTTCGGAGACTCGCTGGCAGCACCGAGCGTCTCCAAAGGCCCGCCTTGTGCATGCACCTAAACACTTCACTGAGCAATCTGTCAACATGTCAGCAACACATGTTTTGTAAAAAGCTTCCAGTGGGAGTAATGACTCCCACCAGGACTTCCAAAATGCTTTGAATTCAGCAGATTTCTATTGCGGGCATCCCCTGGGGTGCCTTTTACAATGCCTACATTTCAGAAATTTGAGCCACAGACCCCTGGGGGTTTCCTTTCATAATGCCTCAAAATGTAGGGTTATATTGTTGGAAGTCCCCATGGGGTCTTTATTAATACCTGAATTCTGAGGAACTGGAAATTACACAGGGCACTGCAGGGGCCCAGATCCACACCAGGAAGAAGAGAAAAACTCTGTGGGGAGATTTTTTTTCTTCATGCAAGAGTGAAAGAGAAGAATTTGCTAAAGGACAAAATTGAGTGTGTTTGAGCTTCCTTCATTTAATCTGCCTTCTAGAACGCTACAGTAAAATCTGCAACGGGGAAGGGGGGAAATGACTTTTCTATTTTTAAATCTTACTTTGATATTTTAGGGGCCAGAGTATGTTCTCTTTAAACTCCCAGTGTCGAGGGGTATTGTTTAAAAATAAATTATTTTTCTTTTTGGTAATTGAAAACACCTCTGCCGGCCCCTCTCCGGGGTCTCCCCTCTTCCTTAGAGCTGTTAAACTCCTGTAGCTGCTCCTGTCTCATTATCATTAACCGTTTGGGGTTGGTTTCAGGTATTGGCCCACTTGCTCCCCTCCCCTCTCCTCTCGCCTCCTCTCCCCTCTGCTCTGTACATTAAAGATGAGAAAAATCAACCTTGGAGATGGTCCAATCTCCCTGGCAAACGGGTTTCAAACCCTCACCACCAGTTGGGGCCATCAGAATGAGAAATATCAAGACTGCCTGCTACTTTTTTGCAAGCATTTTGCTGCTGAAGTCTTGGAAAGGCAGAAGGGGTGCCTTCCTGTCCCCCAGCACACGCACGCATGCACACACACACACACACATATGCATGTGCGTGCATGCACACATGACTTTCTGTGTATGATCTGTCCCAGCTTCCACCACCTGCACACTCACCTTCAATACTATTTTCAAAAAAGTTCCCAGACTTAAACATGTTCAGCCTTAGGGTTAATTTAAGCTGCCTTTTTTTCCTTCTAAATCTGGCACTCATTGGGTTGCTGAAAAGAGGTCTCTTGCTCTATTTCTATTACGGTCTCATTGACTGGGACAAGAAAGTAACACTGAGACAGTTAACTTACGGTAGCCGAGGCCCAGAAATTCTAAGTTGCTGATAAGACCCCCTCCCTCCTCCTCCTGCTTCCTCCCTCCTTTCTGCCAGAGTGACTGGATCACACAAGGGACTCAGGAACTCACATTTCCCCCCCCTTGGTGAGACTCCCAGACGGTGTTCAACCATCTGTGGTCCCGTGGGCCCAGCAGAGGGGGCCTGAGGAGGGGGTTTGCCGTCAGGAGCTGGCTGGGTCAGATACTCACAGAGACCCTCCGCACCCACTCTGAGCAGGCTGATTAATTAAGCAATTGCATCACTGATTCAAGGTTTGTGATTTGGTGCCAGGGCGCTGGCTGCTGCGCTCCTGCGCTTCCCTCCCCTGGGCTGGGATGGGATCCCTTTCTTTTCTCCAGCCAGCTTGTCCTCCTTAGGTGCCAGTACCAAGAAAGGAATTAGCCCCCTGTGTCCCATTTGCCCCTCCACCCTGGGTAGACACCTTTGTGTCTCCTGGGGTATCTTGATGGCATGGGGCAGAACCCCCCCCACCGCCCCAAGGGGCCTTTGCTCCTCACAGCAGGCCCCTAAGCTTCTGCAGAGGAGGGAGGCTGAGAGGTTAAGGAGCCCTGTGGTGCTCATTTGACATTTTAGCTGAAGACCTTTGTTCAGACCAATTTCCAAGTAGTTTTGTGTTGGAGTGCATTCTGTTTTCTTTCCTTTCTTCTTCTTCTTTATTTGAAACTCTAGGCTTCTTTTTCAAAGGGAGGAAACAGAATCTGACCCTGGGAATCCCATCTTGCCATTTCTTTCCTCAAGCCACCCTCTTCCTCTTAGCCATGGAGGCCCGAGGTCCCTGGCAGCCTCTGGGTCTCCTACCAACTTCAGCCTTAAATTCACTCCCACCCCCAAGGGAGGCCAATATCCTGACCTGGGATCTGCTGTGGGTTGAGGACCACCCTTGTCCTGTTTTCCTTTTTTGGCCTCACTTGAGGGAGGTGGCCAAGTTTGTCCAGATTCTGCCATAGCCTTTGGCCTCAGTGTTGGTGGTTGGAAGAGTGGTACAGGATGAAAATTTAGCCCATGTCCCAAGAATATGGACTTCCCCCCACAGGAGACCCAAGTCCAGTAGTTATAGCCTATTAAATTTTCATTTGATGGGGGTGGCATCATAAGAGCAACCCTCTCCTTGTGCACCCAAAACAAAGCGAAAACAAAAACCATAAAAGCAACTAAAAACCAGATAATAGAAAATTCCTTCTTCTTGTGAGTTTCAAAGAAACAATGAAGATACTGCCAGTGGGAAAGAGGAGATTACAAACTTAGGTTGTTTAGAAAACCTATGTTGTTTGTTAAATTAGGTGGCAACCCTCCTTCCAGTATTAAAATCCATGTGGTTCCAGAGAAGAGCAGGATGGGGGGCCCTTGAGCCCCAAACAGATGTCCAGGTAGGGGAAGCCAGAAAGCCTCCTTGGAGCAGTAATATATTTTATATTTTAGATCTATATGTTTTGGCCACAATTATTTATTTATTTCCAAAGGGCTATTTTTGGTGTCTGCCTGGGCTCCTTTGTAGCAAAGCCCCCTTTTCTAGAATTTCCTTTCCTTTATTAGAGTTACAGCTCAGCTTTGTGCAGCCCCTGGGGGAGCTGGCCAGCCGCTGGCAATTTCTCTCAGACACCCAATTACCCCCTGACGTCAGTGCCGCCTCGCCCAGCTCCCCTGGGTGCCTGCATTTTTTCCTTTGTAACACTAATAGCTGACTAGCTAAGTGCCTGTCGGCTCCTTGGCAGAGGAGTTGATTGTGTTTTCGGCTGGATACTAAATCCAAAAACTATGTAAAAATGTCAATAGGTGAGTGCACATTGATTTTGGTTAGTCACAGTGATATTTGAGCCCCTTTGGGGACTCTGTCTGGGGAAGTATTTTACAAGAAAGATAATATAACAGAAAATTACTGGAGCTCCGCGGGTCTCTGGTGGGTTTCTTAGGGGCCTGCTAAATTGCTGTAGAATCAACAAATGCTTTATTAATCTAAATTTGTGGTTTTGTTCTTTCTTCTCTTCAGAAGGTTGGAGTTTTAATGATGCAGGCGGCTCCAACGGCGGCCCGCACCTTGGCCAGCAGGCTGGGGTACCCTGGCTGGTAATGAACTCTCGGAGGGTCTGGGAGCAGGGCGGCTGCGTTCCCAGCCGGCTTCCCGGGGAGTGCCGAGCAGCCGCCCGGCTCACCGCTTGCCAGGCCGAGGTCTGCGCCTGCAGATAAAGTGAGGGGCTGAGGGCCGGCAACAGCTGTGCCGGGCCAGGCTGACTGGGATAGGCTGATAAGAGCGCAGAAGGAGCCCAGGCGGGCGGCGTGGCAGCGCCAGGAATCTGACGGGGTATCACGACTGGCAAAGAAAGTTAAACACGCCGGGTCCGGGGGATGGTTGGCGGACCTGCGGAGAAAGATAAATGGTAATTGATGGAATCAAAGTCGCAGCACAGCCTTGTGTTTTCTTGGCAATTAATTCCCTCCCCCTTCCCAATTTCTAACCCCCTGGCATTCCGGGAGCCCGGGCGCCCCGCGCAGCCTGCACGCGCAGATAATCAGCACGTGCCCTCTGCGCTCTAGGGGGCGGAGTGCGGGAGACGCGGCCAAGGAAAGACACCATTTGAAACCTGTTCTTTTCTTTCTTTCTTTCTTTTGTTTTTTAAAAATATATTACAAACAAACAAGTCAGTAAAGAAAAAAAAAAAACAACACTGAAAAGTTAAGGCTGTGGCACTCCGGGAGCTCATCTGATCTTGCTCTGCAAGGGAAAGAGGAAAATCGATGTCTTTGTAAGAGTGCCGGGCTCTGCTTCTCCGGGCTGGGCAGGACAATGCGTCGTCAGGCCCGTCCCTGCACGGTGCGCGCGCACACGCGTGCACGCCCCCAGACGATGCCAAGGGGGCTGAGGGGCCGGAATAATGGGGCCCGCAGTTTGTGCGGTATACAGATGTGCCTGCCTCTGCCCTGCGCGTTGCCCTGCCCCTCTGCCTTTTGTCCCTTGAAAGGCATTCCCCCCCTCAACAATGGACTAAGCAGGCTGTTCAGCCTCACCGCGGGCTCACGCCGCCTGCCTGCTCCGTAGGTAAGGCTTTCAGCCGGCCTTTTGTTGTGTCACCGACAACGTCCACACGCTGGGACGCACTTGCTTGCAGAAACACGCGTGAACGCCCAGCTCTAGCACCGGTGCCCACCCCGCGGCAGGCCCAGCCTGCTGCTTCCTGAGCCAGGCCCGCTGCGCCCCAGGGAGCGCCTGTGTAGGCTGCAGGATCTTAAGCAAATAAAACACTCCAAAAAATTTCCCGAGAGTCTTTTGAAATTAAAATCAGTGTGCAGTAAAACTGTGTGTCAGCCTGGTGTGTGAGGCGCAGGCCTCCAAATAGCTGGAAATTGTGTAAAGGCAGCAGTCAGGAGCAGCCTTCTAGGTGTTTCTGCCTGGGGCTCTGCCATATACCAGGGGATCTACTTGATAGGTGACTGGTATTTAGGAAAGGGGCCCTCCTATTGGAAGGCAATGTCATAAGTCAGAGGGACTTTTAAAAAGTCATTTGCTTGTCCCCCCTTACACAATTTTTGGCCATCTCCCTTTCTGGGAGGTGCTTTGCTCCTAGCCCACCTCTGGGTAGGTGACAGAGGGACCCAGTGGGGCAGGGGTGGAAAAATTTTTTGGTTTTCTTCTGACCACTTTTCCTGTCTACTCTATCCTACCTTGGTGAGGGCTGAAGTTATCCTTGCTGGCAAGTGGGTCCCTGAGCCTGGGGACTTCTGGAAGCTCAGAGAAAGGTGCAGACCAACTCCTCACCAACCAGTGAGCCTCCTCCCCCACCACTGACTACATTCCTGCATCAGCCCTTGGCAGCTCCCCTGAGCTTTGTCTCCTTGACAGGGTGGGAGGAAAGAGGGCTTGGAAAGGAGGGCCCCCCATCCTCCCCACCTGGTGACTTCTGAGCCATCAAAGCCAGCTCCCCTCCTGAAAGGCTCTGCAGACTGGCAGCTGTTTTGGAGCCTGGAGAGGAGACAGGGGGCTGGTCCTTTGTCCCTCGGAGGAGGCCTCCCGGAGGCCCAGGCCTGCATGGTGGGCAGCCACATTAACCTTCCACCCTGGAGGGGGGGGCTTGCCTGAGGTCAGACATATAATGAGGCCAGGTCCCTGGCTGTCCCCTGCCAGGGCTCTGGCAACAAAGACCCAGTCAGGCTGCACAATGAGGGGGAGGTGGCCGGGTGGGGGTGGGTAGGTGCTGTCATAGACTCCTCTGTGGCCCAGGGTTTCCTTCCAGCCCACCCCATGCTGCGCACTTCAAAGGGGCAAGGGGAGAGGCCAGCCAGGCCAGGCGGGCCTGGGCCTCTTTCTCCCAAAGCTATGGAGGTGGAAAAACACCTCAAGAACACGCCTGATAGTCAGGTTTTTGGAATCTAGCAGCATGGGGAGCCTCTGGTATGGGGTCTCTCTCTGGTAGCCTTGTTTCACTTTCTTTGTTTGGAGCTGGAGCTCAGTGTGGCCCAGTGACTTAAATCCGAGCCATCTTGCCTTTCAGATGATCCTTACCACCACCGCCAATAATAATAACATGCTATCCCATATGTGAGGATTTGTGGCAATGAATTCACACCGCCCCCCATCTCAATGGCTTTTCTACCTGCTTAGCCAGGCTGGGGGCAAAAGGCCTGGAAACCTCTGTGTTTTCCAGGGAGTAGAAGGTGAGGAAGCCCAGCCCCAGGGCACAGTGCGGAGAGATGGGCCCTGGTTCCCATTTTACAGAGCAGTTCACTGGGACTCTAGGAAGGTAAATAAATCTGCCCACAGCTGGTCAACCTGACACCACTGGCTCCATCACTTGGAAACTTTGTGACTCTTATTAATTGCCTGATGATTTCTCTGCCTCCATTTTTTCCTCTGTCAAATGGGGATAATAATAGTACCTTCCTCAAGGTTGGTAGGAGGATGCATTAAAGTGTGATGCATTAAAGGTCTTGGGTAGCTGCTGTCCTTCTGGTACTGAACTGTCCAGCTTGGGTTCCAGTCTAGACTCTCTAGAGCCAGTTCTCTTTTTATTTCATGAACAAATAAAATAAAAATCTGTAAGATTGCTGAGGGATCCTTCATCTTAGCTATTTGGTACAGAGCTGGGGAATGGAAGCTAGGGAGGGGAAGGGACAGGCCGCAGGTCTCAGGGTGAGTGGTCTGTTGGCCTGGGAGGTAGAGATTGACTCTTTTTTTTTTTTTTTTAATAATTCTAGTGTTTTCCAATTCTTATTTTTTTATTTTTTATTTTTTGCAGTTTTTGGCCGGGGCTAGCTTTGAACCCACCACCTCTGGCATATGGGGCCGGCGCCCTACCCTTTGAGCCACAGGCGCCACCTGAGATTGACTCTTAGGGCCATACTGTCCCGTCTTCACCAAGTGGAGTGGTGTGTGTAGGCACTGAGTGTATTTTGCCCGGTTTTGCTTAATTGCAGAGACACATGTCATATGAAACTAGACCGTATTTTGAGTCTTGGAAATGCTCAGTATTACCAAAGCCCTTCCAACGCTAACCCCAAGATGCTGTTAGGTGTTACCAAAGTTCGGCTGCCTTGTTCCCCTTTCCTAACTGTGGCCAGAGGGTGCCTACCCTGGCCTGAAGGCAACAATGTCCTTCCTGGAATGGGGAAGGACAGGGCCTCCCTGTCCCTATCCCTTGGAGGCCACCTTGAGTACTGCAGGTGCTATGCCTGCCTTTGACCCTCAGAAGTCTGTGTGTATAAAGAGAGTAAAAGGAAAGGCACACCTAGAGGGCGTGATTCCTGATCCCTGCTTGCAGGTGAGCAGCGATTGGATGTTTTTATCCTTTCCTGCGACTAAAAATGTGTTCAGAGCTCCCAGACCTAGCTGGAGGCACAAAATCATGCCTACAGTTAGGAGTTTTATAAATCAAGTCCCACTGCAAATGCCCCTAGCAGTTGGGGGGTTCAGTGGAATGCTGTCTATAGTCATTTTGCAAAACGAAGATACATGTTTTGTGTGTCTGCTCTTCCACACATCTGATCTGGGGAGATAGTTGTGTGGCAGGTATTGTACTCTGCACGTGGTGGTACTTAACAGAATCCAGCTTTGGGCTGGATGTGGTGGCTCCCACCTCTAATCCCAGCACTTTGGGAGGCAAAGGTGGGAGGATCACTTGAGGCTAGGAGTTCTAGAATACCTGGGCAAAATATTGAGACCCTGCCTCTGTAAAAAAGAGAAATTAGCTTGGTGTGCTGGCAGGTGGCTGTAGTCCAAGCTGTAGATGGCTGAGGCAGGAGAATCGCTTAAGCCCAGGAGTTTGAGGCTGCAGTGAGCTATGATGGCACCACTGCACTCTAGCCTGTGGACAGTGAGACCTTGTTATCCCCCACCCCAACCTGGCCCCCAAAGAACAGTCTTTGACCTCTTTTCAGGAATGCAATCTCTCTCCTACTTTCCCTTCCTCCTCCCCTTCTTTCCATTCATCAAATATTTATTAAATATCCTTATTCTCTATGCTAATAACAGGGGTCCACAGAAATGAGCAGGGTTCGGGAGAGCCCTGTGGGACAAAGACTGAAGGGGAACGTTGTAGACATAGGCATGGGAATTTTCATGAGACTCAGCTCTAGCCTTGGCCTGGAATCTAACTGACCATGTGCTCTTGACCAAGTTACTGACCTGCTCTGCACCCTCACTTGTGAGGTAAGGATGTCGCATCTAATGAGGACATTGGCCAGGATCCTTCAGTTGCAAGGAACAGAGATGTATCCCCACTGACCTAAGAATAAACCTTCAGGCCTGGCTGAAGGTTCATCTCTCCTGTGCTCTGGTCTCTGCTTTCATCTTTGTTGGCTTCGTTCTCTGCCAGGCTCTTCCTGAAAGAGGGCCAGTTACTCGCTGTGCTCTCAGTGCTCCTGCGTGCTGAGATGGACTGTCTCCTTCCTGTAGTGGCATGAGATCTCAGCACTCTCTGACTGGCCCAGATTGGTCACATGTCCATCCTTAAACCAGTCACTGTGACTAGGGGACACCGTGCTATTTGGCCAGGCCTGGGGTACCCAAATCACATGGGGAGGAGAGTTTGCTCAAGGAAGACAGGACTGCTCCACAGGAGGCAGGGATGGATGCTGGCAGGCTGAAAGGCAGGGAGCATTTCTTCCCAGCCATTGTGCACATCCTTCAAACTTTGTTCATATACGAGAGAGGCTGGGAGCCCAGCTGCCTGGGTTCTAATCCCAGTTATGTATGTTTACCACGTGGTGTTGGACAAGTTATTTAACTCCTCCTGCCTCACTTGCCTCATCTGTAAAGCACAACTAACAATATATACCGAGTGTTGTGAGAATTGAGTGCGTTAGTCCACAGGAAGTCTCAGAGCAAAGTGCAGCATGTATAAGTACTTAAATGATGTTAACTCTTACTGTTTTCATTCATTTACACCTCTATTCACGAGGTCTTTTTTTAACATATTATTTTTTAATTTTTTGAGATAGAGTCTCACTCTGTCACCCTGGGTAGAGTGCTATGGCATCCTTACATCTCACAGCAACCTCAAACTCCTGGGCTTAAGCCATCCTCCTGCCTCAGCCTCCTGAGTACCCACCACAACACTTGGCTAGTTTTTTTCTAATTTTAGTAGAGGAGTCTTGCTCTTGCTTAGGCTGGTCTTGGACTCTTGAGCTCAGGCAATCCACCCACCTCGGCTTCCTGGAGTGCTAGGATTATAGGCATGAGCCACTGCGCCCAGCTATTTATGAACTCTTATGCATTCAGACAAGCAAGTAAATAAACCATAGTCTCTGCCTTTGTGGAATTCACAGAGGGAGTACATGATTATTTTTCACGATTTATTCAAGAAGCGTTTATTTAAGTACCTACTATGTGCCAGGCACAGGACTCAAGACTCCTGACTTCATGAAGGTACATAAGTGTCTTTACTACGTCTCAATTTCTCATCTAAACGTTTGGGACAATGGTATCTTCTGCAGAGAGACTGCATAAACAGAGCAGGTGTGGGAATTTGTCAAAAACCTGAATGTGGCCTTTTATCTGGAATGCTGTCAGTGGGTAGGCATCATCCTGGCCTTCAGGGGTGTCCACCAGGGCTTTAGCCTTGCCTTGCACAGCCCCATCTCTCTCTTGAGTTCCCCCCTCCTCCCCACACCCCTCGTATGGCTGCCTCCTTGGCTTCTGTGCAGCAGCAAGATAAATGAGGGGCTGCAGGGCTCCTTGGCCTGGGGGTGGTGAGGGTGGAAGGTGTTGTCATGCTTGGGTTCAGGGGGTAGGTTGTTGGGTTCAACCAATGAGGTCTCATTTGCCCAACCCACCCCACCCCACCCCAGCTTGGGGCTGAACCTCTATAGGGAGCTTCCCTCTGGGCTTGGGCCTGGCTTCACTGGCTTTTCTGAGTTGTTTCCTGAGGTGGACACCTGGGCTCCATGCACCAGGATTCATGCTGGGACATTGTCAGAGAGGAGGTGGGGGAGGAGAAAGCCTCCTCACTTTCTTTCTCCTAGCCCAGGGGAAGGCAGGCTCCTAGATGACAGCTCTGCAGAGGAACTGGGGCAGGGGGAGGCAGGTGCGCAGTCCTTAGTGCCAGGACGGTGCCGGGAATCGCTCCTGGCTAATGGTCATTACAGTGTGAGCCAGGCACATGCCCCCTGTATACCCTTCTGCTGATCCTTTTCTGGCCACCCCTCAACATCTCTCTTAGAGATGTACTTTTGGAGACCGTTTATTTTAATCTATGAGGAAACAGAGGCGCAGAGATGTTCAGTAACTTGCTCAACATCACCTAGTTAGGACATGGCTGGGGCTGGAGGCAAACCGATGCCCGTCTGACCACAGAGTCCATGCCCTGGACTAAGTCATATTGTCCCATAGGTGAATATTTGCCCAGACTCAAGCATCCTCCTACCTGGGAGGGGCACAGAAAGTGGCTGACTTTCTATCTATAAGTTAGAAACATCAAAGACCAGAAATGATGTCACCAAGAGGATGAGGTCCCTGATAGACTAAAGAACATCTTTGCACATAGTCTTACATACCTGTATCGACCCTGAGCCTGTCTTCGTGGGCTGTGCTAACTCCTTTCTGGAGGACCCTCTGCCCCAGCCTGGCCAGCTCCTTCCCCATAAGGCCTCTACAGACTCCCCTCCAGGGCCTACTTCCGAGAAGGAAGTGATCAATGACCCTGATCAGATGCCTGTGCCTCAGGCTGGAGCCAAGGGCTGCCAGGGAGGTCGCCCCTCCTGTCTCCACACGCTCCCCAGGGCCTGGGCTGGCGAGACAGGGATTCATTAAGTTTGCTTGCAGACCTCCTGGCCCTCTCTGGAGCTGCCTCCCCCTCCTCCCAGCTGTGCTGCACCCTGGGACAGCTGTCTCCTTGTTTCAAGGTCTCCTTCTCCCTGTCCTCCTCCTCTGACCCTGCTGTCACCGGGAACAGTAAGGCTCCCAACAGGCTGTCCTACTCAGGATGCAGATAACCTGTTTCCTTACCCTGAAAGTGCCGTGTAGCTGTCCCTCTCCCCAAAGGCATCTTGTTATCATTATTATTATTCACAGGGAGGGAAGCTCTGAAGAATCTCTGGGAGATGACATCACACCAGGAAAAGCAGGTGATTTGGATCTTGACAGTCCTGTGTTCAAATTCTGTCTCTGCTCGAAGTCTTTAGTAATGAAGTGGTTTGTGAGTCTCAGTTTTCCTCTCTGTGAAATGGGGCCACTGCACCCTCCTTTGCATGGTATGGGGGACTCACAGGGGTATCAAGCATGGAGGGCTAGCACACTGCCCTGTGTGTTGGGACTGCAGCCAGTAAATGGTGATTTCGTTCTTGTTGGCAGGGAACAAGACACCCCTGGGGGTCAGATGGGGTGGACTGGGTGTGGACAGTGAGCCTTCCCCGGGGATGGCAGGTAGAGCAGGGTGGGGCTTCCCAGAAGAGTCCCTGGGCTACTAAGCTACCTATTGGCAGAGCTGGGTTGCCGCCCTGAGAGCCCTTTGGAACTTGTGGAGTGCAGAGTTGTGGTCATTGCCCCACCTGGTTTTTCTGTCCCAGGAAGGGCACCCACTCCACACATACTATCTGCAGCCGGGATGATGCCTTTGGCAACATCCCACCTGTCCCTGACCTTGGTAGAGTTTTGTGGCACAATCTATGGGGCCACTGGGTGTGCGCACATGGGGGTTACTCACAAAAACGCTGCGGGCCTTTTGGCTTCTTGCTGGGCATTCTGGGGTGAAGGGAGGGTGCATGCCGTGTTTCCTCCTCAGATCACTGGTGGCAGCCCTTGCTTCGTCACAGTGGTGAATGGGCTTTGGGTATTTCTGAAAATACTCTAGTCAAGCAACATATCAGTGCTGAAATTTCCCCAAATTCTTTGTTACACAACCCCATCTTAGGCCCATGTCCTAAGCGACCACATTGATGAGTCACACAAATAAAAACCCTTCAGTGGGAATGAATCCCACTCATCTTATCCCCAAACCTCCAAATCCTCACTTTGGCACAGGTGGCCCCTCCAGGATCTCGTGAGGGGCCTGGCATGCTGGCCCCAGAGCTGGTAATAGCAGGCTAGTCCCAGTTTAGCCCTAGGCTCATCTAGGGGACAGCCACTTGCTCAGGAGCCTCTGTGGACTGGACACTAGGGTGGTCATTCCCAAATAGATGGGACACTAGCCACAGGGCAACTCTGAAGTGCTGGAAGAAGAAAATCCTATAGCTTCAAATTTGTCTTCTGCTCCCCAAGACCCTCACTGTCTGCTGGCCTTGGGAATTTGTAAGTTTTTCTTTCAAATGAGTCTCTTGTTTATCACATGAGTAACACAGTTATACTCTATTGTTTGTAAATATCTTTCAAGAGCCTGAGTGCTTTAATTGTTTGAATCATTAGACATTTTATTTTATTTTATTATTTTTTGAGACAGAGTCTCACTGTGTCTCCCTGGGTAGAGTGCTGTGGTGTCATAAGTCACAGCAACCTCAAACTCTTGGGCTCAAGTGTCCTTCAAGCCTCAGCCTCCCCAGTAGCTGGGACTACAGGTATGTGCCACACACCCAGCTAGTTTTAGTAGAAATGGGGTCTTGCTCTTATTCAGGCTGGTCTTGAACTTCTGTGTTCAAGCAGTCCCCCCTCCGTGGCCTCCCAGACTGCTAGGATTACAGGTGTGAACCTCGGCGCTCAGCCTTAAATCATTAAACATTTTTAATATATCTCATTTTGGTCACTTTGGCCTGATGTTTCTTATAAAATACACCTGGCATCTCCTACCTTGGGAAGACCTAGGCTCATTCGGCCTCCTGGGAGGCATCCAGCCCACCTGGTGTGGGGCTCTGGCTGGCCTCCCTGGCCCAGACCCTTGTGGACTTCCCTCTGCCAGGCAAGAGGGTGGACTCCCAGGTACCGTTTCTGTTAAAATGCTCCCTCTCGCTCCTCCTCTTGGTACAAAAGACCCAAGTCCGGGTCCAGAGTAAGTTGTTTGTAATGCATTTTTAGAGTCCATATTGCAATATTAGCCGTGACTGTTGGCTGTGTAGAAAAAGGAGGAGTTTGCGTTTGAAGTTTAATCCAGCTTCTACTTAAGCTCAGTCCCTGGGCAATCCTTTTTTCTGCCGCTGAGCTCAAACAGCCGGTCCTCAGGTTTGATCTGCTGCCCCACGGAGCCTTGCCCAATGTGAATTTGAAGTTTTTTCCCCCCGTCTCTCAACCAGGGAGACATGCAAAAAAAAAAAAAAAAGTCGCTGTGGTCTGCTGCATGAGCTCCCACACAGGTCCCCAGGTCTCTACTGGAGCCCACTGTGGCCTTGCCAGGTGCATCTGTGTTTCTCCTTGGGGTCCCTGAGGAGCCCCTCTGAGCTCTCTTTGCTGCTGGATGGCAAACACTGGGGAGTCTGGGAGTCCTGTCTCGCGTGCGGGGGGCAGAGGAAAAGGAGGGAAAAAAGGGAGGGAAATGAAAGGCGCGAGTTTGTCGGGAACTGGTGCTGGCGGTGGAAACGGGAGCCACAGCAGGACGGAACCTGGTGGCCTTCAAAACTTTCCTTCTCCCCTCTCGCCACATGACTCGGAGGAAGCAGGCAGTAATTAAAGGCCCCCCTGGCTCCTCATTTTCTGTGCCCACGTCTTTGATCTGGCTCATGTTGGGCGGCTATTTTCATTGTTCCTGCCTTCCTTTCATTCTTTTTTGATGGCAGAAATGATGATCTTTGATTCCAGAGTCGGAGGTGGGCAGGAGAGTGCTACAGGTCTTACATAATGCATCTTTCACATCTTATTTTTAAACGCAGGCATAATCAGGGCTGGGCAGAAGCTGGGCTTGGTTTTCACCCGTGTGTGGGGAGAGACAGTCGCCCGCCTTGCCGTGCTGGCCTGGGGGTAGGTGGGGACAGGCAGTCCTGTACCACTGAATGAAAATTGGTAGAGGAGGCTTCCCCCCCCACCCTTTCTAAATATAACCTGGAGGGAGTTTTTCCTAATTGTTCCCTTATGGCGAAAAATGTGCTGGAAAATGTGCTGAGAGAGAAAGAGAGCAGCCGGGGAAGGCCCCCACCCCTGCACGGCCGGGTTTTTCCTGGTGGCGCCGTGGGAGGCCTGCGCGCTGTTTATTAGTGGATTTTAATAAACTATAAGGGGTAAGGCACAGGAGGTGGTATATGAACTGGTAACTCAGGTAGCTGAGGAGAAATTGAGGCTCTTGGCCAGACAGGGGGAGGTGGCAGGCGTGGAGGGTTGTCTCCGTCGGGAGTGTCCGCATTCCCTTGGAGTCTTCCCTTCCAGCAGGAGACACTGGGTGGCAGAGATGAGGAAGTGAGGCCTTCTGCATGGTAAGAGGCCTGAGGTCTGGGCTGGGATGAGGATGTGCAAGGCTGACGCAGGGACTGCCAGCTCTGATTGTGACAGGCCCTGCAGGCGGGCTCTGGAAGCCTGGGCACAGGCGTGATGGGCGCGTCGAGGTCACACACTGCTTTTCACGTCCTGTCCCTGGCTGCCTGGCTGGAGGATGTGCCCCGTGATGCCCAAACTTCTAGATTTCCAAGAGAAGACAGACGTTTGAGTCTTTATGGGAACGTGCTTAGAGAAATGAGAAGGGCAAGGTCTTTCTCAGGCAGGGCAGGGATGGCAAAGGCTGAGAGGCAGGAAGGCCTGGGTGAGGCGGGGAGAGGGGCTGACCAGAGCCGGGGGTGCTGCCCCAGCGTGGTGGGAGGGCCTTGACCAGTGTCCTGTATGCTTTGCAACATAGTTACACAGTGTTATACACGCACAGTTACACATGGACTTAGATACACCACAGGTGGGACCCCCCCCCCCCCCCGCCTTGGTGTGGTCCAGGAACTTCTACAGGGTGGCCTAGGGGCAGGGCAGGGGTCAATGGAGGTGAAGCCTTGGGCCAGGGCTTAAGGCCACCTGCCTTCCCTGCTGCCCTCAACTCTATCTGGTTCTCCAGGGCCACGCCTGAGGCCAGCAGAGTCATGACTATGTCCCTGGACACGACACTCCGCTGCTGACCTTGGTATAGTAGTAGAGGTAGACGGGTGAGGTGTTGAGCCATAGCTGGTCCTCAGGGACACCTCATGAATAGATCCTGGGGTGGGCAGGATGGCGAGCGTCAGCGAGGCCTGTGCCCTGCAGCTTCCCCACCACCTGCCCACCTAGCAAGCTTGGCCTTAACCATGTGCTGCACTTGGCTGGCCTTGGGTGCTGCAGCAGGGGGGCCAGGCTGGGCTGAGCATGTGGCCAGCCAGGCAGGCCTCAAGCTGGGCGAAGTCATAGCACACCAGGAAGGGGCCACATGGCTCAGGGGTGGCCTGTCCTGAGTTGGCCACAGGGGTGTTGGCACATTCCCCTGGGCTGAAAAACTTTTACACGTGATGCCTGAAGCCTCCCATCACCTCACTGGGCCTGGTGTTCATGAGGACGTGGTCCCGTCCTCCCTCTGTGGGGGACTCAGCTCCCAGGAGAACTGCCTTGTGTCCAGGGCAGTGCTGAGGAGGTCTTTGAGGCTGGCCTTCCTGCCTACCCACCCCAGGCTCAAGTGGCAGGATTTTCAGGGACTGAATTCATTATCTGCTGGCTGCCTGTTGTATACCAGGTGCTGTGCTGGGTGCTAGCCATCCTGTGTAGCGGCACAGGCCTGCGCTGTACCCTGGTGGAGCTCCCAGCCCCGGGCAGAGGAAAGTCAACAAACCATCCTGTGACTACATCTGTTGTTTGGCATATAAGTGTCTGCAAGGAAGAGTGTGAGAGAAGCAGCAAAGGCTTCTCTGAAGAATTGATGCTGAAAATGAGGAAAATTGTGTGGGATCACAGGGAGGGTTCAGAGACCCCAAGACAGGAGGCTGATGGCAAGGTGGGGGGACCTATGGCCGGCAGGATTGGGAAGCATGACGAATCAGGGGTGTGTATGGAGGGGGCATTTAGTCTCTGATGAGGGGTATGGGGGGTCTTGCTGCCCAGAAGAGGTGGGATGTGTGCTGGTGGGGAAGCTGAGATGATGGAGAGCAGAGGACTGTGGGAGAGCCATCCTAGGTGGCCACATCAACAGGAATTGGCATGGATTAAATATTGGGGCAAGGAGTATGAGGTGCCAGGAAGACCCCTGGGTTCCTGGCTTGGGTATTGAGGTGAACGGAAGTGGGGAGGTCTGGGGGAAGAATAGGGTTGGAGGTGAAGAAACCTTTCCCCTCTTCTCGCTATGCTGGGACCACGAGGATGGTGGGGAGCGAGGCCAGAGGTGGGACCTGGTTGCTGCTCAGTCTCCATGAGAACCCACGCTGCGTGTGGACAGGGACCTCCCCTGCTCTGTCCCCAGGAGAGCCCATCTTGCCTATGCCTGGCATACAGTAGGTGCCCAATTAGTGTCTGTGGAGGAGACCTGCTCCATGAGGCCACAGAGTGGTTAAAACATGTTGGGCTCTGGTGCTACTTGAGCATTGAAGATTTTGCCCTGGGCTGCCTCTTTCCCTGGCTCCTGGCACTGAGAGCTTGGTGGCTGCTGCCTTCTGGAGAGGAGGCCCATGTGCTGGGACCTGAGCTTTCGTACCTGGCTGGGCTGCCTGATGCCCACTCATTGCGGCCCCAGCTGCAGATGACCTGTCCCATGCTCCTTCCCGACTCCCTTGTAAATCCTCATGGCTAGCCTGGCTGGGCCTCTGCAGTCAGGGACCGTCAGCAGCCAGTGTTGAAGGCTTGCACACCCCTGCCTTTCTGGGCTGACACGAGAGGGCTGTATATTTTCACTTGCCGTCCAGACTGCTCACAAATCTGCCCTACCCTGTGTGTGTGCGTGGCCTGGCGGCCAGCCCTCACTCTCCCCACCTGGACGCCTGCTGGGACCCCTTCATTTTTTGCCCACCACTTTTGGCAGCTCTGCCTTTGCATCTGGGGGTGGGGCAGGGGGAGGGGTGTTTCCTGGCCTGATGGGAGGAGCTGTGCAGCTCACGTTGCCAGGGGGACTTCTGGGTAGAGGAGTGTCTGGGGAGATGGAGCTCCCAGGAGGGCTCCACACCCTTCATGAACTTGGTTCTGCCGTTGGGCCGGGGTACCTCTCCTAGATTTCGCTGCTTGGGGTGAAGGATCCTGATGCCTTGGGACATCCTGACCAGTGCCTTGGGGGGCTCAGCTCCCCTTTTCTGTACCTGTGTCCCAAAGCAGGAGGTGAGGAGAGACACCGCCTTGTCTGGCAGGCAGTGGAAGGGGTGTGCCACTCACCTCGTCCTGTTTCTCCCTCTATCCACCTTCTGGGCTAATTAATGGCATGGCTGTCCTCATGGTGTTTATAAATGTCCCTTTATTTTTCCCCAGAGCAATTTGAGAATCCAGCCATCCCTGATACACCTGGCTGTGCTATTACGGTTTTACAGCCTGGGTGAAGATGAATCTGAAACCACACACTTGTTACCCAAACACCCTGTTTCCCTGTTCCTATCTTTTCTCTTGGTCTCTGTCTGCATTTGAGTGGGTCGCATACCTTCTGCTGCCCAGTGAGTCTGACCTGCCTCCATGGTCTGAGGTCCCCACAGCTGCTGCTCTGTGAATTCCTAGTTGGGGTTCGGATGAGCTGCTCAGCGTCAGGCCTGGCACAGTGCTCTTTCACAGGAGACTCTTCTTCCCCCACTTTCTTTTGGATGCTGGACCCCCGGGAGACTGTTCCTAATGTGCCATGTGGTTGAGAAGAAGGAGCCTTTTTCGTTTTATAACCAGGAAAGCTGAGTTCTAGCCCTGGGTTACCACTAAGTGGCTACGAGTGAATCTGGACCTTTGTCCCCTGAGTGTCATCTCTCTGTCTAAACATGGAGGTTGATCCCTTCTACCTCTCACATTACAAAATTTGGTATTGCAAATATACTAGGAATATACTAAGGCTAGAACTATAAGGCTGTACTCACATTAAATATGCAAATGTAAGCATGTTGAGTTTTTCTTTGTAGCTCTTACCTAGTAGTGGTTTTACAATTGTCTGGTGTAATTTTCTGATTAGTGCCTATCCTCTGCATGAGATGTTAAGCCCGTTGAGGGCCAATTCTGTCTCAGTCACTGCTTTGGTAGCACCCAGGATCAGCCACTATTTGTTGAGTGAAAGGTCAGGTGACAAAGTTGGTGGCCAATACCAGGCATCCCTCTGCCATCTGTCCAAAAGATTACAGTTGGTGTAGAGTACAGGTAGATGGCCTGGGTTTGTCCCTACTCCTCTAGGCATGGCAGTTCTAGAGAAGGGCCCTTCCTTGTCAGGGCCACGGGCAGGTGGGAAAGCTCCCCCAGCTTGCCTGACATGGATGCCCGGTGGGGTGCGGCTCTGGGCTGGTCATGGTAGGGGATCTCCTAAGATGTCCACTCTTGATGTCATGACACTCACTCAGGGCCCCCAGCACATAGCACTAAGGATTTTTTTTTTTTTTTTGGACAGTTTCATTGTGTCTCCCAGGGTAGAGTGCTGTGGCATTATAGCTGACAGCAGCCTCAAACTCGTGGGTTCATGTAATTCTCTTGCTTTAGCCTCTCAAGTAGCTGGGACTACAGGTGTCTGCCACAATGCCTGGCTAGTTCCCCCCCCCCCCATGTTTTTAGTGGAGATGGGGTCTTGCTCCTGCTGAGGTTGGTCTCCAACTATTGAGCTCAAGAGATCCACTTGCTTCGGCCTCCCAGAGTATTAGGATTATAGGCTTGAGCCATCTCACCCAGCCCACACATATGTTTTAATTGTTACCATGATAAAATATTTGCTGTTTATAGAGTGCTCATGATATGCAACATTCCATTTTGTCATCACAACATCCCTGTGAGGTGGGAATTGTGACCATCATTCCCGTTTTATAGATGAGGAAACTGAGGCTCAGAGAGGTTACGTAGTCTGCCACGACCACAGCAGGGACTGTGTTTGAGACTGCATGACTGGCCCCACTGTCTCCATGGGCTCGGCAACCCTGCAAGCCTCCCTCTGTCCTCTCTTCCCATCCACAGGCCCTCCTGCCATGCTTGGGGTGACATCCCATCTGTCAGAGGTTCTGTTCTGGCCAGATGCAGCACCCCTCCTGGGAGCCGAGACCAGGGTAGTTGCTGTAGAGGGAGATGAGAAACTTCTCAGCCCCATCCTCGCTCCAGACACTGGTGCTGGCAGTATGGATGGGGAGAGTCAGACAGCCCTGAGTTCTTGCAGGGCCAGTCCTTCTTGCCCATCCCTTTTTCTGAGCAGGAGGAATGGGTGCTTGTCCATCCTGGAGCTCACAGCAGGCCCAGGCCACCTTGTCCTCCGTGTGGCTGAGGGAGGGGTTGGAGGAGTGGGGCAGTGGGTAGGACAGGCCCTGTGAGGGAGGGGGAAGGAAAAGTACCAAGCAAAGACTCCCAAGGGGGAAGATTGTGGGGGACAGGGTGGGAAATAGAGGAGGAGAAACAGGGTGGCGGGTGGAGGAGGGATGGGGGTGCAGAGAGCAAAAGAGGAGAGGGGCAGGGATGGGGACACTGGGGAGTGTGCAGGAATGCTGGGGGTCTGTGTTAGGCACAGAAAATCATAGTGTGCCAAGGCCAGGAAACTCAGCGTTCCTTCTTCACCAGCTCCAGGGCCCCCGGGCAGGTGCTTAGGGGTGGTGACCGAAGCTAGGTGCCGAAGAGCTGCCCTCACTGGCGGTTTGGGCCAGGGAGCTGCCACGTTGAAGTCCCTGACATAGTGGTGAACCGGTCTGGCCTGAGGTCTCATTAGCCTGCGCTTTGCAGAGCACACCTTTCATTTACTCCACAGTCCATACTCCAGCGCCAGGGTTTGTAAACCTGCCCCTCCACCCCCCACTCTGTGAAGTCTGTGGCTGATGTGGACTTGACAGTTAATGCACACTAGTTTTTTTCCTCGTTCTTTGCTCCTAAAAGCCCTGTGTGACCCAAGCTGTCCTGCCAAGGGAGAAGAAGGGTGCCAGAAGTGAGCCCATGTTTCATTTTCCGCTTAACTCGGGAGTGGCTCATTCTGGATGTGGATGGATTTTACTTTCCCCAAACTAGAGCAGCTGGAGCCAGGGCTCAGGGTAAAGGATGCCTTTGGTGTTCAGCCGTTTCCCTCACATCCACCCTTCACAGCTCACTTCCTCTCCTCCTGGGACTTGTATCAAGCCACCCACAGCTGCTTTCTCACTGAGGCTGGAACCCCAGTTCTCAAAGTTGGGGGAAGGGGGGAAGGCTTTTCTGTGTCCTTGCTGGAGGGGCCCTGGGGTACGTAGGGCTGAGGGGCACAGGAGGGGCACGAGCATTTCTCAGGCAATCCTCTCTCCCCACTGGCCTTGAGCTGTGAAGGCCTGTCTGGCTCGCAGGCTGTGTTTCGACAGGTGGCCCTTGCCCAGGCACTGTGAGGAAGATGGGCCCAGGGAGACAGAACGGGCTGGGGGTAGCCAGGGCTGGTGTGCGTGGGCCAGCAGTCCCAGGCATTTCTGAACATGTGTATGGAGTGAGAATTGATTTTGTATATTGTTGGAGCCTCTTAATGCTTCTCATTTGTTCATTCGTTCATTCAATATATATATAATTGAGATTGGTCCCCAAACTAAGTGCCACAGCACCCCAGGGCCACAGCTAACCCACGGGGCCTCTGTTAGGTATTTGAAATTTTCAAGGGCAAACACAGCAATAGTTAGCATGTGTGGGACGTCTCATGAACCACTAGCTCAAGGTTGTCCCCAGTGTAGAGGGTAAAGAGAGGGAGAAAACTAACTTTTTCATGGTGCCTATTAAGCCAAAAGAAATAGCTACCATTGTTAAAGCATTCAGGTCCAAATAACTTAAGGCTTTGCATCCTAACAACACAGTCCCTGTCTGAAAACTGCTTTTCTTTTCATTCTGGACACAACTGCTGAAAGAATGTGTAAAATCTAGCTTCTCCTTCTGGGGTCTTGGCAGAGCCTGAAATCCGGCATTTCCATAAAGCTCCCAGGTGATGCCAGGGCTGCTGGTGCAGCGCCACATTTTGAGGGGGTGACTCAGATGGCGCCAGGTTCCCCATCCCCACCCCTTTCCAAACACCCCTGCCACACCTCCTCCTGTCTGCAGGGAGCGCCACCAGCCCCTGACACGGCTTGGGAAGCCAGTTGTCCATGTACAGGTAGTCCCTGAGTTACAAACATACGACTTATGAACAACTTGCACTTAACAAACGGAGGCTATTATGGTGAGTCTCCTTGTTACAAACATCTGACTTGCACTTATGAACAGAGGCTATTAAAAGTAGTGGGTAAATGTACCTGTTCTAACTTACATACAAATTCACAGATCAAACTTACAGACCCTGTGTTTGTAAAATTGGGAATGCACTGCTGTCCACAGACGGAATTCCTAGCCGTGCCCCATCCAGGGTTCCAAGTGGCTGACATTTTCCTATGAATGTCTCGTCCTTGTCAAGAATGCGATCGTCTGCAGGTCCCCTAGCAAGGTGACATTGGCAGGTTGGGAGTGTGCTGGATGTGCTTGCTAGGGAAGGATCATCCCTTTCCTGGCTGTCTTAGGCCCAGAATGTCATGAAGTCTGGTGGACTGCCAGACACCTCCCTGCCTCCCCGCTGGGAGGGGGATCCCATTGGAGGTGACTGATTGCTATTTTTCTTTCTTTCTTTCTTTCTTTTTGAGACAGAGTCTTACTTTGCCACCCTTGGTAGAGTGCCTTGGCGTCACAGCTCATAGCAACCTCAGACTCTTGAGCTCAAGTGATTCTCTTGCCTCAGCCTCCGGAGTACCTGGGACCATAGATGCCAGTTACAATGCCCGGCTATTTTTTTAGACATGAAATCTTGCTCTGGCTCAGGCTGGTCTGGAACCTGTGAGCTCAGGCAATCCACCTGCCTTGGCCTCCTAAGTGCTGGGATTACAGGTGTGAGTCACCACACCTGGCCTTGAGGTGATTGGTTCTGTCTCCTAGCCTGAGTGGCCACGCCCTCTCTTGCCAGCCTCTTGAGTGGCCACGTCCTCTCTTGCCAGCCATTCTTGGCTGTCATGAATGTCCAGATCTAGAAATGTGGACTTTCCAACCCAGGGCACAGGTACACACATGGTGCACACACTTGGCACGTGGATGTGTGTCCGTGAGTGCCCAGCAGACCTCCACAGTGTAGGTGGAAGGACAGGAAGTTGTCCTCCCACCCACCTGTCCTTCCCAGCCTCTGGGGAATTCACTCTGTGATGACACAAAATGGGCCAGAGCTGGGCTGTTCTCATTTGCTCTTTGTATTATTCATCGATTCATTCATTTATTTATTCGTTCATTCCCTCATCCAGTACATGGGCTTTCTTTTCTTTTTTTTTTTTTCTTTTTTGCGACAAAGTCCCACTCTCTCTCCCTGGGTAGAGTGCTGTGGCATCATAGCCCACAGCAACCTCAAACTCTTGGGCTCAAGCGATCCTCTTGCCTCAGCCTCCCCAGTAGCTGGGACTACAGGAGCCACCACAGTGCCTGCTTCGTTTTTCTATTTTTAGTGGAGACGGGGTCTTGCTCTTGCTCTTGCTCAGGCTGGTCTGGAACTTCTGACCTCCGGTGATCCTCCCACCTTGGCCTCCCAGAGTGTTAGGTTACAGGTGTGAGTCACTGTGCTCGGCCTCAGTGTTCATTTACTAACCATAGCTGATGTTCTAAGCTGGGGCCAAAGTAGCTGTGGAGGCCTTCCTGGAGGAGGGAGCACTATGGGCGTGTGAGCCTGTGCAGGACATGCACACAGGTGCATGTGTGCATGTGTTACACACCTGTGCACAGGTTATGTGTGGTTATGTGTGGGGGGTGTGCAGAAAGAGGTGTGTGCCTACAGATTGCATGTATACACAGGCATGCACATGTGTGCCTGGTTATTCGTGTATAGGTGTGTGTGTGTGGGGGGGGAGTGTGCCAATAACATCAACGTTGGAAGCCCCTGCCCTATATCCATCCCAGGCTGGAGAAGAGGAGCTACTATTTGGTGGAACAGATTTTGCAGCCTGGCTCCATGTGCATGTGAACACTTGGGTGTGTTTTAATTAACTAGAACATTTGCCTGGAAATGAGCAGCGGCAGCAGCCGGCGCAAAGGCAGCTGGAGGGGGCGGGGCAGCAGCAGCGTGGTGAGTTTCCACGTGCCCAGTCCTGGCCATTGACACTGTGGGAGGGGGTGGCAGGTAGCCCCTAATGCTGGTCATTATCCCAGCAGTGAGGGAATTTTGAGAGTGGCTAAATGCTCTGAAATTCCCAAGACAATGACCTAATCAAAGGTTAATGGTTCCAGCATCTCAGTGGGGACATGTCATCCCTCATATGACCCAGGGTGGGCTTTGGACCCATGAGCCATTCAGGACTGATCCACTGTCCTCTCTCTATCCCTAGCTTAGCACCTGGCACATGATGGGTCCTCTGTACATGATTGCTCCATGAGTGAGTCCACAGAGAGGGGAACTAAGGCTCGGGGAGATAAGGTGCCATCTCCAGTGTCACTGAGCATGTCACTAGACCAGCTGGAAGTGTTGTCTTTGTTTCCAGTACTCTCTTGCCAACACCCACAGTGGTGGGCAAGGAAAGGCAGCTCACCGTCTCAGGGCGATGGACACACCGTGGTGTGTGCACCTCACCCTCTGCGGGAGCAGCCCTTCAGGTGCCTGCCCCCCTTCCTGTCCATGGGGTAGTGGAAAGGATGGGCTTCCTGGGCCTTCTTGGTGGGATAGCTTCCTTCTAGCCAGGGCGAAGGCGTGTTCTGACTGGGAAGGGCTAGGACTCAAGTCCCTCCCTTGACGTTGGCCACTGGGAGCTTATAGGTTATAGTTCCTGAAGCAGGTCTCACCCCAGACTCCCCACACCCCTTCTCTGTTGCCCCAGTTGTTGCAAGGCCTTCAAGCGTCACTTCCCAGGGGTATTGTGGTGGCTTCCTCACTGGGCCCTGGCCTGTGCTTTCCCCTTGTCCCATCTCACCTTGAGGACCCTGCCTGCTCAGATGCAGCTTCGCTCATATCTGCCTCCCGTCTAGTGGTCCAGAAAGTAGACGCTGGAGCCCTATTGCCCTGGATCAGATGGAGGCTCTGTCCACGACTGGTTTGTGACTCTGGAAGAGTGACACCACTTCAGAGCGTTGCTGTCCACACTTGTGAAGTGTGGTGATGCACTGTGTATGTAGCAGCCGCAGCTGATCACATGTGCATGGCCAGAGTAATGGGCTCTTGTAAGGATGTGAGCCGGGCTGCCACTCACCTGAGAGCATTCTGTGTACCAAGAGACGCGCGTCTCTTAGGCACACAGTGGGACATGCTTTAGGAGAGGCCAGCGGAACTGGCTGTTGGAAGGGACAGCAAAGTTTTGTTCTTATCTCACATTCATTCCTGGGCACCTGCTCACAGAGGGAGAGAGAGGGAAATCTTGGTTTAAGTAATATTTTTCTGTGTTTTTGCTGAATTCACACAGGGTAAAAGTGCCCAGGGTAGAACTTCACTGTCTCTACCTCTACCTGTCTGGCTCTCACCTGGAATGATTAACATTCTCAGCCTGCCGGCCACCTTTTCTTGCTTTTGCCCGGGGTCTTTATAATACTTACTCCATCCAAAAATCCTTTTGGATTTTTCCATAACTTAAGACTTAGCACAAGGCCTCCCCATCCCATGGTGTTCCTGATCACCCAGCCAGAAAGCTCTCCGGGCTTGCCGGGAGCCCTGGTGTGGTCCCACCTTAGTCTGCCCTGCCTTGCACACTTTTCTCAGCCTCCTCTAGAGCACACACTCATGGAGGTAGGGCCTAGGGTTTCCTGCTTTTGGACATACACTGTGCCCAGTGCTCACCGTGGGGCCTCATCAGTGGCAACCGATGAGTGGGCAGATTGGGATTTGTAGTGCAGGTGGAGGAAGGGTCTGTGCATGTGTGCAGCCTCACACACTCGAGTCTTTGTGTGCTTGCATGTCTGTGCATGCGTGCTGTGTGTGCACTTGAATGCCTGTGTGTCCGTGCATACATCCATGCATTTTAGCCCATAAGCCTGATGCTCCCATCTAATTGGGTTTCTGAAGAAAGGCACTTGCTTTAATTTTTAATTAGAAATCAGAGCATTGAGAGAGTAGGCCAGCTGCAGCTGGAGGGCTTGCTCAATGCTGGAGTTCTTCTTAACAAGCACCTGCCGTCCAGGGCAGCCTGTCTGGGCTGAATTCCGTTGCTTGTGCTGGTGGGAGTGTCTTAATGCCTACGAAATTGTGTAGTTATTCGGTAATGAAGCATCAGGATTTTGCCCATGCAAGCACTCTTCCTCAGCAGGTGGAAAAGTTGCCAACAAAGAAAAGTTGGAGGTGACCAGGGGTACACCTGAATTGTGGGGTTCCAACATCTTTTTGCAGAGATGAGTTCTCTACTCCTCCCAACAGTGTCTGGAAGTCCTGCTGGAAGCCACAGCCTCTGTCAAATGGCATTTACCTGCAGACTGTTTCTTCCAGGCCGGGGATGTGTTTAGCATATTTGTTGTCAGTAAAATGATCTGTGCAGACTGTGTCAGGTGGGGAATAATTACCTGGGTACCAGGGCGGGCGGTGAGCCTCACCTGCTCACCTGGGCTCTGGCGAGGGCCCAGGCAGGTGTGGGATTGCTGCCCTGGGTCTGCGTGGCTTCCCAGTGGGTGCCTCCTGGTGGGGACTGGCCCATATACCACACTTCATGGTGGGGGCAGGCTCTGGACATTCAGGGGACATTTTCAGATGCTGTTTTCTAAGCTGCAGCTCAGTATTGTGGTCAACTACAGGGCACAGTGGGGGTGGGGAGCCAGCCATGGTTTCCATCCCACTCCACCACTGACTATGGGGAAATCACTCCCTAGTTTCTCTATGCCTCACTTTCCTCCTCTGGGAAGCAGGAATTGCAGTGGTGCCTACCCTAGAGTCACCAGGAAGATTAAAGAGACAATATAGGAACATAATCCCCTATCCACAATTTTGAGTTTCAGAAAATCTGAACACCCCCTCATTTTTTTTTTTTTTTTTGTAATTCATTTAGCAGCAAAATTTGACCCAAGCTGATGTGAAGCTATTATAGTCCTAGCTCATGCTGGTGAACACCTCTGTGCTTTGTTGCAGAATTATCAATATGTTTGATTCCAGAAGTTGATATTACCTTTCTAAAATCCGAAAACATCTGAGTTCTGGAATACACACCAATTGCAAGGGTTTGGGGTAAGGGTTCGAGTCCAGGCACATAGTATGTGTGTGGGGAGCCTGAGACAGAGTGAGTGCTCAGTGGACACAGGTAGAGCTGTCACTCAACACCCCCTCCCTAGCAGCACTTTTCCTGTATTTCTCTCCCCCTGACCTTGCAGGGTGGGGGCCCTTCATTTGCTAGGAAGTCCTCCTGGGGTGGCAGGGGCACACCTGTGCCCACACCATGCCATTCCTCTTTGGCAAGAGGTGGGGCACCCTGTAGCAGGTGAATTTGTGCTTGGGAGCTCAGGGAAAGACCAAGGCTGGGCCTGGTCCTGTGGTTAGCTGCGGGGTCTCAGGCTCCAGGTTCTTCTCCGTTTCAGAGGTGGCTGCCAGACCTGTAGCTCCCAGCAAGAACTGGACCAGAGGGACCCCCTTCCCCCATCATCTTCCAGGGGTTCATCATCCTAATGTTGAAGGGACCTTGCCAGGGACATGCTGAAACCATTTTCCCCACACACCCCAGGGGGCCAGGCACAGCCAGTGAGGGACGCTGGGCCTTCCCGGTCCCAGGAGCCCTTTTGGCTTCACACCACCTTCTGATGGGGCAGCAGGGTGTGGGACCTCATCAGCTGGTGAAGGAAGGCAATTAGGAAAATTGGAGGTGAGCCTCCCTTTAGTAAAAAATTTATTTTTACTCCCAAATAAGATGTGTCCTTTGAGGTGCTGGCTCCCCTCAGTGTTCCCGGCCTGCCTCCTGAGGGGACGGCCTCTACATAATCCCATCCGCATCGCACCAGCTTCTTACAGAGCCCGCACTCTCAGGAAGGATGCTTCAACTGTCTGCCTCAAGCCGGCGGCATCAGCCAGCTGTACTTTATCTCCTTGTTTGGGTTGTAAAACCCAGCAATTAAGAAAACCCCTGCTTCCGATTAATTGTAGCCTCTGTCGGCTCAGGATGAGGCAGCACATTGCTTCGCCTGGGGCAGGGGGCGTCAGGGCATGTGGGGAGACTGAGTCTCAGATTTGGAGTTTCCTTGTTGGAGATGGCATGGGGCAGAGGGACGTAGAGGCAGGCGCTGGTGATGGGTGCGGTGGGCAGCCCCTGCACCCCGAGGGGCCTGATGTGGTCTGTCTTTGGAAGGATGCATGTTTCTTCGGGCTGCTGTCTGTGGGCCTCTGCACCCACCTATTGTCGGGTGGCCTGAGTTTGGGGGCTGGTAACGACTGATATCAACCAACCTCCACCGTGTGCTGGGTGACACACAGGTGGCCACATCTCTGACACCTGCTGGGTCCCTTTTCCCTCTGGAAAGGCTGTTTTCTTCCTGCCTGGCTGTGCAGCCCCTGCCTGCGCTCTGGGGCTTCAGAGGGGGCGCTGTCCCAGCCCAGCGCTGGCCTCCGTGCCTGCATCTCGGCTGCCCTTCCTCCACTCCTTTCCTAGCAGGCTCTCCTCCCCGCCCTGTCTGGTTGTCTCCAGTAGCCCCACATGTGGCAGGGGCCTCTGGTGGTGTACAGAGAGTTTTCACAGCTGCCATTGTCCTCTGACCCCTATTGTACCCTATCAAGTGGGCAAAGCCCAGTGAACAGAAACCGAGGTGCAGAGCAGCAGGGGACTTGTGTGGGGCTATGTGACATGAGTAGGGCAAGATCCCCAGCCAGTGCCTGATTTGCCAGCCCAACTGGGCTCTGTATAGGGAGAAGAGCAGTTGATACCACTGACTATTATTTCTTGTGGCTCTCTTCTGAGTTCTGATGGTAAGAGAGTGAAGTTTGGGGCTCTCCAAGGGGCTCTAGATCCCTTAAGGAAGAGGTCTGTACCACGCCTGTTCTGTCTGGCTGGGCCACGTGCTCTGCCTGCTGGACTCGGCTCAAGAATGGCTGAGAGGTGTCTTCCAGGGGACAGCTCTGCTGCGTCTGAAAGAAGGGGTCAGTCCTGTCACTGGCCGTGATGGCCTGGGCCACTAGGGAAGCCCAGGGAGGAGATGAGGGAGATTTAAGACCATGCTTTGCTCCCCCTACCCCATTCCCTGTGTTTACTAAGGGCTCTCATGGGGGCAGAAGGGCCTACACTGACCTGAAGGCTTGCACTTCATTCCTAAGTCAGGGAGGGGGCATCTGTGGTTGGCATCTTAGGTTTGTGCTCAGAGAAGGCAGATCACTTCCCCTAGGTCACACAGCACATGTGTGACAGAGCTAAGATTCAAACCTGTGCTTAGCCTCTACTGTCCACCTTTCCTTCCTCCTGGGATGGAGTTATGCTTTTGGGGGGTGGGACTGCGGGTGACTGCAGGATGTGGGGTCTGAAGGCATTAGTGGGCTAGCAAAGGAGCTGCTTCTCCAGTTCCACTCCCTGTATGGAGGTGGTGTCAGGTGGCTCTGACCCTTCTGCCACCTACCTGTGTCTTTGCTGGCCTCCAGGGGTGCCAAGGATTACCCTGGACCCTGCCAATCAAATGGAGATCCCCTATTTAAGGGGATTCCTAAACAGGACTGGGCACAGCTTCCACCAACCCAGGTCCAGTGGGACCTGCCTGGGGAACCCTCGTCCGGCCCCTTCTCTGAACATTCCCTGAGGTCTAGACAATGCTGCTCAAGTGACAGAACCCAGCAGGAGCTACAGGTGGAGAGCGTAGGAGTCTTGTTCTGGGAGGACTCTAGACCTGGCCTCTGTTTTCGAGTCTCTGGAATGGGAAGAGGTCCTCGCACACCTTCTCCTTAGCAGGGGGTACGAGTGGTCGAGGACTTTTTGGAGAAGTGCTGGGTGTGGGTCAGGTGCTGTGGGCTCTTGCAGTCCCAGGAATCAGCAGCCAGCTCCACCCAGCCCACCCCAGCCCTGGGCAGGGCAGAGGCCTGCAGCTCCACACCAAGCAGACTTGTTTGCACATTTGTGGCAGCTGTTGTCTGCTGCCCGTGCTGCCAGCCCAGCCTCCTCACTTCTCTAAGCCTCAGTGTCCTTTGCTGTGATGTGCAGATAACAACTGTCTTCCTCCAGGGCGTGCTGTAAGTACCACATGGAGTAGGTCTTCAGAAAATGTGTTCTGACTCCGGGTCAGAATCCTTCTGGAGGCTTCCCATCGTCCTGGTTAGTTACTCTTTATACACTGTTTAATTTCTCTCACTGGCTTTTAGAAAACCCTCCTCTTCCTCACTCTGGGGCTTAGGGCTGGGTGAAAAGCTGAAGATCTTGGCTGCTTGTCACCGACTGCTGCCTGATGGCCCTGTCCCAGCCTGGCGTGCCCATGCTTCTGAGTCCAGCAGCACACCGTACCCGCTGTGCTCAGTTCTGGGCAGTTTCCATGCACTCTAAGTGCCTCTGAGCTGGGGGCTGCTACCGTTTCCCATGGTGCAGGTAAGGAAGGCTCGGTGGTGGTGAAAGGTGTGGCTGGGATGTCACCCAGAGCCCCTGGGCTCATTTCCCTGTGGGCTGAGAGCGACTCTGGGCCTGCTTGCAGAGTAGCAGGGGCTGGTTTGGAGGCTGTGGTGGGGCAGTTGAGCTCAGTGTTGGCAATGGGGCCAGACTTCTTGCCTCACTGCTGGGCCTGGGAGCAGCCAGTGGCTACTATATACCCCAGCATTGGGCTCCCCCACTCTATTCTTTTCTTTGTGACCCCCCCAACCCCCCGCCAATGCCCTAATGACTTAGCCCAGGTGGCAAGTTGCGTAGAGAAACTACTCCAGGGAAATAAGAGTCCTTGCTACCAGCCTGGGCCTCAGGTGTGCACACAGTGGCCCTCCCTGGGGGTCCGGTGAGTGGGGCCTTCCCCACCTCCAGCTGTTACACAGGAGCTGGCGGAGGGAGCCATGTGCATGGTGTGCACATGTGCCTGTGTGCGGTGGTGTGTAGCTCCATGTGTGAGTGTGCGTGCATGTAACTGTGTGTATAAAAATGTGATTATGTGTATAGGACTGTGCATCTGCATAACTATGTGTGTAGAACATGTAAGTAACTGCGTGTACGTAACTGTGCACACAGCCATGTGCATGGAGCTGTGGAAGATGGCCAGGCATATAGAGCTGTGTGTGTATGTGACTGGACGAGCATGTAAGTGCAACGCGTGCAGGTGGCCGCATGTCTTACATGTGATTGTACATGTGTGATGGTGGGAAATGGGGAGGAACTGAGGGTCCCAGGCTCAGGAGAGGGGCCCCAGAACGTATGGTGGGGGCTGGAATTACCTCTTCTGCTGGTGAAAACACGCTTTGTGGAACAGAGTCACACACATGTTTAGATAATTAGAACAAAAGCCAGAAGAACAATTCCATTCAAAGAGACGAAGCTGGGAGGCGGGGGCTGGCCAGGATCTGGGGGGCCACGTCTGTCTCACCAGCAACCCCGGCCTTTGCTGCATTTTGATCACAGTGTTTAGAAAATCCCTTTGTTGTAGGATAAACTGACATTGGCCTGCACGTTTGGGCTGTGAAGTTTGCTGTGTTCTGGGGCCCACTCGGGACAGCCAGGCCATTAGGAGCTGATTAAATGAGCTAATTTTAATTTGTTCAGTGGTTACAGATGCAGAGACCTTTCCATGCCCTTTTCTTGAGGCTCTATTTATTTATTAATTTTCTTTTTTTCTGAAAATAAAAAGACCTTCAGGTCTCCCTTCTCTCTTCCCATCCCCCCTTAAAAATAAGCAGATGGAAACATTTTTAACCCGAACTTCAGCCAGGAAAGAGAGGGCTTGACTACAGCTCTGTGGGATCAGCTGTAGAGGTGGCGGGGGGCGCTCCCTGTACTTGGGAGCTGGGGGCAGAGCTGCCAGGGTTGGACCTCACCCATGGCTGAGTTTGAGGAGCTGGTGGCGGCTTACTGGGAACCGTCAAAGACTTTAGCTCCCTTTCTGGCCTTTGCTCCCACTGGTCCTCTGCTTGGAGCTCTGTCTCCACCCCTTGCTTCCCTTATTGGGCTAGTGCCCATTCATCCTGCTGGTCTTAGCCGGAAGGTTGCTGTCTCCAGGGGCCTTCTGGCGCCCGCCCCTCACCTGTGTTCTACGGCAGTCCCAGACTTCCTCTGTCATAGCAAACACTGCACCACGTGGGACATCAGTCCCCCTCACTGTGCTGTGTATTCCACAGGGAAGAGCTGCCCATGTGGTTGCCCTCCTGTACCAACACCAAAGTGCTTGCTTACAGAAGCACCTCGGACTCCTGGTGAATTCTGGATATGTGAGTGAATGATCTGACTCCTGGTGAATGACTGAAAATGTGAGCCAGTGACAGCTGTGCTTACCGAACACCCCTACACACCAAGCTCTTGATGTCAGGACCCACCCTGGGCTCACACCCAACCCTGCCAGTCCCACCACTGTCCCCCACCCCAGTCCCTTTCTGCTGGGAACCAAGGGAAGAAAACTGTGCCGTGAGTCGTCAGCTTTTTACAGCATTTGTGGGCAAGAGGGCCCTGGGAGTGTAATGTGCCAACCATGAGGGGTGCTTAGGAAGAGGAGGGATTATGTGGCTGCTGCCACTTGCTACCCTGATTTTGCCTAAGTTGCCCGGTCCCTCACGGTTCCTTCACTGTGTGGTCACCTCTCACTCGGGTTGGGGCACCTTTGGGTGAGCAACGGGTTTTCACTGAAGCTGTGTGCTCAGCTGTGGCCAGGACAGTGTCCAGGCCTGGTTTCTATCTGCTGAGAGCTGCTCCCTGCAGATGGCTCCCCACCCACCCCACCCAGGGGCCTCCCAGGCACTGTCCCCCCACCCTGTCCTGGCAGGGGCAGCGTATGAGAGGCCTTTTGTCATCTCTCTGTTATCTTCCCTTTAACCCCCACCCCAGAGCCAGGTTTTGGGGTGGTGCCGACCCCAGGCTGTTTGTCTCTGGAGAATCTCAGAGCTGGCAGGGGGAGTCAGCACTTCCTGGTCACCCTGGGGCCCTGGGGTCCTCGACTGGGTCAACATCTGGCTGTGTGGCCTGAGCCCTGGGCCTCCTCTGTCCTCTCTTCCCCATCTGCTCCTTTTCCCACCCCCTTTTCCTTCCCCAAGGCCCTTCCTCTCCCCACTAGCTGGATCCTCCGCCAAGCGCCACGGCGGGAGCAGCACACCCTCAGCCCGTCCTTCCCAGCCGAGGCGGGGCAGGGATGCGTCCCATGGCTGAGATCACCAGTGGGCCGGTGGGAAGCACCTCTCTGGCCCTTGCCTGCACTGCCGCCAGGCGCTGAGAACTAGGGCTCAGGCCCCAGCCCTCTGGGCAGCAGCCTGCTGGCCTTGGCACACCCTGGTGAGTAAGGGGAGAGGTAAGTGTGGGGTGGGCGCTGATGAGGGGGTGGCCCAGCTTGGGGGCAGGGATGAATAAAGCAGGCTAGTGTCTGCACAGGCACGCCAGGAGTCCCATTAGAGGCTCCCGGCTCTGCTCGTTGGGGAGTAGACTGTTTGCTCAGAGTGGAATCAAATCCAGAAGGAAGGAAACTGCTTTCCTGGAACAAGTGAGGAGCAGCAAGGGACCAGCTGCTAAGGAGGCTCTGATCCCTGGGGTGTCACCCCTGTGGCCCGAGGGTGAGGTGGCCCCAGGGGGCACCCTGATGTCTGTTTAGGTCTGGTGCTTTTCCCTTTGTGTCCTACTGTGGCTGCCTGTGCCCAGGAGTGTGAGGGATCCTGGATTGCCCCCCTGGTGGTCACTGTGCCCTTTGGGCTGGTGTGTCCCTGAGCACTTGCTCACTCTGCTGACACCCTCCTGCGCCCTCACCTTCTGTCTCACTTCCTACGCTGCTGGCCAGGAGGAAGCAGCCGTCCCTGCTGGCTTCTAGGCCCAGCCTTGCCAACCACAAAGCCATCACAGCCTGGGCATTGGTCCTGTCTCCAATCGCAGAGGCATCATGTCAGCAGGACCTTGAGGCCAGTCTCTGGATCACTGCATGCTAGACTGTCATTCCTAGTGGCTGCCATGGGGCCTTGCTGGCGGGTGGGGTACTCAGTGGGAAGCAAGAGTTTCTCGTGGGCAGCCACTTGTTCTCTTCGGGGAGGGACTGATGAGTTTCTGTCTGTTTATGTCGTAACCAAGCTACCGAGATGGCAAACTTGGGTTCTGCAATTACACAGTGTTTCAGAAGCAAATTGATAGGATAACGTGTTATTATTGGCTACTGGGTTAATAGCTATTTTGGCAGGAGTACCAATCCTGCGTGGTGTTGCTGGCGCGGGCGTGAGAATGGTGCAATGGGGTAGAGGGGACTGGGGGCTGCGTGTGGCATAGAGGAGCAGGCTTGCGGGGATCCCAGGGGCCTCCTTTCCCTGTCAGCGTCTGCTTGGAGGATGCTCGGCCCCATTAACTGTGGCCAAATCCAAGACCAGAGAGGTTGAGAGACCAGCATCAGGTCACACAGTGAGTCAATACTGGGGTTGGAGTTTGAGTCCTTGTGGGTTTTGGGGCTGTAGCTTGGCTTGTGATCTTAGAAAGCAGGACACATGGCTTCATGCTGAGCCCCATGTTGGCATCTTGGAGAGTGCACCCAAGTTTGCATGCCTTGGCTTTTGGGTGTTTGCACCTGCTGGTCCCCTGCCTGGGATGCTCTTCCTCCAGACCCTGCCTCAGCCTGCTTTCTTGCTTGCTTCTGGTGTCAACTGAGGTGTGACCTTATCATCTGTCCAGTGTAGCACCCCACTTTCCCCTTCTCCACATTTTTATAGCACCCCCTGACTTTCTGTGTATTGATTTATTCTTTATTCAGCAGGAAGATTGAGTCTCCTCTCACTCCACTGTACACTGTCTGAGGGCAAGGGCTCGGTTTGCTCATACCTGTCCCCAGAACTTCAAACAGGGCTGGCAAAAAATAGATGCATGAATGTAAATTGCAATGTCATTTTAAAAAATGGCTGCCACCTCATAGGTGACTCACTGTCTTTCTTCTTGGAGTATGATTGGAATCAGAGTCCTGTTATTCCTGTCCCTAAGGGTGGTCAGCAAGCCCTCCCTTGGGGCTCATGATGAGATCATGGTCTTGCCTGCTAAGGGAGCCTAGAAGGGAATGAAGTCCCCTTCCCTGGAAGGAACCAAACCTGATTGCAGAGGGAAAGGCTGGATCTCTCCAGGGCCTTTCCGAGTCTGGGCTCTGTGATGGGCTCAATGTTCAGATAGTGGGGTCAGCTTTCTCTGTCACATGGCATTGGCAGGAGTGATATGAGGAGGTGTGGGATTGGGGTTGCTAATGGGACAGGTAAGTGGGAGCGGGGGTGTAGTTCACCACGGGTGGGGGTCTTGTGAACCAGGGGCCCCGCTCTTGCCTCTTGCCACTGCGGCCCTGGAAACCACCTACAGTGTTCATTGAATATTTCCAGTGTGCCAGGCGCTGGGCCATCGTGCTTAACTTGAATTGTAGGATTTAATCCTCACCATCACTCAGGGAGGCAGAAGGTGTGCTCTGCCCATTTCTCACATTGCTGAGGCTTATTGAGGTTCCTGATGTATCCTAGTCCACATGGCTGCTCAGTGGTGGAGTTGCACCCAGGCTCTCTGGCTACCGAGCCTTCCTGGACACAATGCCAGTGCCCCTGGATCACAGCCTCCATGGGACGGGGCTTGGCTGGGTGTGTTCGCTGTCCCCATACCTGGCACAGAGTAGGCGCTCTGTAAGTAATCTGAGGATGTGTGATAATGCTGGGATGAATGGAGGAAGGAGTTTCCCAGGATGAATGGGACCTGCTCACTTTTTATTGTTGGTTCATTGGGCAGAAATAGAGAAGCCAGAGTGGGAAGGGGGCAATGTCCTCTTGTACTTGGCTGGCCTGAGTTCCTCCCAGAAAGACTTATTAGGGGGGCTGCTTGATGGAGTTGGTCCTTGTGGAAGGGAGCCCTGGCTCATGGTTACTGGTTAGTAAAGAAGAAGGTTTCTGGTGAGTTTTGGGGGGTTCCTGGTGGGGAAGAAACACACATGCACAGACACAGACACACTCACACTCATGCGGCCTGACCCTCTGGCGTGTTGTGTGGAGAGCGGGCTCCACTTGGAGGGTTTTCCCCAGAAGAGACGCAGGTCCCTCACATACTCCAAATCCTGTTGCTGAGTCTGTATCTTTAAGAGCGTGGACTCTCAGCCTAGTATCTTATTAAATGTATCCATTTGTTCTACTCTGGTCTGAATAAACAGACTCCCCCACCCCTTTGTTTTATGCCATTTTCCAGGGATTCAGGCTGAGGCTGGGGCAGTGAGCTGCCACTTCCGCCTTCATCTATTGCACCGCCCACCCGGTGCCCTTGCTCTCTCTCTGACTCTAAGAGGTTCTTTTAAATAAAAGAATGACAAATTCAGGCTGTTCTGAAGACTGGAATAATTTCATTCTGCCATAATGCAAGGAGCCCCCAGGGGCCTTGGTGACACGGCACCGGCTCTGCCGGTCCAGACAGTAGGAGAGTGGTCAGACTCATAAACTCAGGCTTCCGGCTGGAGACTCCACCCCCGAGGTTCCTAGGCCTCCACCTTCAGGGCCCCTCGGTGGCTCCTTGCTCTTCTTTGTGGTTAACCCTATCATTCATTCATTCATTCATTTCCTCAGTTCTCGCATTCATACCACAGCTATCAAGCACCTTCTTTAGATGTAGGCCTGGACTTTAATATTTCACCCTTTTATTCATTTATTTATGCCATAGTTACCATGTGCTTCCCGTAGGCTGGGACCTGAAATGTACCCTGCCATTCATTCATTCATTCAGTCAGTCAGTAAGTCAGCAAACAGGTAGTTATTTTCAGGAACCTCATGGGGCTCCCAGGGACCCAGAAATTCAGGGATTACTAGAGTTGTCTCCAGGCAGTTCTAAACTAAGAGTGTCTGTGAGGAAGCTGTGATAACATTCTTGGAAGGAGATGGAGAGTTACAAGGGGAGCTGTTTAGCTACAGGGCAGAGTGGACGAGGAGGGTGTGTGTAGCTCGCTGTGGTTCATACCACGGCTATCAAGCACCTTGTGTGGTCCCACACCCAGCACTGATGAATACCCCGGCTGAAACACTGAGGCCTTCTGTGTGTCAGGCACTGGGGGGAACTGGTGACAAGCTGGAGACAGTGGAGCTGCCCATGGCAGGTGGTGGGCCTAGCCCCACACTCAGGGATGTAGTGTGCCAGAGCTGGGTGGCATCTTTCCATCATAGACTCACCTATGAGGGTGGGCACATGAAGTGCCCCGTGTGCTATGCACAGGAGCCTGGTGACAGGCTGCTCCCTGTTGGTGGTGTCCTCCCTGCCTCATCCTGGGGGAGGTCCCCGTAAATCCATGGAATCAACATTTCATGGGCTAGATCTTCCTGGCTTTGCTGGATCCTGCCTTAGTCAAGACTCTCCCTCAGACCTCAGGGGCCTCAGTATTCCCATCAGTACAATGGATTGTTAGCTGGATAGTCCCAAAAGGTCTCCTTTAGCCCTCTTGAGCCATAGTTTCCTGATCTGTAAAATGGGTCTTGTGAAAGGAATCTGTGTGGTTTAAATGCATTAAACACCAATGACCAATAATGTAAGTAAATAAATAATATAAATTTGTAAAATGCCTGGCATATAGTAAGTGCTCAGAGAATGCTGTTTATGATAATGACGACAATGATTTTTAACTCTCTAGGAGTGTAGGCACAGATGGGCTGCAGTGCGAGGGGCAGTGGTTGTTCAGGATCAGCAAACAGAGGGAGGGGACTTCAGCTGCCCTGCCTCCCACCTGGAATGCCTCTGGCCACAGCTGCCTCTGGGCACCCGAGAAGCTGGCCAGTACAACATGGAGCTTCTCCTTCTCAACGTGGTCCTGGGCCAGGTGGCTGCAGTCCTGTGCCCTGGACCTTTCCCCAGGTTCGACAAGGTGCTTTAATCTCCTGACAACTCTGGATGGGGCTGGGGTGAGCTTCAGTAAATCGTGAAGCCCAATAGCTCAGTCACAGCATGTAGCCTGAGATGGCAGTTTTTCTAGAGCCCAAAACATAAAAAATCTAGGGAAAGCTGAGATTTTCTCTGCCAAGTTTGGATGAGTTAAAGGGTGAACGAGGCCAGCAGAGTGGCTGTGTGGCTCGAGCACATCCCTGAGAATACCAGGAATTCCGCCACCTCCACCACCACAGGCCCTGTTCCTCCTCCCTGCAACGCCCAGTCCTCCTGTTCTCTCCTGCCTGCCCTGGCCAGGTGTGGTGCTGGCGATATGGCAGCTACTGAGGTGGGCCACCGCCCCTGCTGTGCTCACTATCTGGAGGGGAGAGCGGGTCAGGCAGAGCTGCAGGAATGCACAGCACAAGCCAGAGCAGGGTTTCCAGGGCCACTTTTAGGGATGTGCAGCCTGATGTTAGGTGGTTCATGCCTTTTTTTTGTTGTTGTTAATAATTAGGTACTTATTTTAATGGACATTACAAAAACATCATACCTACGATTTCACCCATATCATTATTTAGGATTACACTCAGACAGGCGGCATTGATTGGCCTAAAGCCAGTGAAGGACAAAGTTGAGTAATAGTACTGGGCTTCTCAGTGGCCTGAGCACGGTGAATCCTGGCTGGGGACACATTGAGCTGTGGAGGACGAAGGACATGGCCTCCGAGCCTGTGCCGAGTGCACAGTGGCAGCGCCTTGGGCAACGGCTATAGACAGGGTCCCTAAATGCAGAGCCTGAGGCAAGGACTCTGGTGTAGGAGTTGCTGCCAGGAAGCAGGGTTGAGGGACAGGGAAGGGAAAAGGCCACTTTGGGGTGCATTGTCAAGGTTG
Organism: Nycticebus coucang; assembly: GCF_027406575.1. NCBI lineage: Eukaryota > Metazoa > Chordata > Mammalia > Primates > Lorisidae > Nycticebus > Nycticebus coucang. Next base: position 148,500,511 of record NC_069781.1, on the reverse strand, counting down.
CTGCAGGATACCCCAGGAATGATCTTTGTGGGAGCGCCTTGGCTCCAGACCCCTTTTGAGTGAAGGTTGCCTCCTAGGGCATTAACCTTTTTAATTTCCTGGCCAAGCCTGAGAGAGGCAGACACCTGGAGCCAAGTGCCTAAGGTGGGGTGTCATCCTCATGCCCACACTGCCCACCACAGCCACAGCTCAACTCTCAGGAGCCGATGGCTGCAACCCACATGCTGAGTTTGAGTCTCTCTATCCCAGTGTCCTCTTCTGTAGGGTGGGGCTGAGCTCGTGACTGTCTCATGGAGCTGCTGAGAGGGTGGCGGGTGCTGAGAGATTCAGTGCTTCGGGGGAGCTCCGCAGTCCTGCAGGTGCTGGGTGGCCCTTGACCTGTGAGCTGGGATTTGGCTGAGCTGAGAAGCAGTGGACCCAGGATTCAAGGTCAGGCAGTGTGTGTGCCTTGTCGATGGAAGTCTGACCCTCCAGCCTACAGACCCATGAGCTGGTCTGAAAATGTTACCAATCCAGACTCCCCCGCCCCGCTGGCTAAGCATCTAGCTTGGCCCCACGGGAAGCAGCTCCCTGGGAAAGGCTCTTGCCTCTGAGTGGTGTTGCCACTCAATAGTCTCCTTCCTCGGGACACGGTGTCCACAAACGTGCATCCCAGGTCAAATCCCAGCTCTGCTACTTCTGACTCAGATGGCCCTGGGCATAGTATTTAACCTTTGTAAATGGGGTTGGGGATAACTTGTCACACTGCTTTGAATGTTACCATCAGACAATATGTGGCATGGAACAAACACCCCAAAACTATGTAGCCCGTAATAAATGTCATTTATCACACATGTATAGTACATAGGCAATATGTGTAACAGGTGATTTAGAATGTTACTCTTCAATGTCTTCTCTAAACTTGGAGATACAGGTTAGAGGCACTATGTGGTTTCCTTGGTATTGGGTTTTTTGAAGATTATAACCTGAATTAGGTTGTTCACTCGCCTTCTTGTTCTTTATTCATGTTGAACACATCCTTTGTCTACATCTCTGAAAGGAAGTCACACAGGCCAGCTGTGTTTTATAGACACCTCCAGGAGAGCCCAGGGGCCAGGGTTTTTCCCAGGGCCATGTAGCTGCTTCAGACTGAAACCAGCCCTGGAATCTCGGTGCTGGGCCAGCCCTAGGAGGGGTGGCCTGGCTGGTTCTGCGGGCCGTGCTGTGTTCTGGGGCCACCCAGACCAGGGGGCAGGAGGGAGGCAGCTCCTGTGTTGAGCAGCTCTGAATTTCTCTCAGGGAGCATGGAACCTGCAGGGATTCTCCTGAGCCTGCCTCAGGCTCCTCCCAGGTGCCCTGCTCATGACCTTCTGGCACCTGCTATGAGCTCAGAGAGTTGGTGGTGGTCTTTGGAGACTGGATAAAGGCTTGAGGGTAGGAAGCTGCCAGGGGAGGGACTGGTGTGGGCTGTTAGGACAGGTGTCCCCCAGACTCGGCTGCTGGGTCCATACCTTCTCTACGTCTGCTTCCTGGAGGAGTGGAGGCTACTTCACCATAACATCAATTCCCTCCCCCTGGGCTCTGGGGACCCAGCTCCCCGGGGTGTGGTCTAGGGGCTGTCACAGGGATAGGGGTGGAATGCCTCTTGAGTGGGGAAAGATTGTGCCATAACTGGGGCACAGCCTGGGCTGTTCATACCCTGCAGAACCTTGGACAGCCCCTAGCTATGGGCATTAAGGGAGAGAGAATGGGGGGTGGGCATTTAATTGCCCACACCTAACCTGATTTACTTCGTCTGATTGAGGGTTTTCGGTGTCGATAGAATGGAGGGTGTGAAGCCAGAAGACCTGTGCCTTGGTTCCCAGTTAAGCGGGGATGGAGGTGCCAGAAGGGAGGGAAATGCGAGACATTTTGAGAGTTGGAGGCTTGTCCCGGGCTGGTGAGCAGATGTGCTGCTGGAGTTACACTGTCCACCCCTTCTCATTCAGGGCTGCAGTCACGTATGCCCTGGTCGGGGAGAGGCCCAGTGAGTTTGGGGAAGAAAAATAACGTAAGAGTGTGGGTTCAGCGATGAAGCCCTGGTGTGAGCGTGAGGTGGAGACTCGAGTCTACTGTTCCTGGGCTTTACAGTGCTCACACTCCCTCCTGTGGGAACAGACCCTTCATCGTCATCATCACTCTGAGGTCAAAGATGTGTCTTTGGGAGTGCTGTGGCTGCTTACCACAAACAGAGGCCATGTCGGTTTATTCCAGAGGTGGTGGAAAAGCTGGTGGGGTTGGACTCTCTGAGTGAGGGGTGGTGAGTCGGGGTTTTCATGGGAAGTGTTGATCCCTCTGTGACGGGAGCACTGAGGCACACGTGGGAGGGGACCCCGTGCTAGTCATGCAGGCGTCTCTCCTCCTCTCAGCTGTTCACATCTCTGTGTCTTTGGGGCCACTGATGACAGGCTTTCTTGAAATGGGTTCTGCTGAGAGGCTAGTGATTGCTTATTTCTGAGTCAGTCCTCGATCAGAACTGGATTTATGGGAGGTCTAGAAAGGAGTCTGGGTCCTGCTGGTGCCCACTCCTGAGCTGGCTGGTTGTTTGGACCCAACTGGGACCCCTGGGGACTGTCAAGTGGAGTTCTCTGCTTCTGGTGTGAAGGCCACGACTATGGGCTCCCATGGGGCACCTAGCTTCAGTCATGCGGTTACTTGCTTCTTGCTTCAGAAGGGTCTACTCTTTCCAACTTTGCTTCCACCACTCCTTGCCCTGAAGACCTTCTCCTCCCTTCTGGGATCAGGGCCCCCAGTCTTGGGTCTTCTGTGAACCTCTGCCACGATTGCTTCATCTGAGTCCCAGTACTGTGGTTCACCTAGTATTTTCTCTAAGTTGGTTCTCTCCATGGTTAAATGAACTCTGCAGATGGGAAACCAGTACCATTTATTGTAAGTTGACAGCAACCTTAAAAGTAAATGAAAAACAAAACCAAGGAAAAACTCATGCTCATGTTATTTCTGCCGGGAGCTATTGCCTGCTGGAAGTGCCGGGTGAAGGGCCTGCTCTTCTCTTTAGTGGGGAACACTGGAGAGAAGTTACAGACAGCGTCACCTGGAGCCTCTGCCCTTGCTGAACCCTAAGGTGGTGAAGGGGCATTTCCTGTCTCGTTTGTGCATCAGTGTTGTTTGGAACCATCTTGGCTGCCCCCTGAAGTCATACTGGATTCTGATGATGAAAGCCATCTATGTTTTGGAGAACACAGGTCAGTGGAGGGCCTATTCCTTCAGAGCACCGCGATGGTGCCTTCTTTGCGCACTGGTTCCCGATCCTGCCAATATTGGTGCTTTCTGGTGCCCCTTGTCCTTTGCCAAGGGAGAGCCCCTCTAGATGAGCGTGAGCACTATATGCTACCCCCGTCCAGGTGAGCGCCGGGAAAGGAGGCAGGGAGGCCCTGACTCTGAGGCATATGGGGTGGTGGGGCTGAGCTGGGCCCTGAGTGATAGGCTGGATGTAGGTGAGTGGTGACCAGGTGGTGGGGCATCCTGGGGTGGGCACCACAGCCTGGACAAAGGCTTAAGAGTTCAGGCCGGGTGAGGCAGGCTTAGCGTACCTCTGTGATGACAGTGGACAGTGGACAAAGTCTCGACGGCTTTCCAAAAATATAGGCCATCCAGGCTCCTTTCACTTAACTTCCTTGGAACTCTTGCCCCCTCTGCGTCTCAAATGTGTGCTGTATGAAATGGGGAGAGATGATGACGGTAGTTACCTCACAGGATGCAAGTGAGGATTTAGCAAGGTGGCGCTCATGAAGAGCTTGCCACCGTTCCTGGCCACAGAGGGCCTCTGCACATGATGCTAGGCTGAAGCTCAAGAAGTAGCTCCAGGTGGGCGCCATGGCTCATGTCTATAATCTCAGCACTTTGGGAGGCTGAGTCAGGAAAACCGCTTCAGACCAGGAGCTCAAAACCAGCCTGGGCAATGTAGCGAGACTCTATCTCTACAGAAAAGTTTAAAAATTAGCTGGGCATGATGGTACGGGCCTATAGTACCAATTTACTTGGGGAAACTGAAGTGGAAGGATTGTTTGAGCCCAGGAGTTTGAGGTTATAGTGAGCTGTGATTGCGCCATTGCACTCCAGTCTGGGTGACAGAGCAAGACTCTCTCTCCCCTGTCTCAAAAACAATACAAAACAAAAAGTAGCTAGCTGAGTATGGTGGCTCAGACCTGCAATCCTACCACTCTGGGAAGCTGAGGTGGTTGGATTGCTTGAGCTCAGGAGTTTGAGACCAGCCTGAGGAAGAGCAAGACCCTGTCTCTACTAAAAATAGAAAAAACTAGCTGGGCATTGTGGTGGTTGCCTGTATTCCTAGCTACTCTGGAGGCTGAGGCAGGAGGATTTCTTGAGCCCAGGAGTGTGAGGTTGCTGTGAGCTATGATGATGCCACGGCACTCTACCCAGGGTGACAGAGAGACTTTGTCTCAAAAAAAAAAAAAAAATCCCCGAACAAAAGTAGCTCAGTGTGACCATGTTCTAATCCCAAAAGGGTTCAGAGCACCCAGGGACATCCCAAGCACTCAAATATTAAGAGACAGTGCTCAGAGGTCAGGGAAGAGTACTAGTGGTGACAGAGGCAGCCCAGGGAGACTTCCTGAAGGCATGTCTGTGAGGACATAGGAGTTCAGCAGGGCAGAGCAGGTTTGGCATGCCACCATGCGGTGCAGGCTTCCTATGGTGTTGCTCACATCCCTCCCTACAAAGGAGAAAGAACGCATATTCCTTTCCAAGGCCTCAGGGGACAGCTGAGGCATGCCACATGCCTTTTTCCCTGCAGGTGACAAAGGGGATGCCTGACCATTTCTTGGAGTCTTCTGAGGACGTCCAGAGACTGTAATTCTAACTTCTGTGGCTAAAACATATGGGCAGAAAAAATGATATCCAAACATGCCTAATCCCAATCAAAGGATTATTTTCTTAGAGAAAAGCTTCACCTATACTTAATAGTTTTAAATTGTTCCGGGTGCCAATTAGACTTTTAATTTTGCTGTTCCCTCCGGCAGCTAGAGGATGTGTGTGGTTTGCGTTTAATCAGAGTTTTTTTTTTTTTGGTGGTGGTGGTGGTTCTGGGGGAGGGAAGGAGATAAGGAGCCCATGTCAGGGTTTCCTTCTGGTCCTCCCAGTACCCGGGCTGGAGGAGGGGCTCTGGGCAGCTCTGAGTTTAGGGTTCTGTGTCAGGGCAGCCCGGGGTGTCTCCTGAGGGCTGAGCCCAACGCCCCTCCCACGTGCCTGAGGTTCCGCCACCGCACACTGCCTGGAGAATCCAACGCCGTGTTAAATATATGGATTATCCAAAAATTTCTGCAGCAATAGAGTGAGTTATTATTGATTCACAAAGCACGACAAAACATCGCTGCATGAATTAGCAAACAGCTGTTTCTAATTTGAGTTTAGAACGGTACACAGAGGAACTTGTTTCTCTGTTCACTCCTTTCATTTATAATGAATTTTAATCACCGCTACAGGTGAGAAAAATGTAGAAACAAGCTTGTATCTTGTGGAAGAAACAAAGGAGAGACAGATGCTAACAGATTTCCAGTCTGTGATAAAAGGCATGTTTTGGTACACTTTACATGTAATTAGAGCACAGCTGTTTCCAGTCCCAGGTCCACGAACGCGGCCGAATGTGGGCTCTGCTGATCTCCAAAGGGAGTACAGAAAAACAGTGATTCAACCCCGAAAGCATTTTGCTTTCTCTGGGGTTGAGCGGAGCGCCCTTTGCGCCGGCTCTTGGCAGTGTTGTTTCATGGAACTCACGGAGATGACTTTATAGGGTGCCAGCTCCTAGTGCAGAGGTGGGCAGGGTGATGTTAGGGCATGGGGTGGGGGCCAGGCTGGAACTTGGCAGAGGAACCTAACAGAGCCCTGGAGCTCTAAGTGCCCTTGGGGGGGCCCTCGTAGGGGACAGTTCGGGGGAGCCCTTCCCCACCGGCAGGACTTGATCATGCTCCTCTTTAGCAAGTTTGATCACAGCCAACTCTCGGGTGAGTTGATGAATGCTGGCTTTTTTTTCTTTCCTAGTCTGTTTAATTTCTGCAATAAAACTCAAGCTCAATTGCATTTTCAATATCAGTGCTAAGTAAATTTGTCTAAGGGATGGAGCAGCCTGGCAGGCTGTGTGTTCTGTGAGGTCAGAGACTTCAATGGGAAAAGCGGACATACCTTCTTGTTCTGCGTGTCCAGCAGCCCTTGGAGATGACAGCCCCTGTGGGTGCTGGCGCAGGGGTGTTCTGGAGTTTGAGCCCCATCCCCGCCCCCTCCACCATCATCTGGGATGCCCAAGTCCAAGCCACAGCATAGCGTTTGGTGTCTTAGTTTCTCCATCCGCATCTGAGAGCGTTGGGCTCTATCTGAATAATGAGGTGGTCTTGAAGGCTCCTTGCAAGTCTGATGTCCTTGGATTTTACCTGCCAGGGGCTCTCTGGGCCTTTCTGCAGATCTGTCTTCTGTGGGGGTGATGACTGTGATTCCTGCTGAGACCTACTTGGTTATCAATCAGGTCCTGACTGTGTCATGTCTGTTCAAGCCATTGCAGCCTCTCCTGTCACCTTCTGCCCTGTGACATTATGGTGAGCTGGGAGCCAGTAGCCAGTGACTATTTTATTCATCACAGAACATATATAACACCTTAAGGCAGGCACTGATTTTTAACTCTATACTTGGGACTGTTATTATCTCCATGTTACAGATATGGAAACTGAGGCAGGTCTCTCCATTCCTCCCTATGGGAAACAGGGAGGGTAATTAACTTTCCTGAGGTCATACAGATAGCAAGTGGTGAAGATGGGCATGGAAGCTCAGCAAACACAGTCGTCAGGGCCCTCACACTGCATAATGGGGGAGGGAGCCTTGGGGTTTGGCAGTGCAGGAGAGTGGGCGTCACTGGCCCAGAGGAGGAGCCATGGCTGAGCCCCACCGTCACTGTGCCAGCTGCAGAGAGCAGTGGCACAACCATAGTTCACTAATACCTCCAACTTCTAGCCTCAAGCTATCCTCCTGCCTCAGCCTTCTAAGCAGCTGGCACTACAGGTGGGAACCGCTGTCCCTGGCTATTTTTAAAAAATTTTTTTGTTCAGATGGGCTCATCTTATGTTACCCAGGCTGGACTTGAACTTATGGCTTTGAGCAATCCTCACTCCTTGGCCTCTCAGGGTACTAGAATTATACCTATGAGTTAACCATGCCTGGCCATGGATTTTTAAAACATGCTAGGAGTTCCTGATTTATAAATATTGGCATTTTTACACAATCACCGATAACTGTGCTGCCCTCAGACTGTTCAGAGAGAGGACAGCCATGGTGACCTGTGACCCATTACTCTGGTTGTTACTTCTCCCTGTCTAGCTGGTTAAGAGCCCTGGGCTGGGAGTTGGATCCCAGCCTTTTCTGTTTTGCTTTGTGATGTCAGGATGTGACCTAACCTCTCTGTTCAGTTTCTCCATCCATAGGGCAACTTACTATGTAAACACAGCTACTTGGAATTTAAAAGGGTACCCCAATGGGACACCTGAGTGTGTGGCAACCTGCTTCCTTGTAATACAGGATAATAACAACAACAAAACCTCTGCCACCACTGCTGCCACCATCGCCATCGCTACCACCACCATGCAGAGTTGCTGCAAATGTCAGATGGGACAGTGGGTGTAAAGTGCTGTGTAGCACCTTAAATGCCACATAGAAGACATTATGTTTAATGACAGTGTAAGTTATACTAGAACCCCCTCATTTTTTCTAGTGAACATTTACCAAACAGTGGCATATAAACATTAACCACATTCTAGGGTAGTCACTGTTATTATCCCCATTCCATGGGCAAGGAGATGGTGACTCAGAGAGGTCCAGTAACTTGGTCGTGGTCACACAGTACAAGAGTGGCAGCTCGGCTTGCGTCCTGGGCAAGCCCAGGCACGTCCTCACCCAGGGCTTCCCTGTCCCTCAGTGGCTGACATCTCTCTGCAGTTGGCCAAGTCTTTTTAAGCTTATGCTGACATTTGGATCCCTGGAAGTTTTGTTAAGGGCCTTGGTGGCAGCTGTTTGCTGTCACAGGGCTTTTCAGCAGCCCCCAGAGCTGGCTGGGGAAGGGCATGTCTGGCCCTGTCTTAGTCTGTTGAGGGCTCTGAAGGCTCTCGGAAGCTGTGTGCCAAGTGTACTTTTGAGGTGGAGCAGAAGCTGGGACCCCACTTCTCCCCCACTGGGGGCACTCCTTTAAGGCTGGTGTGTTTTCTTTCTCTTCTCAGCTTTGGGCCATTGACCTCTGTGTGGCAGTTTCTGTCCTTGAGATGCCCGGTGATGCTTGTGTCTCTCATCCTGCTGAAATTTTCTCCCCAAACTGGAAGAATGATCCCTGCTTTTCCTCCCATTGGGGCTATCGAGATCATATCCATGGGGAACTTTCAGCTCCCTCCAGAATGGGTGAATAGGAGCTGCTATGATTCTTACTAATAGTGTAATTCTAATCCAAGATTCCAGGTGAGCCATGTCAGCTTCTGGGAGCCTCCTGGGGCTCCTTGGTCTACCCCTAAGGAAGGAACTTCCAACCAACCACCTTATCCCTTTCCTGTCCCAGGGTTTGGGCTTTCATTCTTTATACCATTCTTTCCCTTTAGGAAAATGAAATATCTAGATGCATTATTGAAAACTGCCGTTAAAGGGGTCTGTCTCTCTCCCTCTTTCTGACTACTTCAAAGCAGCAAAGGGTTGCTAGACTGACTTTAGACTTTAGAGAGCAATTAATTGACAGAAAGATTGAGCAGATAAGAGTACAGAAACCTGAAACTGCTAGGTACCTTCTGCACCCTTCCGAGGACCCACCAGCAGGCTCAAATATATGCTGAATAATAAAACTCCCAAACTAGATAGGAGAGAGCTGGATACCTACCATCTGATACTTCTCATGCTGTACTCAGGGCAGACATCATCAATGGATCACAGATTCTTAGAGCTACCAAGGCTCTTAGAGACCTATTGATTTCATTCTCTCTCTCAAGAATTGGAGAAATGAAAGCACAAAGAGAGGATATACTTGCCTTAGTCACACAGTGCCAGAATCTGAACCTAGTCCAGTAGTGATCTCATTCACTATGGCTCACAGCTCCACCCTTAGGGCTTAAAGTTCCACCCTCTGAGTCATTCTCCCCCCAACCAAGGTAGCACATATTTGCATCTGGTAGTTTTATTAGCCCACTTACTGCTTATAGAATTTGAGGGGTCCAACAGACTTTTTTCATCTTATACTCTCTCTGTCCTTTTTGGTTCAAGCTGGCAGCATTTCTGATGGTATAAATTTTTAAAGAACTTTGTGAGTCTCCTGTGTATGTCATAGGTATTTGCTCCATTAGCCAAGAGGCTCTTCCATAGATATTTTCTAGATAATTTCTGTCTACTCTTGGCTTCTGCTGAGATGGCTCCAGAGCAATGCTTCCAAATTTCCTAGAGTCGCTCTGGTTTGATCTAGATCTGTGAGTCCCAACCTCAATCTATTCAAAGTGGCTTTTGTGACATATTAGTGACATCTACAGTCCTACCCTCAGCTTTTGAGTATGCTTTCTTGAAAGTACATCTCCTGGGCGGCGCCTGTGGCTCAAAGGAGTAGGGTGCCAGTCCCATATACCAGAGGTGGTGGGTTCAAATCTAGCCCCGGCCAAAAAAAAAAAAAAAAAAAAAAGAAAATACATCTCCTAATTATAGTGTTTTTTCATTAGAGAATTTTAAAAGTACTTAATTTCTAGTTTTTTTGGCTGTTATTATTATCAACAGTTCTTTCCTTTTCTTTCTTTCTTTCTTTTTTTTTTTTGAGACAGAGCTTCAAGCTATTGCCCTTGGTAGCGTGCTTTGGCGTCACAGCTCATAGCAACTTCCAACTCCTGGGCTTAAGCTATTTTCTCGCCTCAGCCTCCAGAGTAGCTAGGACTACCGGCGCCCGCCATAACGCCTGGCTATTTTTTGGTTGTAGCTGTCATTGTTGTTTGGCAGGCCTGGGCTGTATTTGAACCTGCCAGCTCTGGTGTATGTGGCTGGTGCCTTAGCTGCTTGAGCTACAGGCGCCATCCAACAGTTCTTTTCTTAATCTATCGTTTTTCTTTCTGTTAGCAGTAAGAAAAAACCAGGTCACACCTTCAACATTTTTCTTAGAAATCTCTGCTAAATATCCAGGTTTATCCATTTGTGTGGTTTATGCTATTTACATAAATGGGAGACACAATTTTACAAAGCTTTCTGCTACCAAATATTAAGGGTTCCCTTTCATTCAGTTTCCAATAACATATTCTTAATTTCCTGACAAGCCCTCACCACCAGTACCTTTAATGCCATTATTTGTCTTAATTTCTGTTCAGGATGATTTAGATGTTTTCTGAGGTGGTTTGGTTTTTCTCTAGTGTGCTCCTTACTTGCTTCTGAGTCTTCATTAAAAGAGTCACGAACATACATATTTCTATTTATCTGCTCAGAGTTATCTAGGCTTGTAAAGAAATCATACTCTTCAAAATTCTTCCAGCCTCTGCTCACTGCCCAATTCCAGAACCACTTCCATAATTTCAGATATTTATTCCCATTACACTCACACCTGGTACCAAAATTTGGGTTAGTTTTCTATTGCTATTATAACCAATTGTCATACAAATAGTGGCTTCAAACAAGGAAGAAACAATTACCTTAGAGTTCCATGGGTCACACATCACTGGGTTAAAATCCAGGTCTTAGTGAGGCTGGATTCTGTTCTGGAGGCTCTAGGGGAGAATCCATCCTTGCCCTTCTGGTTTTTTTAGGCTGTCCACATCTCTTGGCTTACACCCCTTTTCAGCTTCAAAGTCTGAAGGTGCTGGCTGGGTCTGTCTCACATCACATCACTGTGTCCTCCTCTTCTGCCTCCCCCATCCACACTTAGGGACCCTTGTGATTACCGTGGGCTCATCCAGATGATCCAGGATCATCTCTTTATTTTAAGTTCAACTGATTAGCAACCTTAATTCCACTTTACCATGTACTATGTTCGTAGGTTCTGGGGGTAAAGACTTGGGCATATTTGGGGTGATCATTATTCTGTCTGTCTGGTTCTGCAGAGCCTATCATAGAGTTTTTCAACCTTTTTTGTTTTTATCTCATGGCACACTTGAACCAATAGTTAAACTTCTGTGGCCCATTTACATTATTTTGATCAAAAAAAAAAAAGAATATAAAAAAGAACGTAGTTAACTGTGCTTTGAACTTCTTTTGAAAATAATTTAATTAATGACTTTTTAAAATTTTCTGCCACACCTAACATTGTCTCAGGGTACGCCAGTGTGCTCTGGCACAGTGGTTGAAAATTACTGGGCTATTGAAGCAACCAGTTCAACAGGAAATGAGGAGAGAGGCAAGCTGCATTTGCTGGTGCTTGGCGTCAGACTCAGCCTGGCCTGGTCACCTTCTACTGACTTTGCTCACTTTAGGACATGACTTTGCCTTAGCAGCAGGTAGGGCTGTAAAGCTTGAGACCTCCACCTGGCTCAATCCACAGGGCCTGGCACTGTGCTTATACCTGCTAGACCTCAGGAAAGGGAGCAGGTGCTTTGGGAGAGGTCCTGGTGAAGCAGTGCAGTCTGATGGTCGGCAAGTGAGTGGGAGTCCTCTGCCACTTGCTGTCTAGGTATACCGGAAACTTACTTCTTGGAGCCTCAGTTTTCACAGTTGTATAAAGGAGGCATTAATATAATCCCTACCTCATAGGGATGTTGTGAGAATTGATTGATAAAATGCTGACAAAGGATCTGGCATGTAGAAAATGTGCCACAAACAGGAACAACTGTAATTATTACACATTTAGATCTAGATCTGCCTGTAACGTGCCGTGTCACCTCAGTTTCTTGAAGCATCAGTGAAATAAGATGAGCAATAGATGATCTGTGCACCCTCGCATGCCACTGCACCCCACGGATATTAGTTTTTTTTTTTTTTTTTTATTGTTGGGGATTCATTGAGGGTACAATAAGCCAGGTTACACTGATTGCAATTGTTAGGTGAAGTCCCTCTTGCAATCATGTCTTGCCCCCATAAAGTGTGACACACACCAAGGCCCCACCCCCACCCTCTGTCCCTCTTTCTGCTTTTCCTCCCCCCCCATAACCTTAATTGTCATTAATAGTCCTCATATCAAAATTGAGTACATAGGATTCATGCTTCTCCATTCTTGTGATGCTTTACTAAGAATAATGTCTTCCACTTCCATCCAGGTTAATACGAAGGATGTAAAGTCTCCATTTTTTTTAATGGCTGAATAGTATTCCATGGTATACATATACCACAGCTTGTTAATCCATTCCTGGGTTGGTGGGCATTTAGGCTGTTTCCACATTTTGGCGATTGTAAATTGAGCTGCAATAAACAGTCTAGTACAAGTGTCCTTATGATAAAAGGATTTTTTTCCTTCTGGGTAGATGCCCAGTAATGGGATTGCAGGATCAAATGGGAGGTCTAGCTTGAGTGCTTTGAGGTTTCTCCATACTTCCTTCCAGAAAGGTTGTACTAGTTTGCAGTCCCACCAGCAGTGTAAAAGTGTTCCCTTCTCTCCACATCCACGCCAGCATCTGCAGTTTTGAGATTTTGTGATGTGGGCCATTCTCACTGGGGTTAGATGATATCTCAGGGTTGTTTTGATTTGCATTTCTCTAATATATAGAGATGATGAAATTTTTTCATGTGTTTGTTAGCCATTCGTCTGTCGTCTTTAGAGAAAGTTCTATTCATGTCTCTTGCCCATTGATATATGGGATTGTTGGCTTTTTTCATGTGGATTAATTTGAGTTCTCTATAGATCCTAGTTATCAAGCTTTTGTCTGATTGAAAATATGCAAATATCACTCATGAGGAAGAATCAGCAGAAAACTCCAGGCAACATGAAGAACCAGTCCAGAACAACCCTGCCAAGGGACCATGAGGTAGCTATTGCAGATGATTCCACCTATAAAGAAATGTTAGGAATGACAGAAAGGGAATTTAGAATACAAATGTTGAAAACAATGAAAGAAATGATGGAAACAATGAAGGAAACTGCTAATAAAGTGGAAAATAACCAAAAGGAAATCCAAAAACAGAATCAAATAAGAGATGAACGATATGAAGAATATAAAAAGGATATAGCAGAGCTGAAGGAACTGAAACAGTCAATTAGGGAACTTAAAGATGCAATGTAAAGTATCAGAAACAGGTTAGACCATGCAGAAGAAAGAATTTCAGAGGTAGAAGACAAAGTTCTTGAGATAACTCAGATAGTAAAAGAGGCAGAAAAGAAGAGAGAGAAAGCAGAACGTTCACTGTCAGAATTATGGGACTTTATGAAGCGTTCCAACATATGAGTTACAGGAATTCCAGAAGGGGAAGAAGAATGCCCCAGAGGAATGGAAGCCATACTAGAGAATACTATAAAAGAAAATTTCCCAAATATCACCAAAGATTCTGACACACTGCTTTCAGAGGGATATCGGACCCCAGGTCGCCTCAACTCTAACCGAGCTTCTCCAAGACACATTGGGATATTAGTTTTATATGTGGAGATGTGATTATTTTGGAGTAGATGGCTGGCTCTGGCACCTGGTGTGTGCTGGCCCTTCTGCACCTTATTTAAGCCTGGACCTGCCTCTGAGGCCTGAGTCCTTGGTGGGCACTGAGCCAGTGAGAGTGCCCTACTCAGCCTCAGAGTTCTGGCCTCAACAGAGGGGGTTCCAGACCCCACTTGGACCTGGGGCTTTGCTCTGAGGGGAGCTTGCATCACAGTTAGCTGGAAGGAGCTTCAGGAAAGAGCCTCAGAGGCTGCCCAGTCCACCTGTGTCATACAAGCAGCAAAAGTGACTTCCCTAAGGCCCCTTGGCAACAGAGCTGCCTCTGAGGACCAGGGCTCCCCACTTCCAGATTTGTGTACCCTTGGCTGCTGCAGGCTGCCGGGGGTGCAGGGTGACAAAATGGGCACAGATTTGAAGTTTCCAAGAAGAGCACAGGAATGCGCCCAGGTATTGCCCTGAACCGAATCTTGCATCGCTTCATGCCTGGAAAGCCACCTGTTTAGGTTCTGGCTTTCTCCATGGGAAGCACAGCCTATGGTGGGGCCTGAAACATGTTCATGGCTCACTACTCTTGTCCCCCTGGCCCTGGGGAAGTTGGTCTTTCCTCCTGGGATGCCACCTTGGGGTTGGAGCTCACCTCTCTGGCTGCAGACTCTTCTCCAGATGCAGCTCCATGTTATCTGGCAAGGCCTGTCGTCTCTGTGTGATTTGGGGGCAGGATTTTGGCAGCCCTGCCCCAAAGCTGCATTTTTCAGAGAGAATAGACAGCTCCCAACTTGGAGAAGGAAATCTGAAGGTTAAAGGCATTTAGGATTGGGAGCCAGGAGACCCCTTCCTCCAGTTTGTTCCTTGACCATTCCTTTCCCACATGCCTCTGCTCATGGCAGACATCCCCAATCAACTTCAGCACACATTTCTTCTGAGCCCAGATGTGGCCTCAGAATCCTTCTGAATACTGCATTCTAAGCAACCACTGCCAGTTAGTTGACCCTATAAGTCCCCTTCTTTCTCTGGGCCTTAGCTTCTCAGTCTGTATCTTGAGAGATTGTTCCTGGAGCTCTGGAGTCGAGCAGAGGAAGAGCTCTGCTCAGCACATTACAAAGCTTTGTCCATTGGGGAACTGTTTCCTTGGAAAGTTTTACCTTTGTGAGTGGCAAGGAGACCCCTTGGGGCTTTGTGAAGAATTTTTGGGCCTTTTTGTGACTATCATGTGGACAGTCTGGATGGTTGGAGTGTACAAAATATCTATTCATCTAGAAGGGACTTTGGAGAGCACAAATTCCAGCTTCCTATGTGCCAGCAGAGGCCAGGTCTCCTGATGGCCTCTGTCCTGTGCCCCAGCACATCTCCGAGGGGCACACTCACTGTAGTTGGCCTGTCCTTTGTGGGTTCCAGAGTGCCTATGGGGCAGGGCCTGGGTGAGGTGCCCCCAGGTGACCCTGCAGCATTCAGCCGCAGTCCTAGGCACGGGAGGCATTTTTGGACTTGGGTAGAAACTTCACCTCTGGGACAGCTCCGCTCTTTTCCCTGCTGGAGGCTGAGGGTCATCTTTATTCATACAGATGGAACTGCCCATCCCAGGAGTGTTCAAGTAGCCTAGAACTCTTGGGCATCAGGTGTCTTCACCCTCTTGTCTGGAGCAGGGAACCTTCCTGGGCTTCCTTTCAGGGCCATTTATTCCTCTTGTGCAGCTTCCATGACACACATAGCCTTCACTGCCTCCATCTGGGGCCCAGGTGCAGGAGGGCCTCCCTTTGGCTTGCCCGTGGGGCTGGGCTAGCCAGTCTCCCTCCTTGGCCTGAACACCTCTGGCAGCTCCGACTGATTCTCTGTGGTAGGAGGAGCCATGCTGGGTGGCCGCGGCGTGCTCCTGTGCCAGGATCAAGTGTGTGCGAGGCTGCCTTAGACTGGATGGCATTGTGATGGCATTGTCAGCCCGCGGCTCCACGTCCTGCTCTGTGGCAGTCACCAAGTGTGACCATGTGAGCTTGGGATCCACCTGGCTCTTTCTGCTGGTGATGTATTCTGAAGCCAAATTAATGCACTCTTTTTCCTACTTAATTGAATTTTTATCAAAACTTCTTCCCTCTTTTATGCTTATTTTGATTCTTTTCCTATAGCAGACAGCAAAAGCCTCATATAACCCGTTTCTTACCAGTCCTTTTGGTAAGATTAGTCATTTTTAAATGACTTTAATCTCCATTTTGAAAGTGACTTTTCTATTTATGTTTGTTATATGTCTTTGATTGCATTTATTTTGTGGAGAGGGGGAGCCGGGGTCTGGTCTGGCATTAGTCAGTGTATCTCCCTCTTAATTTTCTTGCATCCTCTTCCCAAAGGAGAGAGGCAATGTAGCATGGCGGATGGAAACACCAACCAAACGGGGCTCCATGGGTTTATGTCCTGACTCTACTGCCTGCTAGCTGTGTGGCTGGGGCACACAGTGACTCGGCCTCTCTGTGCCCTGGTCTTCTCATCTGTGAATGGAAATTTTAATAATAGCACACTTTGGGATTGAATGTGTTAATACATGTAAACTTGTAGAAGAATGTCTGGCATACAGTAAAATCTATGCGAGTGTTTACTTAACAAGGAGCTGATTGAGTGGGATTTTCCTTGAATCTATCTTCTTCCTGAGTTCTGGAATATTTGGATTGCAGGGGATATTGTGATTATCTTTACCACTATTGCTCTGTAGGAGGGGTGTCTAGCAGTCAGCATAGAGAAAGTATTGCTGCTGTGAGGAAAAGGACCCTCCCCTTTGCTGACATCCCTGGAAATACATCTCGAGCTTTGGCCCAACTCATCCCTCTCACCTGCTTCTAGGGTACTTTGATAAGTGCTCCCAAAGCAAAATACTTTTGGAGGGGTGAGACAGAAGCAGCTAAGGCCAAAGGTCTTTGAATAAAAGACTTTAAATAGGGCAACCTGAGTTTGGAACTTTATATGTCAACATTTCCCTTCCTCCTGATGGGGACTTTTCAGTGTAAGGACCCTTATTTTCATTTCAACCTTGATGATATTCTCAGCAGTTGCTCCCAGAGTAGTATGCTTTGCTTTAGTTTTAAACTGATTTGCAAAAACCAACCAGGCAGCTCCCAATGAACCCTGGGCACTCTGGCACGAAGCAGGTAAAGATTCTCCTTTTCAAAGCTCAGTGGGTGGATGGCTGAGGTAGGGCTTAGGGACTCCACGGAGAGGCAGTCTGGCCAGACACCTCCCAGAGCCTCAGCTTCTTCATCTCGGAAATGGGATGTTACTGGAGACAACCAGATACAGTCATTGTGGTCATAGACATGCTTAGCACAGAGCTGGCACGTGAGACATGCTCAGTAAATGTAGCTGCTAATATTATTAGCACTATGGTACTAATTAGTACTAATTATTATTATTGAGAACATGGTGCTTTTGTTTAACAGCCTTTTGAAGTGTAATTTGCATACCCTAAATTCACTGGTTTTAAGTGAGCCATTCAGCTGCTCTTCAGTAAGTTCTCTGAGGTGTGCCGCTTTTCTGTTCTCTCGGGAAGGTCCCTCTTGCCCAGTGGTTCTCAACCTGTGGGTCGTGACATTAGGAAGGTTGAGAATCACTGCTCTTGCCTGTTTGCAGCCAATCCCTGCTCCCACCTCCAGCCTCACACAACCACTGGCGTGGCTCTATACACATGTGCCTTTTCTGGACAGTTCCTGTCAGTGGACTAATAGCACCTTTTCATATTACTTTTCTCATCCTTTCCTCACAAGGATTCCCTTTCTTCAGACGCATAAACAGTCTGCAAGGTTAGGAAGAATGCTGCGGGCATGTGTGTATTGGAGGAGTGGGAGGGCTTTGGGGGCAGGTGTTTGTCCTCTGGTACTCAGGCTGTGTGAGTCATTTGGGAGCAAGTGGACACTGGCAGAGATGCCTGTCCAGCCAGGCTTGTCCTGCAGGCAGGGGTCTTCCTGGTTTCTCTTGCCCAGTTATCCAGTGGGCTCCTGGGCATGAAGGGGTAGGCATAGCCCTCCTCCTGAGACAGCTCAAAGGAGGCCAGGCCCTGAACTCCTGGAAACTTCACGTGTGGGCCTCTCTCGCCCTTTCTTACTCACACATGAGTGGTCTCATTTCACTGTTTGACCTGCAGAAGATGGTCCTGGCCCATGTCATGGTCAAGGGGCTTGAATATGGAAAGCCTCGGTATCAGTAGCCTGTGCTGTCACTTCCTGAGCCTAGTCACCCAGGCTGTGTCTCAGTTTCCTTGTCTGTCTGGTGGTGGTGGGCCTGGTTCCTGCCTCATTGGTGGTTGTGAGAAAGTGCTTAGGAGAGCTCTGGGCACTCAGGCAGGGCACAGGGGCAGATTAAGTGAGTGTGAGCTAAGACATCAAAATAGTGAAAAGCCAGTTCATGCTGGCCAGGGGCAGAAGCCAGCAGGTCCCCCAGCTGTAGCTACCTCCTCCCTTGGGTCCCTTTGTCTGTGCCCTGCCGAGCCCAGCTGGCAAGAGCTGGGAATTAGCAGGTAGGGGACTGGGCACCTCCTGCCGAGTCTCATCTGGGGAGCTGACAGCGGCTGCATCCACCCTGGCTGAAGGGCCCATAAGGTAAGGCCCCCAGGGGAGGAGGTGCCCTTGCCTTGGAGGTGCCTTGGAGGGTGTTCCGACAGGCGTCTGGAGCTGAGCTGGGTGCTGGGCTTTAGAGGTGACGGCAGCACGAGCTTTGAGAGCAGCATCCAACCAGGCTGAACTTAGTCAGCAGGGCTGCCTGAGGTCAGGTGGGTCTTCCTACAGTGCGGGGCCTGGGTGGGGCCTAGGATCAGTCTCAGTACCAGCTCTGAGGGACCCTTCAAGACCCCCTGGTCAGCCTTACTCTCTTGTTAAATCGTGGGCCCGGCCGGCTGGCAGCTTATATGGAGAGCCTTTAATGGGAGCCACAGGTCTGTGATTGTGTGTGAGTGTGTGTGAGTGCGTGCATGTGTGGTCAAGTTTGTGTGCATGAGTGTGTGCATGTGTGGGTGTGCGCACACATGTGCCAGTGCTCCCTGTGCAGGAACATGGTGTGCCTGCCCCTTCACTGGCTGAAGGACTATGCTGCCCGGGGCCAAGGTCACGTCTGGGTTATGTGTGTGAGCTGCGCTGGGCTGCTGGCTTCTGCAGCACCCAGGGGCAGTGGCTTGTTTCCTCAGGGTTATAAGAGCAAGGTCAGGGTGGCGCCTGTGGCTCAGTCAGTGAGGCGCCAGCCCCATATACCGAGGGTGGCGGGTTCAAACCCGGCCCCGGCCAAACTGCAACCAAAAAATAGCCGGGCATTGTGGCGGGCGCCTGTAGTCCCAGCTGCTCGGGAGGCTGAGGCAAGAGAATCGCTTAAGCCCAGGAGTTGGAGGTTGCTGTGAGCTGTGTGAGGCCATGGCACTCTACCGAGGGCCATAAAGTGAGACTCTGTCTCTACAAAAAAAAAAAAAAAAGAGCAAGGTCAGCCAGCCAAATCTGAGCTTTTGTTTGTCTCTCCCCTGCCTGCGGTCTGTTTCATTCATTATTAAGTTTTAAATCCATCCAAAGAGAAACTTGAGCCTCGGAACTCACTCCCTGCTTGGGCTGGTTCAGTCAGACCCCTGCGGGGAATTTTGCTGGCTTTCTGTGCTGAGTCCCGTGCGCTTTTGTTTTGTGGGGAGCAGGGAGCTCTTAGGTTTGTTTAGTTTTCATCCAAGGATGGAAGATGGGAGGGGCTGTCCCCAGGGAGGGTGAGACACGCAGCAGCCTGTGTGAGGGAGCCTCTTTCTCACCTTCACAGGGGCTTTAAGGGCCCAGCAGCTCTGGGCTCTGTGGTTGCCTGTGTCCTGGTCCTTCCTTTAGTTACCGAATCTACCAGCATCATTAGGCCATCTCCCCAGGTCCCCGGTGGGCTTAGGGAGTGTGGGGAGAAAGAAAATAGTCTTCCTCAGGGTGGGCTGTGCTGGGAAATGTCTCTTCAGTGCCCTGGGCTGCTTCCTGTGTGAGGGCTGGATCTGATGTCACCATGTCCTGTGATCTCACACCTCTATGTGCTGTCTGCTGCCTAAAACAGCAGTTTCCAGCCTTACCAGCGCCCCCCACCCCTAAAGAATGTGGTTGGCAAGTTCAAAAAAGGACTTTTTTGGGGGAGGGGGTAAAATTTTGCCTATGCCCTTAAGGGCCAGCTGGGATTTGGGATACAGGGATTGACTCCCAGGTGTTGATCACGTGACAGGACTCGCCCCCCCTTTAGGCCTATGGGACTAATGGTCTGTGAGGTCATTTCTGGTGACTTTGTCCAAGCTGTCCCTCCTTCCCCCATCAGGGAAGTGGCCAGAGCCTCACCTTTGGTGGGGAGGCACGATGTCCAGGCCCAGGCGGGTGTTGCCAAGGGAAAAACCACTTCCCTGCCATAACCCGCCGCCCGTCTGCTGTGCCCTCTGCCGACGGGAAGGCTCTCTTGTCCACTTGCTTCCGGCCCCCACCCCTCCCCCACCCCCGCAGCAGTTGGCCAGCTGCACAGCCTGAGCCCGTGAGCTGTCGAGAAGCTGGCTCTGTCCTTGTTTCTCGGCAGCCCTGGGAATTGCCTCTAATCTCCTCTCTGCCTTCCCCCCACAGATGGTGACGACGACCCACAACTCTCCTGGGTGGCCTCATCTCCCTCCAGCAAGGATGTTGCGTCACCTACGCAGATGATCGGCGATGGCTGCGATCTTGGCCTGGGTGAAGAGGAAGGGGGCTCGGGCCTGCCGTACCCCTGCCAGTTCTGCGACAAGTCCTTCATCCGCCTGAGCTACTTGAAGAGGCACGAGCAGATCCACAGCGACAAGCTGCCGTTCAAGTGCACCTACTGCAGCCGCCTCTTCAAGCACAAGAGGAGCCGTGACCGGCACATCAAGCTGCACACGGGCGACAAGAAGTACCACTGCCACGAGTGCGAGGCGGCCTTCTCCCGCAGCGACCACCTCAAGATCCACCTGAAGACCCACAGCTCCAGCAAGCCCTTCAAGTGCAGCGTCTGCAAGCGCGGCTTCTCGTCCACCAGCTCGCTGCAGAGCCACATGCAGGCCCACAAGAAGAACAAGGGGCACCTGGCCAAGTCGGAGAAAGAGGCCAAGAAGGACGACTTCATGTGCGACTACTGCGAAGACACCTTCAGCCAGACGGAGGAGCTGGAGAAGCACGTGCTCACCCGCCACCCGCAGCTCTCGGAGAAGGCAGACCTGCAGTGCATCCACTGCCCCGAGGTCTTCGTGGACGAGAACGCACTGCTTGCCCACATCCACCAAGCCCATGCCAACCAGAAACACAAGTGCCCCATGTGTCCCGAGCAGTTCTCCTCAGTGGAGGGCGTCTACTGCCACCTGGACAGCCACCGGCAGCCTGATTCCAGCAACCACAGCGTCAGTCCCGACCCCGTGCTGGGCAGCGTGGCCTCCATGAGCAGCGCCACGCCTGACTCCAGTGCCTCTGTGGAGCGTGGCTCCACCCCAGACTCCACCTTGAAGCCACTGCGGGGGCAGAAGAAGATGCGGGACGATGGGCAGGGCTGGTCCAAGGTAGTCTACAGCTGCCCCTATTGCTCCAAGCGGGACTTTACCAGCCTGGCTGTGCTGGAGATCCACCTGAAGACCATCCATGCAGATAAGCCACAGCAGAGCCACACGTGCCAGATCTGCCTGGACTCCATGCCCACCCTGTACAACCTCAACGAGCATGTCCGCAAGCTGCACAAGAACCACGCCTACCCCGTGATGCAGTTCGGGAGCATCTCCGCCTTCCACTGCAACTACTGCCCCGAGATGTTCGCTGACATCAATAGCCTGCAGGAGCACATCCGCGTGTCCCACTGCGGCCCCAATGCCAACCCGCCTGATGGCAGCAATGCCTTCTTCTGCAACCAGTGCTCCATGGGCTTCCTCACTGAGTCCTCCCTCACTGAGCACATCCAGCAGGCCCACTGCAGCGTTGGCAGCGCCAAGCTGGAGTCTCCGGTGGTGCAGCCCACACAGTCCTTCATGGAGGTCTATTCCTGCCCCTACTGCACCAACTCGCCCATCTTTGGCTCCATCCTGAAGCTCACCAAGCACATCAAGGAGAACCACAAGAACATCCCTCTGGCCCACAGCAAGAAGTCCAAGGCAGAGCAGAGCCCAGTCTCGTCTGACGTGGAGGTGTCTTCCCCTAAGCGGCAGCGGCTGTCGGCGGGTGCCAACTCCATCTCCAATGGCGAGTATCCCTGCAATCAGTGTGACCTCAAGTTCTCTAACTTTGAGAGCTTCCAGACCCATCTTAAGCTGCACCTGGAGCTGCTGCTGCGGAAGCAGGCGTGCCCCCAGTGCAAAGAGGACTTTGACTCCCAGGAGTCGCTCCTGCAGCACCTGACGGTGCACTACATGACCACGTCAACCCACTACGTGTGTGAGAGCTGCGACAAGCAGTTCTCGTCGGTGGACGACCTGCAGAAGCACCTGCTGGACATGCACACCTTCGTGCTGTACCACTGCACCCTGTGCCAGGAGGTCTTCGACTCCAAGGTGTCCATCCAGGTGCACCTGGCCGTGAAGCACAGCAATGAGAAGAAGATGTACCGCTGCACGGCCTGCAACTGGGACTTCCGCAAGGAGGCCGACCTGCAGGTGCACGTCAAGCACAGCCACCTGGGCAACCCGGCCAAGGCACACAAGTGCATCTTCTGTGGGGAGACTTTCAGCACTGAGGTGGA
This sequence comes from Nycticebus coucang, assembly GCF_027406575.1. NCBI lineage: Eukaryota > Metazoa > Chordata > Mammalia > Primates > Lorisidae > Nycticebus > Nycticebus coucang. Next base: position 148,478,276 of record NC_069781.1, on the reverse strand, counting down.
GCTGCAGTGCCACATCACCACGCACAGCAAGAAGTACAACTGCAAGTTCTGCAGCAAGGCCTTCCACGCCATCATCCTGCTGGAGAAGCACCTGCGGGAGAAGCACTGCGTGTTCGATGCCGCCACTGAGAACGGCACGGCCAATGGGGTGCCTCCTGCGGCCACCAAGAAGCCTGAGCCCGCTGACCTGCAGGGCATGCTGCTGAAGAACCCCGAGGCACCCAACAGCCACGAGGCCAGCGAGGACGACGTGGATGCGTCGGAGCCCATGTACGGCTGCGACATCTGCGGGGCGGCTTACACCATGGAAGTGCTGCTGCAGAACCACCGGCTGCGGGACCACAACATCCGGCCTGGCGAGGACGACGGCTCGCGCAAGAAGGCCGAGTTCATCAAGGGCAGCCACAAGTGCAATGTCTGCTCGCGGACTTTCTTCTCAGAGAACGGGCTGCGGGAACACCTGCAGACGCACCGGGGCCCTGCCAAGCACTACATGTGTCCCATCTGCGGTGAGCGCTTCCCCTCCCTTCTGACGCTCACTGAGCACAAGGTGACCCACAGCAAGAGCCTGGATACCGGCACCTGTCGCATCTGCAAGATGCCCCTGCAGAGCGAGGAGGAGTTTATTGAGCACTGCCAGATGCACCCCGACCTGCGCAACTCACTCACAGGCTTCCGCTGCGTGGTCTGCATGCAGACGGTCACCTCCACACTTGAGCTCAAGATCCACGGCACCTTCCACATGCAAAAGCTGGCAGGCAGCTCGGCTGCGTCCTCCCCCAATGGCCAGGGGCTGCAGAAGCTCTACAAGTGTGCCCTGTGCCTCAAGGAGTTCCGCAGCAAGCAGGACCTGGTGAAGCTGGATGTCAACGGGCTGCCCTATGGCCTCTGTGCTGGCTGCATGGCCCACAGTGCCAATGGACAGGTGGGTGGCCTGGCTCCACCTGAACCTGCCGACCGGCCCTGTGCTGGCCTCCGCTGCCCCGAGTGCAGTGTCAAGTTTGAGAGTGCAGAGGACCTGGAAAGCCACATGCAGGTGGACCACCGCGACCTCACGCCAGAGACCAGTGGGCCCCGGAAAGGTACCCAGACATCGCCAGTGCCCCGGGTAAGTGCAGCCTGCCTGAACCTGCCCCAGCTCCCTGGGGCTCCACTGATCACCACAGGAGCCACACTCCCGACTGTCACATCTCCTAGTGGCATTCCCTTTAGTAGCCTGGAGAAGCAGCACTGTGTGTGGTGTGAGTCTACCTGGCTCTGCAGTAGACTCCTTGAGTTTGAACCTCTGTGTTGCCATCTCCTTCCCATCCATGTGACATGGATGTATTACTTATCTCTTTGGGCTTCATTTATCAAGTGCTCATCTGTAATATGGGAATAACAGTCATCCTGATTTCACAAAATTGTCATGAGGGGCTGATGACACCATGTGAGTTAAGTGCCTGAGCATGCCACCTCTGGTGGCTCTCATCTTTGTTATTGATCTGAGTGGGCTGCTCTTTTGCTTATTGTGTCTATTTGTATGAGTTACCTAACTTCTTTGGGCTTTAGATCCTGTATTTTTTTTGACAATTCATGCATCTCTCTCTCTCTCTCTCTCTCTCTCACACACACACACACACACACACACACACACACACACACACACACAGGGCTGAGGACCTGGCATTCGGGGCTCACTTGTGCTAGTTTTAATTGCCAGCTGATATTATTGTCATCAGCTGCATCATTACTGTTAATGCAGTTGCTGGGGCATGCGGGGCCTTCAGAAATGGTTCTGATTGTTGTTATCATTAATGATTGATTGATTCACTAATTCATCAAATTTTCCCTGAACACTCATTATGCTTAGAGGTGCCTGGGAGCCAAGGAGAACCAGAAATGGGTCCTACCTGGGGGCATATGGACCAGAGATGACCCACAGGCCTGGAACAAGTGGCTTTTGCTGACATGGAGGAAGTCTGGGCTCCTGGTGTTTCCATGCAGGCCTTGGGTATAGGGTCCTGGGCCCCCGGTGGGCCTGGAGCCTGTGTGGTCCTTGGGTGTCAGAAAGCACAGCCTGGATTTCCACCGAGTCTGTGCTATCTGTTTTCACACCGAGGAGGTGCCAAGCGGATCTCAGGAGCATCTTTCTTTCAAGGGCCGCTGCTGGTACCGTGGCAGGGCTGCAGGATTTGGGGAAGGGCCACCAGCCACAGGTGCCTGCTGGGACCCAGGGACGTTTGCTGAGGGTGTTTGGCCTTGGGACCAGAACCGGGGCCTGAGTCTCTGGGATATGTGGGGTGTGAAGGAGACAGGGCGAGAAAAGGAGGGTGGGGAGAGTGAGTGGGTCTCCTGCAGTGGAAGGGGCCGTAGAGCCTCATCCCTGCACCTGGCAATATTATAGATGGGCCGCTGGAAGCCCCATGAGGCTGAGGGACCTGGCCAGGGAGAGGAGCACCTGTGTGAGGAGAGAGCTACATGCAGGGTACCCAGCAGGGGGTCTTGAGCCTAGACACTGGTCACCACGGCCCTATCACTGTGCCCAGTCACTGCTGCCCAGACTCTGCTTGCTGGCTGGCCAGGGTGGTGTGAATGGTCTTGGGAGCATTTGGGCCCTGAAGTCAGATGACCTGAGTTAAAATCTCCCCCTCTGAGGACCCAGCTATGAGGGAGGGCCTCTGTCCTCCCCTGACAAGCCAGTGAGCAATAGTAATGGCAATTAATAATGATAGTGAGAGTCATATTGTCTAGCTGCAGAGCTGCTGTCACCCAGGCAGCATGGTGGCCAGATTGGTGTCTTTCTGGTTTTTTAACCAGCATCTACTCTGACTGGCCAGTGCTAGTTCCTCAGCAGTGGTTAAATATTCTGGCTGTTGTCTATGCTGACCTCAGCTCTGAGGATTAAATGAGTTACGTAAGTGCCAAGTACACAGTAAATAGTGGTCATTGAGAGGTATGGATGTGTCAAGCACTTTCCATCTGTTTAACCCTTACAACTCCTCATTTTGCAGATGAGGAGACTGAGGCACAGAATAGCTCAGTTTTTGCCTTGAGAGGCAGGGGTGAGTTGAGCCCACGTGGGTTGCTTCTGACGCCGCAGCCCGTGCCCTGGCCCAGCACTCTGCCCAGAATCTTTTGGAGCCATCCTGGCTGCAGGAGGGGAGGGGCCAGCTGGGGTGGGGTCCAGGGTGGTCATGCCCCAGGTCAGGCGGTGGGACAGTGTGGCTAAGCTGGGTCACCATGGCTGCTTCTCTTGGGTGTACCCCAGCCTAGGATCCCCCTTCCTCTTTGGCACTGCCCAGCACCATGTTAGCTTCCCTGATGGCCAGTCAGCTGCTTCCAGTGCCTCCCAAGCCTTGGGCGATGGAGTCTCCCCAGGCTGCTCCAGATCCAGCATCAAGTGCCACTCTGTAAAAGCCCCTACTATGTGAGAGGTGCTTTCTTGGGCACTGACTCTCATGTCATCTCCATGGCAACAGCCTGGGAGCCTTGCTGTGGCCTTTCTTCTGGCAAAGAAGGGATCCATGCTCAGAAAGGTTGCCGTGTACCCACAGATGCAGGGCTGTGCACGGCAGTGCAGGGACTGAAGCCTGAGGGGGCCTATTTCCCGGGGGTCCCTCAGGCCTATCTTCCTGCCTTCAGGCCTTGTGGGAGAGGGGGGGTGAGCTGAAAGTCACATCCCTGCCTGCCTAGAGGCCTGGACAGATGGGCCATTTGCAGAAAGGAGCTAGACAAAGCCCAGGTACCCCACCCCCCCAACCCCCCAGCCGAGGCCGCGCCCTCTGGGGCCCTGCCCCCTGCCTGGGCACGCCTGGGGGTAGAGGCCCAGCTGTCTTGTAGCCCACCCCTTCCCTCCCTGAGGACTCACTCATGTGAAAACAGACTCTAGGGGCTTTAGGGGGATTGGGGGCTGGCAGGCTGGGACCCTTGGGATTGTATCCATAGCAACCAGCTCTCGGAGGACTGGGTTCCCATGGGGCCAAGGCTGCTGGCAGCTGGAACGGGAAGCATTGAGGTTTCTGCCTCCTCCTCTGTTTATGGGCAATAACGCCATCCAAGTCAAAGCCAGCATGGGCAGACCCTGGCCCTCCAGCCCCTGAATAAGTCACTGTGAGGCCTTCCTCTGCCAGGGGGTTGGGGTGGGTGCTCTCACAGCCCATTTTGCAGGCAGGTAAACAGACATCCAGATCAGAGGGCTTGTCTGGGTCCCACTAGCTTTCTGTTACCTCAACCAGGCCTGTCCAGGGAGGTGTGGGGCATGAGCTGACACTGGCAGCTGAGGCAGCAGCTCCAGAGGGGCCTGCCGAGCACAGATTCCACCTCCCCAGCACAGGGCTGTGAGCAGGCCATGCAGCCACCTGCAGCTCCTCTCTCTCCATCCCTAAAGGGAGCCACAATGTGCTGGTGAGTATGCAGTGTGAACACTGCAGGTGCTCAGGGAATGGTGGCAGTGACCACCCTCATGGAGAGCCAGCCACTCCGGCTGTCCGTCCCATCTCTCCCTGCTTTCCTAGAAGCCCTGGCCAGTCCCTCCTGCCCTCCCACTCCTGTCTCTGCTGCTCTCAGCCGTGTTTTCTTTCTGCCTTTGGTGCCCCTAGTGAGGTTGCCCTGGGCCATGTTGGGGAGCAGCCCCTGGCCACAAGCCCTGGAGTTCAGCTTTGGTCCTCCTGGGTGGGGAGCTGTTTGGAGATCTGGGGGTGTATCTGAGAGTGCTGGGTTCTAGTGAGAGAGCTAAAGATGTATGTGTCTGCAGACAAGTTTGGATGTGGCCATCTGTGTGACTGTGTGGGTCCCTGAGGGTGTCCCTCTCCTGGAGGTATTACCATAGGCACCTGTTTTTAGGTTGCTGTGCATGGGGCTGCAGGTGTGTCTCTGGGGTCCGTGTGTGGGTGGTGAGCTGGGGTGTGCGTGAGAGTGAGGATGCTCCCACATCTGTGTTTGCATCTTGTGCATGTATTGGTGTGTGGGTCAGCAGTTCCCCTGATCCCTCCCTCGGGAGTGCCCTGGGGCCTGATTTACCACGAGGAAGGGCCCGGTTATTTGGCAGTATTCTTCTTGCTAAGGAGGGGTGACGGATGGCATTTGAAGGTAGCTCCTGTCCTCCCAGGCCCCTGTGATTTATTTCCCAAGCACAGTGAGCTCCATTCACCTGCCCCTTAGAGGAGCAGCCTCATCACTTTGATCATGCTTGTCTGGACCAGCTGTGGCCTCCAGACACCTCCACCCAAGCACATCTTTGGAGAGGGAACATGGTCTTCCTCCCCCCACCTGACACCACCTGCTTCTCTCCCCACAGGGGCCGGGCAGACCCCACTGGCCGAGATGGAGCCTCCCGGGCTGTGCTTCATTCTTGCCTTCACTTACGCATTCACTTATTAAAGCATCAAGGCGTCTCATTCTTGCCAGAAAGAGCAGGTGGGGGCACAAGTGAGGCAGAATGAATGATTTTCACCCCTTTATGGGTGTGGCGCTCTGGAACTGCTGTGCCCTTGGGGCCTGAGCATCTCCCAGCCCCTGTGAGGCTGGACTCAGGCCCTGTCCTACCACCCCTATCCCTGCCTCCTACCCCTGAGCTTACTCAATTTCCCCCAGGGCCTCTGCATGCTACGTGCCGGTTTCTGGCCCAGCACTGTGGCCCCAGGTTGCCTGGTCTTGTCATAGTGGGCCCTTGACTTGGGAGCCTGCAGCACCAGCACTAGCTTTTCCAGCTGATCCTTCCTTCCTTCACTCATTCGTTCAACCAAATTTTCTTAGCATCAACAATAATCCTAATAAAAATCAAATAATTATTAGGCTCTCACCTTGACCCTGTGGTAAGGTGGTGAGGATCTAGGATATTTAATTCATTTTTTGTTCTCTTTGTCTCTTTTGCCTATATTCTTCTGTAACTTTGCTCGTCTGTTGAACATGTGCTTGGTAAACCAGTCGGTGCTGCCTCAAAGGCCTGCTGGGTGGGTGCTGAGGGTGCAGCAAGGGGAGAAAACAAGCCAGTCAGCCAGGTTACTGACTATGTTCATTACCCAGGAGCTTTTAGTATAAGCTCGGGGAGAGGAGCTCCACTCATTCTGGGGTGGGAAGAGAGGGCTTCTCAGAAGAGTGGCATTTGAACTGAAGCCTCAGGATGGAGGGGTATTCCTGGTGGAGGAACCAGTGTAGGCAAGGCCTGTAGGCACTCAGGGAACTGCAGGTGCAGGTGAAGCCAAGGTGGGAGTGGAGGCTGTTGAGCTCACTGGTGGTTCATTTAGCTGCATAGCTGAGGCCTGGGCCTGGGTTCTTAGCCAAGAAACCTGAATTCCCATTCCCCTTTCTGGCTGTAAAAGAAGCCTCATCATCCCAGAAGACAAAGTGGTCTTCTAAAAACTTGAATATGTGCTTTGATTCCCAATACTAGCCCTCATCTCTCAAAAAAATCCATAGCCACAGTCCTTCCCTCAGACAGAAAACACCACCTCTGTCCCCAGGGGCCTGGTTCCACACTGCTCAGATTTACTTGTGAGAGTAAGGTTCACTCTTTGGAATGAATCTTTAAGAAGATTTAAAGCTTTCTATCTCCATTTTTCTGCCTTTACCAGAAAAAGGTAATAGCCTCCATGCATAGAGACCAGCTGTAGGATCAGTTGGGGCTGATGAAGAATTCCTTGGCTACCCTTGAGCGCCAAAGTTGGCAGGAACTGTGTCCCTACCTGATTAGGGTAGATAAATGAATAAAAAGGTTGTTAGATGGCTAGAAAGATAGATAGATGGATGGATGGATGGTGGATGATGGATGGATGTGTGGGTAGATGGATGGGTGGGTGGAAGGGTAGAAGGGTGGAGGGATGGGTGAGTGGATGGGTAGGTAGATGGGTGTGTAGATGGGTGGGTGGTTGGGTAGATGGAGGGATGGGTGAGTGGGTAGGTGGATAAGTGTGTAGATGTCTGTGTAGACAGGATGGATTGATGGATAAACAGATGAATGGATGAGATGTTAGATGAATGGGTGGTTGGATGGGTGGATGGGGGATTGAAGGATCAATAGGTAGAGGATAGATGAGGGGTAGAGGGATGGGTATGTATGTAGATGGGTAGATGGAGGATGGGTGAATGGGTGGAAGGAGGGGTGTGTAGATAGATGGATGGATGGTAGATGGATTTACCCTTCCAAGCAGGCCAACCTCCCTCAGTTCCCAGAAAGGTTCACTGTTGGGCTAAGGCAGTTTCCCCTGATCCTGTGGATTATAGTTGGTGGAGCCGGAGCCAGTGGGAGGTGGGAAGAGAGTGGCCGGGGGCATATGCGGGGGGACATCTGGAAAGTCATGAGCCACGGGCCCTCCAGGAGGAACATCTGCTTTTCTTTCATGTCCCTCCTGACCCTTGAATTCCTTTCTTTTGGTTCCCGAACAGAAGAAAACGTACCAGTGCATCAAGTGCCAGATGACCTTCGAGAATGAGAGAGAGATCCAAATCCACGTTGCCAACCACATGATTGGTAAGAGAACATTTCTTCCATGGCCTGTGAGATTTGCGGCTCCAGTCATCATTTTACTGGCTTTTAGGGCAAAAGATAGAGTCGCTGTGCCGCTTCTTAGACATTGCAAGTGGGCGTTGAAATGTCAGAGTGGGAGCACTTTTTCCTCCTCAGCCTCTTGTCGCACCTCCACTCACATTACAATCAAACTTTTGACAGTCTGTTCTATTTCCCAGCATAAATTTCCCTCCATTTCTGAAACAAAGTGCTTTCCAGTTGTCAAGCACTCAGGGGCAATTATGCTTCAATTTTGTATGTCATGACATTGAATAGATTTAACTGCTCACATTTCCCCATTTGGTGTGGTGAATTCCTCAAGCACAGTGTCAAAACAGAATGCTTACAAAGTCATCTCGCTACTTTTTCTATTCCTCTTCAGGTGGTTTGGACTTTGGGAAATCAAGAGGAGCTTTCAAATCCCAGAGAGTTCATACTCTTGGCACAAGGGACCTGGGGAAGCCGTGAAGTGTTAACTGACCTTGGGTGGCAGCGAGGGAAGCCCCTTTTGGAAGACAGGGCACAGCTGGGTGTTTGGATGCTCTGATGGGCATGGAAGGTGTAAGGGCAGGGGCTGGGCCCTTGGAAAGCTTCTGGAATCCTGGTGCCTTGGGCTTTATTGGACATGTGATCATCTTTTCTAAGACTCCGGTAGTTTGAGTAGAGAGATTTCAGTCGTAGGCTGAGCATTCTGTGCCATACTTCATTTCTGAATTTCTTGTTCTGGCATTTTTTTCCTTATAGTCTTTTGTACTATGGACAACACACAGCTAGATTTGAGATATCATACTTCTGTTTTTTTTTTTTGTTTTTGTTTTTTTGAGACAGTTTCACAGCAACCTCAAACTCTTGGGCTCAAGTGATTATCTTGCCTCAGCCTTCCACATAGCTGTGACTACAGGTGCCAGCCATAATGCCCAGCTATTTTTAGAGATGGGGTCTTGCTCTTGCTCAGACTTCATCTCAAATTCCTGAGCTCAGGTGATCCCCCCGCCTCGGCCTCCCAGAGTGCTAGGATTATGGGCATGAGCCGTTGCACCAGGCAGATATCATATTTTTGGTATATTAATATTTGACCTATTGAACATTATGTTACATATAAAATATGCAACAAAAAAATGAGAACTTTTTTAAACCAACCTTAAATCAGATCATTTACATGCTGAATAGACATCACTAAACAGCAGTTACCCCTCATTTTATTTATTTTGAAATTTCAAGATATTAGGGATCTTAACAGTAGCCATGCCATAGAGTACTGATTTTTAAAATTCTTTATTGCATACAACCAGAAACAACCTCTTGTAAGTGTACAGCTTGATGAATTCTCAGGAACTGAATACAACTATGTAACCAGCACCTACATCTGGAAACAGATTATTCTCAGAATTTCGGCCTCCTTCAGCCCTTGCCCCACCAACAGAAGGGCATCCCTCTCCCGCAGCCTGGATTTGCCCTGTTTGTACTTTCTATAGGTGGAATCACACAGTTTCTACCCATTTGTTTTGCTTTTCACATTCTTGCCTCTAGTTGGAGACTGTTTCTTCCAGCTGGTGGATAATGTTCTATCTGTCTGACTCTTAATGGGCCCATTTTGGAGTTGTTTTAAATTATGCTGAAACATTTTTGTTTTGTCTTTGGTGAATATGTTTGTGATTTCAGGATGACAGGGATACAGAGATGTATTTTTATATGTTATATATGTAATATATAAAAGTATATTTTTGTATATCATATACAAAATATATACATGTATGTGTAATGTAGGGTTAGAAGTAGAATCGCTGGGTCATAGGCTAAACCATGATCACTTTTAGTAGACAAATACATTTCCAGCAAGGTCGGATGAGCTTGTGCTTCCACTGTTGGCCTGTAAGAGTTCCAACTGCTCTACATCTATGCCAGCGGTTCTCAACCTGTGGATCGCGACCCCTTTGGACTATATTAAAGGTTCTCAGCATTAGGAAGATTGAGAACCCCTGATCTATGCCATTGTCAGTGTTTTACATAAGAAGAGCTATTGCAAAGCCCCTTCTTTTTTTTTTTTTTTTTTTTGAGACAGATCTCTCTCACTTTGGGTAGAGTACAGTGGTGTCATCATAGTTCACAACCTCAAACTCCTGGGCTCAAGAGATCTTTTGCTTCAGCCTCCTGAGTAGCTGGGACTACAGGCATCTGCCACAATGCCTGGCTAATTTTTACTAGAGACAGGATCTCACTCTTGCTCAGGCTGGTCTCAAACCCCTGAGCTCAAAAACTCCTCCTGCTTTGGCCTCCTAGAGTGCTGGGGTTACAGGGTGAACTGTCGCACCTGCCTCAAAGGCCCTTTTGCAATGAAGATGCTCTCAGGGCAGGAAGATGCTCTCCGAGTCCCGAAGTCCCCACCTGGCTACAGCGAGTCTGTGCTCAGTGAGTCTGGGTGCCCTGGGTCCCAGCTCTCCCTGCAGTGAGGTGGAGATTGGCTGTGGACAGCTCCTGCCTCCAGTGACCCAGAGCCAATCCCCTGAAGGCACTGACATCCTGGCAGTGTGTGACTCAGGTGATGAGGGAGAAGAGGAAGGGAGGTCAGGAAGAACAAGCAGGTGGGGCCCTGGGAACGGGCTTAACAGGGAGATTGGTGACTTTTTAATTTCCCCTGTCTGAAAGCCCCCTGCTGAAGGATAAGAAGGAAAGCTACCCTGCCAGTCACCGGCTGCCAAGAGTCCTTTCAGGAGAGTATTGGAGGTGAAGATGAAGACGTCTAAAAATGTTTGCTTTTGTAGCAGGTGTTAATGCTCCTGTTTGTGAGCTTGAAGGGCGAGAGCCTGGCTAATTGGACCGCAGTGATTTAAAAGGTGTTTCCCCCCTCCCTTCCCTCTTCCACCTTGCCTTTTGTGCAGATCCTGGAAGCTGTGTGTCCTCAGGTAGAAGGCAAAGGGGTTGCTCTTAACTAGAGTCGTGGGAAATGGAAAAGGAGGGGTTGACTGGCATTTGGGCCTATGTGTGAGCTGAGGGCTGGGCTTCCGTTGAAACACTAGGGAGCCATTGAAAGTTTTGGAGCAGGGTGTGGCCTTAACTGAGCTGAGTGCTTCAGGAAGATTAATCTGGCTGCGGTGTTGCGGGGATCCACATGGAAAGAGGATGGAGACCTGCCTGGCCTGGTCCTACCGTGAGGGGATGGGGCCCAGGGAGAAGCAAAAAGGGAGTTGGCAGAACTCGTATTTGGCCCCTGCGGTGAGTCTGGTAGGAACTGGTGGCTTGGGGAGGGTTGTGGAAGGGAATGGTGGGAGGTGTGAGTGGAAGAGAGGAGGGCACGGTGGGCCTGCTTTGGGGCTGGCTCTGCAGTCCCAGGAAGTCTGTTGGGGGCTGGTGTCCCTATGGACAACTTCTCCTGCTAAATGGCCCAAGCCCAAAGTAGCTGCCCTGGAGCTGGTGGGGGTTAAAGTTCCCCTTAGTAGCACCAAGGGGACTTGGTGGGTAGAAGTGGTCCTATTCAGCTTGGTGGCCTTCTCATAAACTCTGGGCACTTGGGGGGCTGAAGCAGGCCTCCCCAGGGACCTAGGCAGCTGGAGGTCTCCCCTAGAGGGTGGTAAACTGGCCTTTTTATAGCGGGGTCCTCTGTAGAGCTTTGCAGCCTGGAGACCCTGGGAGTTATGATGACTCAGGGACATGTCTCTTTGGAAACATTTTCCCAGCACCCCTCTCCCTGCCACTGCTAGGGAGGGAGTGATTCGGATCTGATATAAAGACAGAGTCTTTGGAAACCATTTCAGCAGCTGAGTCTCCTTTGAAATAGCCTATCCTCACAGAATGAGGCCCCTTCTCTAGGCCTCCCCTAGCTTTTGAAATGGCTTCAGACACCCCCCTCCCCCAGAAGGTACATGGAAAATTTGGAGCAGCCATAACTCTGTGCTGTGGCCTCCTGCTGTACTGACCCCGCTGTGCGCAGCCCCCCCAGCCCCAGCAGTGCACCCTCTGGCTCCGACCCCTCCGCCCCCCTTGCAGGAATGGCTCTGCAGGAGGTCCCTGCTTCGGCTCCCTGGGCCTCCTGAGGAGAGCAAAGGAGCCCGCAGGGAGCCAGGCCCAGAGGTGGCCTGCCCCCACAGCTGTAGGGAGGAGTGTGGGGTCCTCCCACGTGTACAGGCGGGCATACTACCCTCCTAGGGCACATGGCCTGGCATTCTGGGAAGCAGGGCCTATAAGTCTGGAGACCCCGCGTCAGCCGGTGTGCCCAGGAGGCCTGCCCTCTCCTTGCCTTTCAAAGCCTTTCAGTGGGGACGGCTGGATAAGGGGTATGAGAACTTGTCCTTGAGATAACAAACTTGCTGTGGCCCAGGTTGGCCCCACGGGAGTGACTCAGCCTCTGAGTCCCTGAACGTCCTCACTTGGGGCCCCCGGGGAGCCCCCAGAAGGGTCAGGGCTGGGAAGGGACGGTCCTCGGGGATTCTCGTCAGGAATGTTTGCCCTTGGTGTCCTTGGAAAGTGGCTGTGGACTCTCTGGCGGGAAGCCAGGCCAGAGCCAGGCCTGTCCCGGTGGGGTGTTAGTCATTCTGGGGCCTTCTTTTCTTGGTCATGTGGCCCCTGTTCCCGGTGCCTCTCAAGGGCTGGGCTTTGCCTTCAGGGGCAAAGAAATGGGGGAGGAGGGGCACTTGGAATAGCAGCCTCTCCTGCCTCCTGCTCTGGCCTTCAAAGTGCCCTCTGCACCCTCACTGTGGCAGAACTGCCCCTACAGGGAGCAGGGTGTGTGTGTGTGTGTGTGAGTGAGAGAGAGAGAGAGAAAGAGCATTTTTCTACATTCTAAGTCTTTAGGAAGCACACCGTGGAGAAGTTTTGAGCTGCCTTGCAGACCTAGGCCAACCCCTCAGTTTCCATTTGGACACCCGTGACCCTGCTAAAGGCCCGGCCTGTAGCACTTTGGAGAGAAAGAAATTGCTTGTCCAAGCGGAAAGGTCTGGAGTGGGAATCCATGTCTCACTCTAACACAAGGGAGATACAAAACCCCTCAAATATGACCAAGGAGAAAAACACCTGAAAAGGAAAAGAAAAAACGTCTGTCTCCTTTCTGCCTGGAACACATGTTGCTGAATGGGGCTTTTTAATAGTGGTTTTGATTCAGGTAACACAAGACCCAAAACATCTGTCTAACCTTAATATGTGATAAAAATGTCTCCTTCTCCCCCTGGAGATCATATTTCAGGTTCTGGAGCTGCTCTGTCAGAATAATAAGACTGTATAGAGAGCCTATAGTCTAATTCTTTTTCATTTTTTTTTCCTTGCCAACCCCCCATACTAGGGCATTATCCCCCCACCCCCTCCACAGTCCTTGTGGCTGAGGGAAGCAGCCCAAAGGGCTTGGTCTCCTGACTTTGGACCCCGCTGGCTCATCTGAGGAAGCTGTTGTTGATCAAGTGCTTTGTTCTGTGGAGAACAACAAAATTCATATCAGTTATGAATTTTGAAATAGTGGAAATTTCCTCATTTTCATGAATTCCTCTTATAGATGTATGTTTTTAAAAGAGGAATAAAGGCCTCTCTGTAGTTGGGATTTTCTCTAATTGTTACATCATACCCATGTTCAGCAAATGTGATTAAAATCCTTGGTAGGGCTGGGCACGGTGGCTCGCGCCTGTAATCCCAGCACTCTGGGAGGCTGAGGTGGTGGATCACTTGAGCTCAGAAGTTTGGGACCAGGCTGAGCAAGAATAAGACCCCATCTCTACTAAAAATAGTAAAACTGGCCAAGGGTAGTGGTGGGCACCTGTAGTCCCAGCTACTTGGGCAACTGAGGTAGGAGGATCTCTTGAGCCCAAGAATTTGAGGTTGCTGTGAGCTATGATGATGCCACGGCACTCTACTCAGGGTGATAGAGTGAGACTCTGTTGAAGAAAACAAAACAAAGCAAACCAAAGTGCTGCAGTTTGGAGCAGAATGGATTGTGAGGCAGCAAAGATGGTTGAGGTCCAAGAGATGAGACAAAAGGAGGATGTTGGCTAAGGGGACATGGGTTGGGCAAACATTTAAGAGGCCAAACCAGGCTCAGTGCCTGTACTCAGAGGTTAGGGCACCATCCATATACACTGAGGCAGGCAGGTTCAACTCGGCTGGGGCCTGCTAAACAACGACAACTGCAACAACAACAAAAAATAGCCAGGCGTTGTGGTGGGTGCCTGTAGTCCCAACTACTTGGGAGGCTGAGGCAAGAAATCGCTTAAGCCCAAGAGTTTGAGGTTGCTGTGAGCTGTAATGCCATGACACTATACCCAGGGTGACATAGAGAGACTCTGTCTCCCCTCTCAAAAAAAGAGGCAAAACCAGCAGGATTTGGCATCTGGGTGAGTATGGGAGGGGAAGTTCAGAGTGACTGGGAGGTCTCAGGTGACCAGGTTTTGGGTGACAGGTGGCAGATATTATGATACCAAAAAGAAGAGATGTTGGAGACTGGAGAAGCTGAGGATGCTACTGCTGCTGTCTGTAAGGTCAGCTTACTGAGGACCAGGCCAGGCCCTTCTTTCAGTGTCCACTTAACCCTTACCACAGCCCCTGAGGGAGATTCTATCATTATCCCCCCTTATACTCAGGGAACTGAGATGTCCAATGTCAAGTAACTCCAGGGTGGGTATGTGAACTTAGGCAGTGTGATTCAGAGTCTTCCCTTAACCCCTGAACTTGAAGGCCTATCATGCCTGATGCACTCGAGTTTGCTCTTGGCCTTCAATGAGATAGCGTCTGGCTGGTAGTTGGATACCTGGGCAGAGAGCTCAAGAGAAAGGCCTGGGCCAGGGAAGGGGCTTGGGGGATCAGCACTGATGTTGAGAGCCTCCAGGAGGAGCTGGGAGAGTGGGAGTGTGGTGTCATCCAAGCAGGGACAGCAAAGTGTTTACGGGACTAGTAGCTACAGTGTATGGTGAAAACCACAGAGTAGGCCTTGGGGGGAGGTTGCAAAGGGTCTGCTGGACATGGCAACAAGTGTCTCTTGTGTTCTCTCAAGTGTCTCTTGTGTTCTACCACCCCAGCAGGGGTGGTAGCATCAGCCAGATGGAGGCGTTGAGAGCAGGTGGGAGACCAGCAGTGAAGATGTGGCATTCCAGGTTCCCGTCTGGAAAGGGGGTGTGATAACAGGAATTGGAGGGTCTGAAGTTTGCAGGGTTTTTTGCATTTTTGAGAGGGAGAGACCAGACTGTGTTTCTAGGCTAAAGAGACAGTTCCCCTTGTATCTGCTTCTGGCCAAGACTTACAGGAGTAGTGACAGACAGCAAGGTTTCTGTGGCCAGGGGTGGCCCCAGAGTGTGGTCTCCTCTGCCTGAGCACCCAGTTGGTGTCAGAGCCTCAGACTGGGCTTTGGATGCCAGATAGGTCTCTGTTCCCTGTAGGTCCCAGGAGCCCAGTGGAGGGAGAGTGGCAGGCCTCATCTTCCGACTGCAGAAGGAGCTGGGAGCCCCTCCCTGGCGGGTTGGTGTCATGGTTGGTACAGTTCCCAGCTCATCTACCTGCGAAAACGGTAGTGGGGAGAGGGGAAGTGAGTTCCCCAAGACACATGATAAGCCGTGAACTCGAGTGACAATCGGAGGTCTCTGATAGGAGAATTTCTAAACAGAGAGGCCTTTGGAAAGTCTTTTATCCTATAGATCTTTGTCAAGCACCAGCAGTTTGCTCCATCTTCTGTAGGTGTATTAATGGGAAATAGAATGCGCATGCACACACCACACACTCACACACACACATACACACACACACACGTAGATCATAGAGCTTTACGTTCCATGAAGCACAGTGGTGCAGTGCCCAGGCTCTGCAGTCAGAGGGCCCCAGCTCCTGGCTATATCTCTTCATGGCTAAGTTACTTCATCTTCATTTCCATCAGCTCCTCACTTATATAGTGTCCTCATCTTAATATCATGCAGTAGTTTAGGCAGAACTCTTTTGATGGCAATCAGAAACCCACCTCACACTGGCTAACACATAAGAGAATTTACTATTGGTTCAGGTTGTGCAAAAGTCTAGGGATATATTGGATAACAGGCTTCAGGCGTGGCTGGATCCAGGGGCTCCAAGAAAGTCGCTGTCAGTCTCTCTCACTGACATCTCTTAGCCTTGCTTTCCTTTTTGTTTCATTTCTTCCCCAGCAGACTCCCCTGGTACAAAATG